>NC_062551.1:34878536-35180757 GCF_016906955.1 Phacochoerus africanus | reverse complement strand
AAGAATAACCCCAGGCTTCTTGGTCTAATTCTCAAGGTCAACTGATATCATTAGAATAACATGAACTCAATTTGAGTTACAGCAGGGAAATCATGTTAGGAATATGGGTCACTCATCACCGAGTAATGAAGCTGTTACCTTGCACGATCGCAAACGCGCTCAGAAGCCTGTCAGCGTCCTTGCCTCGTGGTCCTAACAATGGGGCCGGCTCGGAACAATGGAGTCGCCCACGGAAATCGAAGCCCTCTGGAAGCGGGAGACCTGTGATGGAGCGGGGACCAGCTTTTGGTGCCTTGCACCCTCAGAGCCAGCCAGAAGGGCAGGGATGTCCAGGTCAAAGGGCAGATTTCCAGCCTGTTGGTTTTCATGGGGAAGCTTTTTCTGTGATTTCTTTTTTTTTTATTTTAAGGGCCACACCCCGTGGCATATGGAAGTTCCCAGGTTGAGGGTTGAATTGGAGCTGCAGCTGCCAGCCTATGCCACAGCCACAGCCACGCAGGATCCAAGACCCGTCTGTGACCTAAACCACAGCTCACGGCAACGCTGGATCCTTAACCCACTGAGTGAGGCCAGGGATCGAACCCGCGTCCTCATGGATACCAGTTGGGTTCGTTACGGCTGAGCCACAGCAGGAACTCCCCTCTGTGATTTCTGAGACTTTTCTTTAAAAGCCACCATGAGAAGCAGGCAGAGTGAAGGGCCCTGAGATCACAGAACAGGCAAAACCTAGTTAGTGCTCCATCTCCAAGGAGAAAGGCAGGTTAAGGAGAGAAACTGCCAGGGCTTTGCCCAGAAGTCAGCTCCCTTAGCAGCCTGTGTAGACAGTGGGTCATGACACAAATGAGGAAACAGTAGTCATGAGTCAGGTGTGCAACGAGGGGGCAGTGAGGCACCCCCTTGTAAAGGGGCCACCACTGCCTGGGCCAGCCCCCAGCTTTGAAAGATCCCCCAGTGTCTCTGCGAACAGTAGAAACCCAGAACCATATGTGAAATCTCTTTCTTAAGAATAGTAGATGCAAACTACTGCATTTAGAATGGATAAGCAATGAGGTCTCACTGTACAGCACAGGGAGCTCTATCCAGTCTCTTGAGATAAAGCATGATCGGATATGACATAAGAAAAAGAATGTGTATATATATATAAATGTATATGGTTGGGTCACTTTGCTGTACAGCAGAAATTGCCACATCATTGTAAATCAACTATACTTTTATTAAAAATAAAGAAGAACGGTGGCAACTGATTGAAAATATTTTAGGGCTACTGTGTCTCCACCACAAAACACGTCTTGGAGTTGCCGGTTCCTGATGCCTTATGGGGCGGAGAAAGGCTAATGGATACCCCGCAGGGGATTGAAGGCCCTGGGTTGAGAGACCTTGGTCCCACTGAGCTCCCGATACCTCCGTGAGGAAGGATGGCGGCTTTGCTCTGGAGCCAACATGGGCAAGGGCTCATGCCCTTGCAGCGGGTGTGCCGGTGTGCCCTTGCCCCGTCCAGGGCTGCACACTCGGCTCCTGCCCTCTAGGAGTGGTAGTGCCCTTCTCTCTGCTGAGCCCTCTCAGGGTGTTGTCTGGGCTGAAAGAGGCACTCCACACACGGACCCCGCCTCCCTGCAGTCACCCACATCAAATGGCCGATCCTGGGGTCAGGGGGATGGTGAGGTGTACAGGCTGGGGCTTCCTTCCCCAATTGGAAGCATCTCTGAAGCGTCCACTGCAGCTCCGGGGCTCCCCATAGGACCATTCGAATTGCGTCGTGGTCCGGTTTCTACGTCTGTCCAGCCTTTCTTCCCACAATCCCTGTAGGTGCTGATCCTGCAGGTCCCCCCAGAAAACCCTACTGCGATGTCCTCTTAAAGTCTAAGGTCTTCGTCTGTCCCATGGAGAGGCTCACTCACCTTATCATGTCTTATGAGGTTTTAATGAGTTGATGGAGGTGGAGGCGGCAGGGTGAGGACGAGGGCGGCACCGTGCATGCAGCAAGTACTCAAGAAATGCTCAGTGCGCATCGTGGATTGAATGCATAGGAGAAGGCAGGAGATTTGTGGCTATTGTTATGAGCCACATGGAATTGATTCCCTCCAGCAGGCAGAGCTTCTCCACCTCTCCACGGCTGATCTTCTTCTTGGGGAGGAGGGGCTTGTTCTGTGTGTCGCAGGATGTCTAACAGCCTCTACCCACTAGATGCCAGTAGCACCCCCCAGTTGTGACACCCAAAAGTGTTTTCTAACCCTGACCAAATGCCCCCTGAGAGGCAACACTGGTCCCAGGTGAGAGCCACTGCCCAGAGCCATCAGAGCTCTTTAAGCTGCAGTTGGGGGAAGATGCCGGTCTTGGCCCCAAGGTTGACCTCTTCTCCCAGGCTCGGGGTCCTCTTTTGAAGAACTGGGGTACCGCTTCATTCCTGCTGGGCTCCCGGGGGCAGGGAGTATAAAAACATTTGGGGTGGGGGCGGGGTGGGAGAGCGTATTGACGAAGTATTGTGCAGAAGTACAATACAATTGACTCATACCAGTCATCTTACCCAAAGAGAGGGGCTGAAAGGCAGACAGAGGGGCCTTTGTTTGCCCTGTCACTCTGGGCCTGTCCCCGCTGCCCCAGGGAAAGGGAAGCTGCTGCTGAAATGCCCAAGAAACAAGTTAAGTTAAATTCTCAGGACCCACCAATTCCTCACGCTTTACGAGATTTGGAAGATCAATTTCACTCGGTAAAATTTATAGGAGATTTTCCCTCCTATGGCAAAATGTGGCAGGGCTCTTTTTTTTTTTTTTTAACTCCCCCAAAAGTGAATAAGAAGTCTATCCAAGAAAGTTATGCCCACTTGACAAGCCCATTCCACCAGCAGTGGGCAGCAGAAACAGGAAAAGTTTGCCTCCGAAACACCTGGTGGAAGCAGAGTCACCCTGGCTCCGCCTTCCTCTGCCGTCTGCCCTCCAGAAGGGAAGCAGCGAGAGCCTGAAATAGCCTCGCTCCCAGCGGTGAGGCAGGAAGCCACCAGCCCCACGACTGAAAGCGCTCATGCCATTGACTCAGAGAGCTGCCCTGTCATTCACCTCCAGGGACTTGCAGCCTCCCACCCAGCTGGGGAGGGGAGGCTGGCAGGGGGTCTGCCAGGGTATGCGCCCCCTTGAGCCCTCCCAAGGAAGGCAGGATGAATGGGGCATCAGTTCCAGGGCAAGAGGTTTCTTCCTCTTACCCGCTCCCCCTACCCCGCAGAAACTCCCCACTTTGGCTCTGCCATCTCAGACCCAGGGGCTCAGCTGGGTTTACCCCACAAGGGGTGGAGTGGATAGATATTTCAGGGGCCATTAAATGTGCTTGAGATGCAAAAATGGGAAAAAAAAAAAAAAAGGATATTGACTCTAAAATGTGGGAAGTGGGAGTTCCCACTGTGGCTCAGTGGTAACAAACCCGACTAGTATCCACGAGGATGCAGGTCCGATCCCTGGCCTCACTTGGTGGGTTAAGGATCTGGCGTTGTCATGAGCTGTAGTGTAGGTCACAGATGCAGCTCAGATATAGAGGTGCTGTGGCTGTGGCGTCGGCCAGCAGCTGTAGCTCCAATCTGACTCCTAGTCTGGAGCTTCCATATGCCTCCGGTGTGGCCCTAAAAAGACAAAAAAATAAAATAAAACATGGGGAGAAAACTGTAAAATTAAAATTGCTCATGCTTTCAAAGAAAGATTCCAAAAGCCTTTTTTTTTTAATGTTTTTAAGGAAAATAAATTTGGAAATAATTACATTCAATGTTAGCTGAGTAGATTTTAATACGTTGCTATGAGGGGGGCCTCACAGGGATCCTAAATTGGATCCAAAGCATACGCGTTTCACCACGTGGGGGTAAAAATTCTCTTACTCTGCTGGGTCTGAAGGGGATGTGAAAGCAGAAAGTCTCCGAGCCCACTCAGCCCTGCGATCCCCGAATCTGCAGGCTAGCTTCAGAGACCCAAGGCACAGGCACGGTGGGAGCCAGTGCTCTGGAGCAATGGAGCGCTTCAGCACAGATCTGAGCTCTTAGGAGCACCTGACCTGTCCCCCTGCAACCCAGCAGGACCCTTCGGGGCCAGCCCTTCCCCCCATAACCTCTGCTTTAGCTCCTCTCTGAGGTACCGAGATAACAGCACCTTTTCTGAATTGCTTTACAAGTGTGAAACCCCCTCTCCATCAAATGGAAGCCATGAGCACATAGCCCCCAGGTCTCCTGGAGCCTAAGGATTGATCATGAAAATCTCTGTGACACCGCCCTGTCGCCTCACCATCAGCCAATCAGAGAATCGTGCATGAACTGATCACCTACCCTGCCCCCCACCTCCATCACCTGGCCTTTAAAAATGCTTTGCAGAGAATCCTCAGGAATTTGGGGGGGTCAGGGGTGGGGGGGCAGGAGCCACCAGCCTCCTTGCACAGCCCTGCAGTAAACCTCTCTCTGCGCCAAACTCGGATGTTTCGGTTTGTTGGGCCTCGCTGGGCATCGGACACGAACTTGCCATCACACCCCTGGCAAGTCATCAGAGCCTTGCCTTCATCTCAGCAAATGTGGTGGAAGGGTCCAGGTTGGGAGTTAAGAGCAGGGGTTGTGAGGCAAGTCTTGCCTCTGACTTTCTTGTCGGCAAAGGCAATGCCATACTTTCTGTACCCTTGTCACCGCCAAAAGTAGAGAAACACAGGATGGACCGAGAGGACAAAAAGAGGAAAAGGCACATCTCCTTGGGAGAGAGGAAACTCTCCTCAATGGTCTCAGGGGCAGGTAAGTGCCTGCTCTTCCGCTGTGACTCCCACTTCACTTGTTCACCTTCTCTGCCCGGGGCACCTGGGGGTGGGGGCACCTGACCCACTAAGCCCTCCACTGGGCGCTCCCCACCTCTGACGCTGCAATGCTCCAGGGCCCTGGTGTCCTCCGCGATGTCACACGTAGCCAGTGGAAAGCAAATGCCAGACCCAGAGGCAGCCCCCATCCACTGCCTGCTGGTCACCCCAGTTGGCAGAAATCTCTTTTCCCAGTGGGTGGGCAGGGTTGTGTTTATTTCGCAATTAACCGAGAACAAAGGAAGTGGTTGAGGTGGAGCCTGTGGCAGCTTTTAGGGGCCAGAATACCTTCCTTGGCCCTGGTTCTGTTGACGCCAGGTCTAGGGGTCCCCCTTGGGACGGGGGACCAAGCCCTCCATCACTCCACAGTGGTCTGCATCTTCTTCGGCCAGGTCGCCAGCTGTGGCACTTGGGCCTTATTCTCCAAGAGATGCAAGGGGCAAAGCACTGCTAAAAACAGGCCCCCAGGCCCACTCAGGTCTGGGGTGACAAGTACAGCCTCCCCTTTATTCATTGAGGGTGCCCCTGGGACACCAACAGACCAAAGGATTCTAGTCACACGAGTCTCAGACAACAACCCCTACTGGTTCTGTGTCGTGCCATCTTCAAAGTGGGGACCATATCCCTGTGCCTGACACGGGGAGAAGGCAGACCCCCCCACGAATGAAAGCAGGGAGTTTTAGGGGGGCATAGGAGGTAAGGATACGACAGAGAGGACTCTGAATTACCCACGGTAAACAAAGCAAATTACATTTACTTCCACAGGAGCCTGAGATTTTTGACAGCAAAGAGAGACTTATGGTAGAGTTGTTGCTGCATTTATATTTAATAAATTTAAGAGAGAGATGAAATAGACTTTAGCAAGGCTAGTGAAATATTTATAAAAGCACACCGAAGCCATGTAAGGGAGAGAGAGGGAAATAAAACCGCTCACATGTGGGATCAAATCGAGCAAGCCAGCTTTTAACCTGACAGCTCCCTAGCACTGCGGGCAGAAAGCTGCCAACGGGCCACAGATGCACCACACCTGAGCTAGCCGGGAAGCCGAGGGAGGTTTGGGGAGGGGAGGTGGGATGGGACGGTGGTGTGTGCACCACGCACAGCCAGCTCCATGTGGTCCAGGGCATCTGTCACACCTGCCTGCCTGCTCAGGTGCGCCTGGCACCTTGCAGTGCCAGCCAGAGCAGGTTCTCCCGCTCCTGGCCTACATCCAGTCAAGCCCAAGGCCTGGTAGGTGCACACAGGCCCCCGGGAGGCCTCACAGACAGATGGAGGCTGGACATGCCTGAGCTTCCATCTCTCAGGGAGAGAGGTCTGTCTTCAAGCTACTATCCCAGGAAGGTTTGGTATGGAGATTATTAGACTGAAGGAAAACAGGTTACGTCTGTTCATTTGCAGATTCGTAACAGTTTTTTGTTTTGTTTTGTTTTGTTTTGGGTTTTTTTGTCTTTTTTGTTGTTGTTGTTGTTGTTGCTATTTCTTGGGCCGCTCCCGCGGCATATGGAGGTTCCCAGGCTAGGGGTTGAATCGGAGCTGTAGCCAACGGCCTATGCCAGAGCCACAGCAACGCGGGATCCGAGCCACGTCTGCAACCTACACCACAGCTCACGGCAACGCCGGATCGTTAACCCACTGAGCAAAGGCAGGGACCGAACCCACAACCTCATGGTTCCTAGTCGGATTCGTTAACCACTGCGCCACGACAGGAACTCCCGTAACAGTTTTGAAATGCACGTGTGATATGTATTCGTAATGGAAAAAATCAGACAGAAAAAGGTTAACAGGCATGCAAACTCTATGACCCATACTCTCAACCACTGTTGGCATTTCCAGACTGGCTACGCACCATTGATCAAGGGGTGGATTTCATGGAAGGCAGTTCCACTGGCTTCTGACCTGATCTCACACATGCATGTGCCGTCCCTTACCCTCGGCTTGGGGCCTTTCCCTCTGCCTGGACAACCCTTCTGTTTCTATCCCGATCCAAATCTAAATTCATCTTTTAGACACATTTCAATCCTGCCTCCCCAAAAGACACTCACCGGGCCCTTTGGCCCCGTCTCTCCCTCTGCTGAACCCCCGTGTCATGTTCATGTCACCACACTATGGTTCATTGTTAGACCATCTGGTTTGCTGGCAGTGGGGCATGTTGACTTTTCTTTTTTTGTTGTTTTTTTCTTTTGTCTTTTCTAGGGCTGCACCCATGGCATATGGAGGTTCCCAGGCTAGGGGTTGAATTGGAGCTGTAGCTGCCAGCCTACACCACAGCCACAGCAACGCGGGATCCTTAACCCACTGAGCGAGGCCAGGGATCGAACCTGCAACCACATGGTTCCTAGTCAAATTCGTTAACCACTGAGCCACAACAGAAACTCCTGACTTTTCTTTTTTTCTTCTTTTTTTCTTTTCTTTTTTTGGGCTGCACCTGCGGCACATGGAGGTTGTCAGGCTAGGGGTCCAATCAGAGCTACAGCTGCCGACCTATGCCACAGCCACGGCAAGGCAGGATCCAAGCCACATCTGCAACCTACACCACAGCTCACGGCAATGTCCCAGATCCTTAACCCACTGAGCGAGGCCAGGGCTCGAACCCACATTTCCATGGATACGAGTCGGCTTCATTTCTGCTGCCCCACAATGGGAACTCCCAACTTTTCTTGTCTTCCTATTCCCATGGAAGGTCCTGCCTTGTCCTCTTTTTGCCTCTTCCTCCATCAGGCACCCCCAGCCCAGTGCAGGTCCACAGTGGGCTCCAGATAGCACCCCAGACCCAGCACCTCCCGGAAAACTATCTTCTGGCTTTGTCAGTGGGCTGCGAAGCACATCTGCTGTCCTCGGAGAGTGGCGTCAATGCAAGCCCCTTCCTCCTGGAGCTGAGGGCTGGTTCACAGCATTCAGGTTGTGGAAGAGCCGACCTCGCCCGCTCAGGGGTCCTCAGGGAATTTTAGGTCCCTCACTCCAGTCTTTTCCGGCTTCTGCCACGTCTCGTGCAAATGCACGCGCTGTTAAACTCTGCTTGCTGAGCTCCGGTGCCCTGCTCCCCACCCCACATGCCTTTGAACTTGAAATGGCTACGGGAGAATCTGCTGGACCGAGTCTAAGATGTGTGTCTGAGAGCTCATTCAGCAAGGGGACTTGCTAAGTACATTCTCCACACAATGGCTTTTGTAAATTAACGTCCACCCCCCCACCCTCGGGGCGGGGGGGCGGGGAGGCTGGCAAAGCGGTTCTGACACAACCTGGGGACAAGGTCTGAGACTCAACTCCCTGACTCTTCAGGCCACACCCTCCAACCTCTGGCTTCTGGACCCTGGGCACCTCCTGTCTTCTTTCAGGCCATGGCCTCCTTCCATCAGGCCCTGTCCAGCCATTCTGAGCACCGACTTCCAGGATGGAGTTTATTTGGCCATCCTCGCAGAGTGGCTGAGTGTCTCTGGAACGCATTAAGAAATAGAAAATGTAGGAGTTCCCGTCGTGGCTCAGTGGTTATCGCATCCAACTAGGAACCGTGAGGTTGCGGGTTCGATCCCTGGCCTTGCTCAGTGGGTTAAGGATCCGGTGTTGCCGTGAGCTGTGGTGTAGGTTGCAGACATAGCTCAGATCCAGCGTTGCTGTGGCTCTGGCGTAGGCGAGTGGCTACAGCTCCGATTGGACCCCTAGCCTGGAAATCTCCATATGCCTCAGGAGCGGCCCAAGAAATGGCAAAAAAGACCCCCCCCAAAAAAAAGAAGAAGAAGAAGAAGCAGCAGCAGAAAACACAGGATCACAGTGACCCAATCCCGGGAACTGTCTGGGAAGCTTCTCAGAGACGCTCGAGAGTCACAGAACGTATGAGAAGCAGATAACAAGGGGCTGAGCCTCACTTCCCATCTGCCCACTCCCGATTTCACACCCAGTTCTCCAGGCAGCTGAAGCCTTTTCACTTCTTACCCCCAGGCCTTGGTACAGGCGGTTACCTCTGCCTGGAACCCTTTCTCCTTTCTCCCTTACTGCCTCCTTTTTTTAAAAAACAACTTGACAAGTTATACTTTAGATGCAATAAATCACACACATTTAAAGTGTATCTTGTGCCAGGATTTGACCCATGTTTATAAAAAGCCTCTGAAACCATCACAAGTGTCAAGGTAGGGAGTTCCCATTGTGGCTCAGCGGAAACGAATCTGACTAGTATCCATGAGGATGTAGGTTTGATCCCTGGCCTCGTTCTGTGGGTTGGGGTTCTGGCGTTGCCGTGAGCTGTGGTGTGGGTCACAGATGTGGCTCGGATCTGGCCTTGCTGTGGCTGTGGCTGTGCTGTAGGCCAGTCGCTAGAGCTCAGGTTTGACCCCTAGCCTGGGAACCTCCATATGCCGCGGTTGTGGCCCTAAAAAGACAAAAAAATAATTTTTTTTTTAAGTGTCAAGGTAGTGAACCTGTCCCTCACCCCCAAATTTCCTCCTGACTAATTCCTCGTACTCACTGTGGTCCTGCTACCCAGGCAGCCACTGATGGGCTTTCTGTCTCTGCAGATTAGTCGGCTATTTCTGGAATTTTGTAGACATTGAATCATATCTTTTTATGTCTGGCTTTTTTCACTCAGCATGATTATTTTGGGATTCTTTTGTTTGTATCAGTAGTTTATTTCTTTCTACTGATAAGCAATATTCCATTGTATGGATATATGACATTTTGTTTATCCATTCACCCGACTAGTCGTTGCCAGTCGGTTGCTGTTAAACATAAAGCTGGGAGTTCCCACTGTGGCTCAGTGGGTTAAGAACCTGACATAATGTCCATGAAGATGCAGGTGTGATCCCTGGCCTTGCTCAGTGGCTTAAGGATCCAGTGTTGCCGAAAGCCGAGGCATAGGTCGCAGATGCAGCTTGGGTCTAGCGTTGCCGTGGCTGTAGTGTAGACCAGCAGCTGCAGCTTCCATTCAACCCCGAGCCTGGGAACTTCCATATGCCACAGGCGCAGCCCTAAAAAGGAAAATAATATTAATAATTAAAAAATAAAACATGTTAATAACAAATAAAAACATTCTAAAATGAAAACATTAAATAAAAAAATAAAACAAGTTTTTGGATGGACACATGCTTTCATTTCCCCTGATAAACCTCTAGCAGAGCAGCCGCACTCTGCAATGGGTACATGTTTAAATTTTTAAGAAACCACTAAACTGTTTTTCAAATCAACCGTAGAAGGAGTTCTAGTTTTTCCGCATCCTCACCAACACTTGGTATGGTCAGCCTCGTTCACTTAAACCTCCTGAGAGACGACTGGTGGTAGTTAATTTGCATTTCTCTCGCAGCAAATGACACTGAGCCTCTTTTCATGTGCTTCTTTGCCATTCAAGCATCTTCTTTGGTAAAGCGTCTGTTCAGGGTTTTTGCTATTTTCTATCGGTTTATTAGTGTTCTTATTAAATTTTCAAAGTTCTTGATATATGTTCTAGAAACAAATCCTTTATCAGATATATAATTGATAATAGTTTATCATATTCTAAAGTTTGTCTTTTCATTCTTTTAGTGATGTTTTTCAAAGAACGGGTTTTTCTCTCATTTTTCTTTTCCTCTTGGGTGTGTGTGTGTGTGTGTATAATGGCTGCACCTGCAGTATGTGAAAATTCCCATGCTAAGGTTTGAATCAGAGCTGCAGCCACAGGCCTACACCACAGCTGGGGGAACACTGGATCCTGAGCCACATCTCTGACTTATGCCTCAGCTTGTGGCAATGCTGATCCTTAACCCATGGAGGGAGGCCAGGGATCAAACCCAGATCCTTGTAACATGCTGAGCCACCAAACTCCAAGAACAGGAGTTTTCAGTTTAGATAAAATCTAACATATTGAGAGTTTGCTTTTAGGGATCATGGTTTTGACGCCATTTCTAACAAATCTTTGCCCAACCCAAGGTCATAAATTTTTTCCAATGTTTTCTTCAGAAATTTGTATAGTTTATATTACACCTGTAGGTTTTTGAACCATTTTGTATTAAACTTTGTGTACGATGAGAGGTCTGAGTCAGAGTTCATTTTTTGCATATGATATCCAATTATTTTAACATGATTTATTGAAACAACTATTTTTTTTTCTACCTCACGCCTTGGTCACAAATCAGCTATCCGCATATATGGACAGAGCCCCGTTTCTGGGTTCTCTGTTTGATTCATCTCTTGATGGTTACATCAGTACCATACTCTTGATCACTGTGGCTTTTCTGTTTTTTAATTTTTAGGGCTGCATCAATGGCATACGGAAATTTCCAGGCTACAGGTCGAACGTGAGCTGCAGCTGCTCATCTACACCATAGCCACAGCAATGCCAAATCTGAGCCACGTCTGAGAACTATGCCGCAACTTGTGGCAACACTGGATCTGTAACCCTGGGAGCGAGGCCAGGGATCAAACTTGCATCCTCATGGACACTATATCAGATTCCTAACCCACTGAGCCACAAAGGGAACTCCCACTGTGGCATTCTTGTAAGGCTTGAAATCAGGCCATCATAGTCCCCAACTTTGCCTTTTGCAAAGTTGTTTTGGCCATTCTGTGTCCTCCTTTTGCTTTTCCAAATGAATTTTAGAATCAGCTTGTTAATTTGAACCAAAAAACCTGCAGGATTTTTACTGGGATTTCTTTGAATCTATGGCTATATTTGGGAAGTTTTGACATCTTAAAAATACTGAGTCTTCTGACCTGTGAACAAGGCATGCCTCTAGTTAGTTCTTTAATTTCTCTCAGCAACGTTTTGTGAGTTTCAGTGTATAGCTCTTGCACACCTTTTGTTAGATGTATTTCTGTTTTGTATTTTTGATATTATTATAAACGACATTTTAAATTTCAATTTGGGAGTTCCTGTTGTGGCGCAGCAGACCTATGGGGTTGCAGGTTCGATCCCTGGCCTCACTCACTGGGTTAAGGATCCGGCATTGCCGTGAGCTATGGTGTACGTCACAGACGAGGCTCGGATCTGGTGTTGCTGTGGCTGTGGTGTAGGCCGGTGGCTACAGCTCCGATTGGACCCCTGGCCTGGGAACCTCCATATGCTGTGGGTGAGACCCTAGAAAGACACACAAAAAAAATTTAATTTGTTAGTTCTCTGCTAGTACAAAAATATAATTGATTTTTGTATATAGATCTTGTTTCCTGCAACGCTGCTAAGCATCTTTATTAATTCTAGTAGCTGTTTTACAGATTCCATCCGATTTTTTGTATAGACAGCCATGTCATTTTCAAAAAAGATGTTTTTACTTCTTTTCCAATGTATATGCCCTTTCTTTCTCTCTTTCCTCCATCACCTCCCCTTTCTTTCTTTCTTCCTTCCTTCCTTCCTTCCTTCCTTCCTTCCTTCCTTTCTTTCTTTCTTTCTTTCTTTCTTTCTTTCTTTCTTTCTTTCTTTCTTTCTTTCTTTCTTTTTCATTTTCTTTCCCCACTATTTCACTGCTAGAGCCTCCAATACAGTACTGAATAGAGCCTGGCTTCTTCCTTATTTTAGGAGGAATATGCATTCAATCTTCATCATTAAATGTGATATTAGCTGTAGGTTTTTCAAGATAAAGAAGTTCCTTTCTAGAGAGCCTTCTTGCCTGCCCACTTGCATCTCTCACAAGCATGTTATCTTAATAAATCTACTTCTTGCCATCAAAAAATTTCCCTTCTATTTATAATTTTTGAGAAATTTTTTGCCAGAGAGGATATTAATTACTATCAAATTATTTTTTCGTGTGTCTCTTAAGGTGATCATTTTCAGATTTGGCTTTTCTTTTGTCGAAGTAGTTTCCTGTTATTCCCAGGCTGCCGAATTTTTTTTTTTAATTCAAAAAGTGGTGTTGAATTTTGTGAAATGCTTTTTTTCTGCATCCACTGAAAGAATCATGTGGTTTTCCCCTTCATTCAGTTAATGTGATGTATCACCTTGGTCTATTGTCATATGTTAGATCATCCTTGCAATTCCAAGAATAAACCACACTTAGTCATAACCCTTTTGATATGCAGCTGCTTTTGAGTATTTTCTTGAGGATTTTTGCATCGATGTGCATAAGGACTTGTAGTGACTGTCTTGTTTGTGTATCAAAGTAATACCAGTCTTATAGAATGAGTTAGGAAGTATTCCCCCCCTCTTCAATATTTTGGAAAAGTGTGAAAACTTGATATTTGTTCTATTTTATTTTATTTTGTTTTATTTTACTTTATATATATATTTTTTTAATGGCCACACCTGCTGCACATAGAAGTTCCCAGGTTAGGGGTCAAACTGGAGCTGCAGCTGAGGCCTATACCACAACCACAGCATCTGCTACCTCTACCACAGCTTGCAGCAATAGTGATCCTTAACCCACTGGGCAAAGCCAGGGATTGAACCTGCATCTTCCTGGATGAGTTCTTAATGCACTGAGCCACAATGGGAACTCCAGTTCCTCTTTAAAACTCTAGTAGAATTCACCAGTGAAGCCACCAGGGCCAGGGCTTTAAATTGTCAGGAGATTTTATTTACTGATTCAACCTCCTTGCCAGTTACAGGTCTATTTAGATTTTCTATTTCTTTGTGATTTAGTCTTGGTAGGTTTGTGGTCTTGAGAATGTTCCCTGGTCATCTAAGAGTATCGAATTTGTTAGTATACAACTGTTGTTTCTTATAAATTCTGTCATAATCCTTTTTTACTTCTGTAAAATCAGTAGTCATGTCTCCACTGTCATTTCTGATTCTAGTAATTTGAGGCTTCTCTTTTTTCTTAGTCAATTAAAATAGAGGTTTATCAATTTTGCTGATCTCAAAGAACCAACTTTTGGTTTCATTGATTTCCTCTGGTGTTTTTCTATTTTTCAGTTTCTTTACCTCTGCTCTAATCTTTATTATTTCCTTCCTTCTGCTGGGTTTATATTGTCTTCTTTCAGCACCTTAGGTTGTAAATCTAGGTTGTTTGTTGATTTGAGATCTTTCTTGTTTTTTAATGCAAGCATTTGTAGCCATAAATGTCCCCTTCCTTCACTATGTTCCATAAGTTCTGGTATGCTACATTTCCATTTTCATTCATTTCTATGTATTTTTTTTTTGTAATTTCCCCTGTGACTTCTTTTTTGATCCACTGGTTGTTTAAGAGTGTGTTGTTTATTTTCCGCAAATTTGTGAACGTTTGACTTTTATTTCCATTGTTGTTTTCTGACTTCATCCTGCTGTGGTGGGAGAAGATGCCCTGTATAATATCTGTCATCTAAAATGTATTGGACTTAATTTGTTGTCTATTATATGGTCTGTTCTGGAAAATGTCCCATGTGAACTTGAGAAGAATGCATATGCTACTGCTGTTGGATAGTGTTCGGTGTAAATCTGTTATATCTAGTTGGTTTTATCGTGTCGTTTAAGTCCTGTGTTCCTTTATTTATCTTCGGTCTGATTGTCCTAACCATTATTGAAAGCCAGGTATTAAAGTCTCCAACTTTTATTATAGAGTTATTTCTCCCCTAAATTCTACCAGATTTTCTTCATAATTTGGTGGTCTGTCATTAGATGCGTGTTTACAATTGTTATATCTTTCTCCTGCATTAAAACTCGTATTAATGTATAATATGCTTCTTTCTCTCTTATAGCCTTTTTGTGTGTTTTTAAATCTATTTTGTTCAATTTTGGTATGGCCACCTCTGCTCTCCTTTGCTTACTATTTGCATGGAATATTTACTTCCATTTTTTTCACCATCTATTTTTGTGTCTTTGGATCTAAAGTGAGTCTCCCGTGTACAGCATATAGTTGAAGCATGTGTTTGTATCCATTCTGCCGATCTCTGCCTTTTCATTGGGGAGTTTAACTTATTCATATTTACAGGAATTACTGACAAGGAAGGACTTCCATCATTTTGCTTTTTGTTTTCTATATGCCTTATAGTTTGGGGAGGGGAGTTGGTTCCTCACTTCCTGCATTACTGTTCTTTCATGTTTAGTTGATGTTTTTGTCGTAAAACATTTGAACTCCTTTCTTGTTTCCTTTCATTTATATCCCATAGATATTTTCTTTATGGTTACCATAGGGATTCCATTTAATATCTTAAATTTTAATACTCTAACGCTCTATCTGAATTTATTTATTTTTTGGCTATGTCCACGGCATGTGGAAGTTCTCAGGCTGGGGTCGAACCCACGACACAGCAGGGACCCACACTGCAACAGTGACAATGCTGTATCCTTAAATCACTGCACCACAAGAGAACTCTTCTAGCTTGAATTTATATCATCCTAACTTCAGTCACACACAAAAAGTCTGCTCCTGTTCAACTCCATCCCCACCCCTTATGGTTGCTCATGTCACAAAATTACATCTCTAAACATTGAGTGCCCCAAAACATAAACGAATAATTCTTTTAAATACATTAGTCTCTTAAGTTACATAGAATACAAAATGCAGGATTACAGACCAAAGTTATGATAATACTACCCTTGTTATTTTAATGTATTAATCTCTTAAATCATATGCAAAATAAAAATTAATTGTAAAAAATAATATTATTTTTTATAATTTTCTGAGTGTTTACCTTTATTGAGATCTTTATTTCTCCATATGGCTTCAAGTTACTGTCTCGTGTCCTTTCATTACTCCTTTGCAGGACTTCTTTGAGCATTTCTTACAGAGCAGGCTTGAGGGAAAAAAAAAAAAAAACCCTCAGTGTTTTTGTTGTTGTTATTGTTCATCTGGGAATGTCTAAATTTCTCCCTCATTTTGAAGGAAAATTTGTCCGTATATAAGAATCTCAGTTGACAGTTTCTTCATTTGTTTGTTTTGTTTTGTTTTGTTTGCTTTTTTTTAAGGGCTGCACCCATGGCACATAGAAGTTCCCAGGCTAGGGGTCAAATCATACAGCCACAGCAACTCGGGATCTGAGCCACAACTCATAAAAACGTTGGATCCTCGACCCACTGAGTGAGGCCAGAGATTGAACCCACATCCTCATGTATACTGGCTGGATTTGTTTCCACTATGCCACAGTAGGATTTTTTTTTTTTTTTTTTTAAGCACTTTGAATAGATTGGCCCACTGTTTTCTGGCCTCCAGTGTTTCATATTATTATTAAGGATCCTTTATATGTCATGCTTCACCTCTTTCTTGCTGCTTTCAAGATTCTCCCCTTGGTTGTTGAAAGGTTAAATATGGTGTGTCCTGGGGTAGGTCTCTCTGAGTTCATCTTACTTGGAGTTTGTTGCACTTCATGGATGTTTATGTTCATATCTCTCATTAACTTGTGGAAGTTTTCAGCCATTATTTCTTCAAATATTATTTCTGCCCTTTTTCCCTCTCTCCTCTTTTTGGGGCTCTCACCTGTGATGTGGACATGTATGTTAATCTGCTTGATGGTGTTCCACAGGTCCTCTAGGTTCTGCTCAATCTTCTTTAATCTTTTTCTTTCAATTCCTCAGACCTGATAATGTCCATTGTCCTATCTTCCAGTTTGCTGATTCTTTCTTTTGCCTACTCAAATACACCTTTGAATCCCTCCAGTGAATTTTTCATCTCAGTTACTGAATTTTTCAGCTCCAGAATTTCTTTTTGTTCCCTTCTAGGTTTCCCCTCTCTATTTTGTGTGTGTGTGTGAGTGTGTGTGAGAGAGAGAGTTGCAATTTTTTTTTTTGGTGTTTTGTCTTTTTAGGGCCACACCCACAACTATGGAGGTTCCCAGGCTAGGGGTCCAATCAGAGCTGTTGCCACTGGCCTATACCATAGCTCCCAGCAATGCCGGATCCTTAACCCACTGAGGGAAGCCAGGGATTGAACCTGCAACCTCATGGTTCCTAGTCGGATTCATTTCTGCTGCACCATGACAGGAACTCCCTATCTCTTTTTGATATTTCCACTTTGTTCATATATCATTTTCTTGACATTCTCCACATCATTTTTTAGTTCTTTGGATGTCTTTAAGATAGATGTTTTAAACTCTTTGTCTAGTAGATCTGCCTTCAGATCTTTTTCAAGGACAGTTTCAAATGATTTTTTTTTTCATCAAACAGAGCATACTTTCCTGTTTCTTTGTATGCCTTGCAGTGTTGTGGTTGAAAAATGGATGTTTAAATCTAATAATATAGCTCTGGAAATCAGATTCTCTCCCTTCCTGCAGTGACACTGATGATCCTGTTGTGCCACAGTGGGAACTCCTGTCATTATTTTGTTTACTGGACTTTTTTATTATTGTAGACTGTCTCTGTAAAAAGGATTAGCCTGAGGTGAAAACTTGAGGTCTTCCCAGGTATTTTCAGAGCCTATGTCTTTCTCTAGGTACTTTCTAATTTTTCCTGTATATGCAATTGTGTATGAATGTCCTAGACTTTAATGTCTGGCTCCCCCCACCAAAAAGGGGGGGGAGGGATAAATGGAGGTGGGAAGGGTATTAACCCTTTAAGTCCCCTGAAAGTCACTTCAGGTGAAGGAGCGAGGTGCTTGTCACAGTGTGTGATAGTGCAACAAAAATGGCTGCCCACTTCCTTGTCTGCAGCCTTGTGACTAAAAGCAGCAATCGGCAAGCCATCAGAGCACAGATTCCCATTATTTGGAAGATAGAGTCTTTTGCCCATCCTGACCACACAAGCTGCATTCAAGCTGCTTCAGGAATACATGTATGGCCATATGGGGGTGAAAGATGAATAGCTGCTACTATGCTACAAACTTAAACTGACCAAAATTAACTGCAGTTTACCATCCAAGCCTTCCGTCGGAAGTTACAATTTTTCAATAGGCTCCAGAATTCCAAAATAATTACATCAGACAGATTCTGCCAGCATAATTATTGTCTGGGGGAAAAACAGATTCCCGGTCCTTTCTCCTTCATCATATGTTCAGAATCTGCTATTTTGCCTTCATTTTTGAAAAATAATTTCACTAAGTATAGAACCCCAAGGTGACAGTCATGCAATTTTTTTTTTCTTTTAAGAAGTTGCTCAACTGTGTTCCCCTTTGGATTGTTTCTGGGGAGAAATCTGCTGTAATCCTCTTTCCACAGTGTGTTTTTTTTTCTTTGGTTTATGTAAATTAAGCTTGATTTTTAATAAGTTGGTTATATTGTGCCTTGGTGTAGTGTTCTTCATGTTTCTTCTGCTTGGACTTCATTGAGCTTTTCGGATCTGTGAGTTTACAGTTCTCATAACATGTGAAGAAATCTTAGCTACTATTCCTTCAACTGTGTTTACTGCACCCAACTTCTCCTTCAGGAACTCTAATTACAGGTATCTTAGGACACTGAATGCTGTCCCACAACTCACCTATGCTGGTTATGGTTTTTCTTTTAATTATTTTTTTTCTCTCTTTCATTTTGGAAAATTTCTATTGCTCTGTTTTGAAGTTCACTGGTCTTTTATTCTGCAGTGTGTAAACTCCTCCATTAATCTTATCCAGTGTACTTTCAGTCTCAGTAATTTAGTCTTCATTTCTAGTTGTTTGATTTGGGGCTTTTTCATGTCTTCCCTGTCACCAATTAACTTTTTGAACATTTGGAATGTCATCAGAACTCTTTTAATATTCTTACCTGCTAATTCTAACATCTGCGCCAGTTCTAGGTCAGTTTTGATTAAGTCATTTTTCTTTTCATCCTGGGTCATATTTTTCCTGCTACTTTACATGGCTGGCACTTTGTAAGTGGCTGCCAGACATAATAAATGTTATCTTTCTGCGTGCTGGATATTTTTGTGTTCCTATAAATAATCTTGTGCTGTATTCTGGGGGCAGTTAGAGCGCTCCTCGCTCTGACCCTTTGGATTCTTGGGCCTCAGTTACCTTCCCCACATGCATATGCTGATTGATGTTCTGCTCAATACTTGAGGAGGGCCCCCTGCATATCTCCAGAGCTCTGTCTCTGTGCTGCTTTCTCCTTTCAGCTGGTCTCTCCTGCAAACTCCAGCTACCTTGGCCTTCAGACTCTCAGCTCTGTCTCCTCCTGTCTCCCCCAGTTTCCCCCCTCCTTGTGCCCTAGCCCGGAAACTGTCTCAAGGCAGTAAGCTGGAGCCATCACAGGGCTCACCTCACTTGGATCCCATCTCTCAGGGAAAACTGCCCTCATTTCTTAATGTCCAATGTCTTGCAACCTATTGTTTCATGTATTTTTTGTTCAACTTTTTTGGTTGTTTCAGGCCGGAGGTGAATCTAGTCCATGTTACTCCATCTTGGCTGGAAGTAGAAGCTCCATCACTGCCAGCAAATGACTCCTCACAACTCAGCTCAAATGTCACCTCCTTCAGGCAGCCTTCCCTTGATAGGCCCATAGACCATGTGAAACACTCCTCTATGGTTCCCTCCACCCCAGCCAAACTGCTTGCTCTGCCATAGTTCTTATCAGCCTGCACTGCTATTGCTTATTTATTCACCTCCCCAGCTAGACTGTAGTTGCCTGAAGGGAAGGATCTAAGACTCACTAGACTTTATCTGGCACAGAATAGGTGCTTATTTGATAGGGGACCATTGCCTGAAACTGCCCACGCTGGCCAGACCAGATAATACCAGCTTGCGTGAGTTGTCTTACAAGAGGAGGCCCTGATAAGGAACACGGTGCTGTCTTGAAGACTAACCAGGAGGGACCAATAGGAGAGAGGAGACATCCAAACTCCCAGGAATCCATCTTGGCTGAAAGGTACGCACCACCAGCAAGGACCCTGGGCCAGATCAAGTACGGGCCAGGCAAGATGATTGGCCAGAGACAGCTGGGAAACTAACCCCATTCCCATAAAACCTGAGACTGTGAGGCACGTGGCAGAGCAGTTCTGGGTTCCCTCGTCATGCTACTCTCCACCAGGGCGCCCCTCCCCAATAAAGTCTCTTGCTTTGTCAGCACATGTGTCTCCTGGGACGATGCATTTCCGAGTGTTAGATAAGAGCCCATTCTCGGGCCCTGGAAGGGGCCCCCCTTCCTGCAACAGATTAACATTGACATTTGTGGAAGTGTTTTTGCTCCAAAAGACTGAAACACCATTATCAGGGATGCACCGCTTGTGTCCCGTCAGATATTGGAGACAGGTAGGTTTCACCTAGAAAGGTGCGGCTGTAAGGTGCAACTGCCCCCCTAGGGCAGGATGTTCTTACATTCAAGACCCCAGAAATTCATAATTGCCAGTTAAGCAGTGAAGCGTATAGGGGCAATTCAGACGGAAGGGGAGCAGGCAGAACCAGGGAAGAGGCTGGGCTTTCCAAGGAAGCACAGAGGCTGTCTCAGAATAAGATTCCTGGACAGATGGTCCCATGAGGTCCTTCCAAAAATCCCAGCTCCCCCAGAACCCCAAGGTTCTGGAGAGGACCCCCAGCCCAGGTAGTTAGGGAGTAAGGCAAGTTTGCAAACTGAAGGGATTTCAAATGATATTCAACTCTGCACTTGGTGAGAGTAGGGAAAAAAAAAAAACCTCACTCTTTTTTCAAAGAATGAAAAGGCTTCCCCCACCCTCCCCTTCCTTTCTCTTCAATGATGGCATTTCCATAAGAGAAACTGCTTGATAGGCCTGTTCCCTTTAAATTATTTTCTAACGATCCAGGCAGTCGCAGGCGCAGGCTGCCTCTCCTTGGCTCACCTTTCCTTTCAATTACGTTCCTTCTTAAGCTGAACAATGGCAGCGTCAGGGCCCCTCCTAGCTGGGACTGCTGCAACTCAGCGCCTCTGCGGCCGGGTGCCCAGGCTGGGCTCCGGCTTTGTTCCCCTGGCCAGACGGCTGTTGTTTCATCTTCCCGTCTCCCCTTTCTGTGCCATTTAAACTTTAACCTGGTAGTAACTTTGCTGCCTTGATTCCCGATTCAAAGGCTGCCAGATGAAAAGCCCTCCCCTTGGATGTGGCTTGAAAACTTCATCCCCAGTCTCTCTCTGTCTTTGAACTGCCTTGGAGCTTTTTTGCCCAGGCTGTTTTATTCTCCCTGGGCTATGAGCTTTCAGGCCTGGGGGCTCAGGAAAGACAGCAATAGGGGCTTCTCTGTTGGGGTCCAAGTGCACCCCAAGTGCCCAGGCTAAGCAACGCCTGTGGGGCCCCCACCGCCCCCCATGTACCATCTCCCTCCTAGCCCGGAGCCCTTGGGAGTCTGGCTCCGGAGGTTGTCTCCAATCTTCTGGCCTGTCCCTGCCTTCACCCAGCCCTCCCCCATCTCAGCTTCCCTTCACAATCCCCAGACCCACAGCACTTCAAGGCTTCTAGCCCCAGGTGGGTCCTCCAGAAACTTTTTCCTTTTCAATGCCAGGCAGGCCACTTGCTGTTTCAGATGTCGGGCCAGGCACAATGACGGAATTCTGCCATCACAGGAAAATCCAGGTAATCAAGACCAAATGGGACAGTGGGGAAATGACCCGGAGAGAGCATTAGAAGTGAACCCCAAAGCAGGCCTAACTTGTCCTCCTCCTCCAAGCAGGCCCTGCACAGCCAGGTGGTGTTACATGGCTGAAGTCTCGCGTGGGTTCCCCTTTGTTAGATGCTGGAGTGTCTTGTGGGGCTACGAGGGCAGATTCGTCACCACCTTTGCGTCCACTGACCGAACTAAAGGACATTAAAGTGGGTTGAACGGTGGCCCTCAAAACGAAATGTCCACATCCCCCACCCCTGGAATCTGTCAATCAATGTATTTGGGAAAAGCCTCTTTGCAGATATGGTGAAGGTAAACCTCTCGAGATGAGGAAAGCATCCTGAATCAGTCAGGTGCACCCAAATGAAATGTCTAGTGTCTTTTTGAGAGACATGCAGAAGAGAAGAGAAGGCCCTGCAACCACGGGGGAAGAGAGGGGAGCAATGTGGCCCCAAGTCAAGGAACACCCAGAGCCACCAGAAGCTGGAAGAGGCCAGAATGGGTAGTTCCCTAGAGCCTTCAGACGAAACATGGCTCCTGACACTTGATGGACTTCTGGTCTCCAGAGCAGGGCAAGAATAAATTCCTATTGTGTTGAGTTTTTTTTTTGGGTTTTTTTTTTGCTTTTTAGGGCCGCAGTCGTGGCATATAGAGATTCCCAGGCTAGCAGTCCAATCAGAACTGTAGCCACCGGCCTACACCACAGCCACAGCAATGTGGGATCCGAGCCACATCTGCGACCTACACCACAGTTCATGGCAACACCAGATCCTTAACCCACCAAGCAAGGCCAGGAATCAAACCTGTGTCCTCATGGATGCTAGTCGGGTTCCCTAACCACGGAGCCAGGACGGGAACTCCTCCTGTTGTTTTTTAAGTCACCGAGTTTGCAGTAATTTGTGATAGCAGCTTCAGGAAACTCATACAAGCCTGCAAAAGTGTGGAGGGGACTTTTCATGGGTTCTCACCGCCCTCAGCAGGGCCTGGTGCTGTGGGGAAGGTGTGCTGCGGACACCCTCTTCCTCCTCAGGCTGTGAGCATCTCTACCTTCACATCCACAGAGCCAGCCTAAGGAGGATGGCAGGAGAAAGAGATGAAGGGGTCTGCACGAGGTGTGGCAGGAAAGGACAATGAGACAAATTAGGTAGGGACCTTGAAGGGACAGCTTGACCCTAAATCATCTCTCCAGAAGGGAACGGGGCATGTCTGGTTTGGGGTAGACCAGAAGTCCACCTGCATGATGATTTGAGAATCCCCTGGAGTAGAATTCCTTCTAAAAGGAGAGCCAGGCAACCCAGCTTAGACTTACAGCCATGGTCTGAGCATGGGGCAGTGAGGGAGCCAGGATTCTAGCATCCAGCTTGTAGATTTCCCTCCTGAACACGCCACCTAGATTCCTGTTCCAAGTTGGGAGAGAGAGAAAGCTCTCAACAGAATGGTTTTTATGGAAATGCAAAAGACATGGGGACTAATGAGAGAGAACAGTGAAGATGGGGGGTGGGGGGGGGGAATTTTGCCCCTGCAGTCAATTCTGGGAGGGCTCTAAAATGTGGGGTGCCATTGGCAGCTCAAACTCAGCCCATTACCCCTGGAGGCATGACACCCAGAGGTGGCTGCAGGGCCAGCAGACAAAATGGCCCAATCCAATCCAGTGGCCGGACCCAGCAGAGGGTCTAAGACATGTCCAGCGGACACCCTGGTGCCTAAAAGGGATAGGATGCATTGGAGGCACAGAGAGCATGGGAGTGGGGGGCAGGGCTTCCAGATACAGGGCTGGGTCACTCCAAACACCTTCTTAGGCAGATGCCGCCAAAGCGCCACGGAGAGGCCTGTCCCATGCCACCTGGTAGTGGACGGGTTAGTTTATGAGCCTAGACAGTCCGCAGAACAATTGAGTGACAGTTTGATGGGGCTCCGGGATTCCCTGTGATATCAAGTGAGAGCAAAAACCAGATAAATATACATCATTGTTGTCCGCGGCACTTCACACGGCTTGGGCCCTGGCAGAGACGGGTCACATCATTCATTAGTGACATCAGTTCAGGCCAGAGCTTGTCCCCTTAACCACCGTGAGCTTCTCAACGTTGGTGCATGTGGGAGGCACCCGGAGTTTATACAAGAGACCCCTTTCCCCGGGGTCCCACCCACACCAATGACACGGGACCTCTGGGCAAGACCCAGGCTCATATTGTTCAGGAGAGGCCACTGGGCAGCCAGCATTGAGAACCTCCTCCTTCCTGGTGCTCTCTGCCCACCCAGGGCAGAGCAGAGTGGAACCCCGACCTCCTCTCCAACTGAGGAGCCCCAGTTTCCCCAGCCTGACGTCAGGCTGGGCAACTTCTCAGGATTGGCACAGTGGTATGAGCTCCGCCCCCAGCCCAGCCAGAGCCTTGCTGATGCCCCTTACCAGGCAAGGGAGGCGGGGCCGCAAAGCCCCCCTTTCCAGCCCCCAGCCTCTATTGCAGCCGCTCCCCAAGTCTCCTGGCTGTCGAGGCTGAACCTTGTGCACTGTCCCAGCCTGGTGGCGGGGGCGGGAGGGTGGGGGAGGAAGGCAGGGGGGGAAGACGACCCCCACTCAGGGAGGCAGGAGGCACCTGAAGCCTGTGCACCAGCCCAGGAACTGCTAACTACAGAATCCTTAGGCAATCTAGTGGTGTTACCTAAACCCCATTTAGGGAGTTCCGTTGTGGCTCAACAGTAGCAACGCAATTAGTATCGATGAGGAGGAGGGGTGGATCCCTGGCCTCATTCAATTGGTTAAGGATCCTGCATTGCCCTGAGCTGTGGTGTAGGTCACCACAGCTAGGATCTGGTATTGCCACGGCTGTGCTGTAGGCCAGCAGCTGTAGCTCCAATTCGACCCCTAGCCTGGGAACTTCCATATGCTGCAGGTGTGGCCCTAAAAAGACAACAAGAAAGAAAAGAAAAGAAACCCCATTTAGCTTGTCATTTACAGTTACTAACAGATGTAAATTCTCCTCAACAAAGGAGAGAGATGGGCCATAAGCACCCTTCTCACTCCAATCCTGAGAAGCTGGGCTTTTTTTTTTTTTTTTCCTTTGGTAGAACATGCTATGGGATCTCAGTTCCCAGACTAGGGCTTGAACCTGGGCCACAGTGGTGAAAGCACAAAATCCTAACCACTGGACCACCAGGGAGCTCCCAAGGTGGGGCTTTAACTTCAGGGCAGACCCAGAGAGCTCTGGGCCCTGTAATGGCCATTTGTCAGGGAAGCTCACAAGCAGCAAAGAGGGCATGAGGTCCCCCATGTTCTCCTCATGGGAGGCATCCCCATCCCAAGGCTCCCAAGTATCCTGCAAAGGTCTAAGAACCCTTCACCACCCTGTGCCCAGGCGTCCCCTGCACTGCCAAGGCCCCAGGCGCAGCAGTTCAGAGAGCTCTCTGGTCACAAGGCAGTGATGGTGGCACCCAGTCCTCAGGCCTCATTCTCTACCTGAAGGGAGAAGAGGGGATCCAGGGTAGGCCTGGGCATCCCACATGCTGTGTCCCTGAGAGGTCTGCTCCCTCAAGCCTCGGCCTGTAGCTCAGGACCTACTCGCAGAGCTTTAAGGAGCATTTGCAAGGATGCTTCTCTGGTTTTCTTGGAGCGGTTCTTCTCTGTTCCCAAAGAGGCCTTTCCTGAGCATCCAGCGTGTGGGGACTCCTGGCTAGGGGAAGAGTGCAGCCACCACCTTTGGAGCCCCCCAGGCTATCCCTCCACAAGCCCCACCCCTCCACCCCTGCTTCTCCCACTGCCCCACCCGCTATGTCCCATGCTGTGGACACATTTGTCCTGGAGCCAGGAAGCCACGGAGATGTGACGCTTGGCCTCATCCTTCCTAAGACTGGGGAATTGACAAGGTCCTGACCACGCCCCCTGGCTGGAAGGGATGCTGAGGACCCTTGAGGCTCAACCTAATGGTGAACGAGGCTGTCCCCTGCCCAGATGGTTGGAAGAGGTGGGGCATGTGGGTTTCCACACAGCCCGGAGCTACTTCTGGCCCAGCCGCTTGACTTAGAGGGTGGGCTTTGGGAAGCGTGGCTGGAGTGGGAGGGGTGAGCTCAAGTTTCACCAGGGAGGCCACACATGCAGGCAAAGGGGGTGTGGAGCACCCTTCTGGGACTGCCCCCTTGTCCCCTTCTACCTGCCAGGGCGGAAGCAGAGGGGGCAGCTGCCTTAGCAGATAGGACACGACCTCCCACTGCACCTAAGCCCAGAAGCCCAACCTCTTCCCACCGGACTGATCTGTCCTGCTGACTTGTCTCTGGGGACCTGGGAAGCCTGGTATCTTGCCGTCTTTGCCAACCCCTGGCATCCAACTAATAATTCATAACAGTGGGTTAAACAGATGAGGCAACGATCCATCTGAAGCCGGGCTCGTGTGTGGACACACCTCGTTACCCACGTGCTCCCCCACTCTGCGGATTTCCCACAGCAAACACGTCCTCCCGCCTCCGAGCCCACTCCGGGGCTGTCCCACCCTCACGGTCTGTGAGCTCAAGGATTACAAACTAATCCTAATATATTTGCCCGCATGAAACCTAATTAGGAAGGTAAATCGGAAAAAAGTAAAAGGTAAAACAATAATAGAAACCCAAGGAGGGTGCCCTCTAGCCCCCAGAGCAGAGGAGACGGTGATTCAGGATTCCTTGGTTTGTGATGCGCCCCTTCTTTGAGCTCAAATAAAGAGGAGACAGACCCCTCTCTACCAGACAAGACCAAAGAGAAAGGCAGAGGATAATTTGTTTAAAAAGGCAGCTGGGGACTTCCTGTCGTGGCTCAGCTGTAACAAATCCGACTAGTATCCATGAGGATGTGGGTTCCATTCCTGGCCTTGCTCAATAGGTTAAGGATCTGGCATTGCTGTGAGCTGTGGTGTAGGTCACAGACATGGCTCGGATCCTGTGTGGTGGCTGTGGTGTAGGCTGGCAGCTACAATTCGGGTTTGACCCCTAGCCTGGGAAGCTCCATAAGCTATGGGTGGGGCCCTAAAAAGACAGAAAAAGGAGTTCCCATCATTGCTCAGCAGAAATGAATCCGACTAGCATCCATGAGGATGCAGGTTTGATCCCTGGCCTCCCTCAGTGGGTTAAGGATCCAGCATTGCCATGAGCTGTGGTGTAGGTCACAGACATGGCTTGGATCTGGCGTTGCTGTGGCTGTGGTATAGGCTGGCAGCAACAGCTCTGACCAGACCCCAAGCCTGGGCTCCATATGCCCTGGGTATGGCCCTAAAAAGACCCGAAAAAAGGCAGATGGACGCAGAATCCCACTGCAGAAGCCTGGAGGCCATTTTCCTTGTCTTCCAAGCAATCAGATTTGTAATTTCAGATCCATCAGAGGCTCTAGCAAATGGTTAGATGTTTCTGTTGCAAGAGATGAATATCCAATTCCATGTGACTTAAGAAAAAAAAGAAAGGTAGGTTGGCAATTGTGTGCGTGAGTACGTGTGTGTGTGTGTGTGTGTGTGTGTGTGTGTGTGTGTGTGTGGTGTATACAGAATTCAATGCTCCTTTAACTGAAAGTCTAAGGGTAGGCAGGACTAGCAGAATACGCTGACTTAGAGAACTTCCCTTTCCCCATCTGCCCTCCACATCTTGCATGGAGGCTCTCTTCAAACAGCGCTCCTTCTAGCAACAAGCATCTCTCCTTGTTTTTCCGTAGCCAGTGGCAGAATTTTTTTTCCCTTTCTCGACTGAGGAGTGGTGGGGATTGGACCTGATTTGCTTCTCTTGGGCCATGAGGTCGTCTACGAGCCAATGGCAGGCTCAGAAGGATCTGATGCTCTGATGAGTCAGCCCTGGGTCACATGTTCCACACCTGGCAACAACCGGTAACATCCATGCCACTTAACACCCAAGGGCTGCAAGTGAGGGGGACTATGGTTCCCCGAAGGAAGATAAGTAAGAAGAGTGTGTTGGAGCCCATTAAGGGGAAAGGAGGCTGCACAAGGAATAGGAGGTTTCTAACATCAACTTGAATAAAGAGAAGGAGATGGAAGCTTTTAAAGTTCAGTGGGTGGGTAATGACTTAGAAGTGGGAAACGGGCGCCATGTGCTGGAGTGGGAGCTGAGAGCCGGGCTGATGGCAGAAGAGGGTTCCAAAATGCAGATCTGGGGTATCACGGTGTAGGTTTCATGGACACATGGGTTGATATGCTCTGGGGGCCCCTAAACTAGATTTTGAAAGAAGCATCTGACAAACTTCACTTTAGGGAACATCAAAATGATGTCTCAGCCTTAGGCTCTGCTTTTAAGGGTGATGAAGGCATGCAAAAAGGAAAAGAGGGGAGGAAACAGCAGCAGACCGCCCATCTGATGGCCAGCGAGCAGAAGAGGTGTTACTATGTGTGCGTTCCCCAAATCCACCCCTACTTTAGGTTTTCTGGGGTAGCTGAGCTTACAAAAAAAGCTTCTGAGTAGATCAGAGAGTTGCCTTTTGGCTCCAGGGCACTGGAAATTGACTAAGTTGTGGGGAAACGTTTAAGGAGTAGGCTTCTATGGATCATTCTTAATTCGGTTCATGGGCATTTACTAGGCATCCAGTGTGTGCAGAACATGGGCTGTTTCCCACAGAGTCAGTGGGCAAGAGAAACTGCATATGGCCTCCAAACTCTTGGGATAGTCAGGTCCAGCATTGCCATGTCATGGGAGAGCATCCCTCTGCCTACAGATCCATCCGTAGATCTCTGCAGGGGCAGAGATGTCCCCCCTTCCTCAGGAGGTCTCCCGTGCTCAACCCCATGCCTTGTACACAGTAGTCACGCAATCTTTGCATCTCATAATGAATGAGTGAATGAATGAGTTTCTCTCTTCTATTCTCCCCCCCCCCTTTTTTAGGCCTACTGCATATAGAAGTTCCTGGGCCGGGGGTCAAATGTGAGCTGCAGCTGTGACCTATGCTGCTGCTGTAGCAATGCCAGATCCTTAACCTCTGTGCCACAGAGGGAACTCCTGGGCGAGTTTCTCAGTAATAATGGACTTGATGAAGAGGGTTGCCATCTATTGAGGACTGTCTATATGCCAAACAGTTAAGACTTCTCTAAGCCCAGTGATCATTTATGGTTAAGTAGTTTGTTGAGCACCTGTTCTGTACTTCTGCTGGAATGATGGCAAGAGTGTAAGAAATAGAAAGCCACTCATTCCTGGAGCTTATGCTGCAGAGGGTACAGCCAGTCCCATCTATAGATGAGGAAGCAGAGCCTCTGAGGGATGAAGGCACATGCTCATGGTTGCACACATAGGAAATGGGACTCAGTTCCAAATCTTCCTGCTTCCAAAGCCAGACCAAATCCACACTTGCTGCATCACCAAGTAACGTAAAAACCAAATCCAATCGTAGAGCCCCTGAAGGAGGCAGGATTCATAGTTATTTGGGTTGGTGGAGGTGAGGGAAGATAGCCCAGTGTAGACAGCATTGAGCTGAGCTGACCCTTGAGAAGTGGAGGAGGCTTTTAGCATGAAGAGGACCCCTGGGAGGGAGAACAGAGTAAGCAAAGATCCAGACTGGGGGGAGTTCCCGTCGTGGCTCGGTGGTTAACGAATCCGACTAGGAACCAAGGGGTTTCGGGTTCGATCCCTGGCCTTGCTCAGTGGGTTAAGGATCCGGCGTTGCTGTGAGCTGTGGTGTAGGTCACAGACGCGGCTTGGATCCCGCGTTGCTGTGGCTCTGGCATAGGCGTGGCTACAGCTCCAATTAGACCCCTAGCCTGGGAACCTCCATATGCCACAGGAGCTGCCCTAGAAAAGGCAAAAAGACAAAAAATTTAAAAAAAAAAAAAGATCCAGACTGGGGAAGGTGCGAGGTGGGTCATGATACCAGGCTGGCCCTTGGTGGGGAACTGATGTTGAAGCAGCAGAGGAGGCTCGATAGAGAGATAAGAGCCAGCTCTCAGGGGTCTGGAGGACCAAGGGTTTACCCTCTTATAAAAGTACCATTTCTTACTCCTCCGCTCTGTGCCAGGCTCTGTGCCAGGCACTTGCCACATACTATCTGATAATACTATTACTTACACTGTGTACTAGCAAGTACTTAAGCACTTATTGCTATTACCTTGGAGTACTATTATGCTATTAGTAAGTACTTATTACTCTTTTTTTTTTTCTTTTTAGGGCCCCACCTGCGGCATATAGACGTTCCCAGTCTAGGGGTCGAATTGGAGCTGCAGCCACAGCCACAGCAACAAGGGATCTGAGCCATGTCTGTGACCTACACCACAGCTCACAGCAACACCGGATCCTTAACCCACTGAGCGAGGCCAGGAATCGAACTCGAATCCTCATGGATTCCAGTCGGGTTCCTAACCCACTGAGCCACAGCGGGAACTTGTATTTGTCTTAGAGTACAACTGTGATTCCCATTGTACAGAAGGGGCAGCTAAGGGTGCAAGTGTCTGCCTGAGGCTGGAGCTCAGCCGCCTGCCTCCCACCATGAGGTGTCCTGCTGCGTGGGGAGTCGGGGGGAGGCAGGTGAATGGGGGTCCTGCCTTTCTCCATCCCTCCGGCCCAGCTGGATGGGGGCTGAAAAGGAGCCTGCATCCCCTTCCAAGCCTCCGAGTGGAGCAAGGAGCAGAGGGGAAGTCGCCCACCCAGGGTCCGGCTCCAAACCTTCCAGGAACCTGCAAACATGAAACAATCATAGATAAGAGGAGGCTTGAAAGCCGCCGTTTTTAAAATAAAAAGGAAATCTCATTGTAAAAGCCTTGGCAAAGACGACAAAAAAAGAGAGAGAGAAAAACTTGTTAAGATCAAAAATGCAGCCAAACCTCAAAAAAGAGGTTTGGGATAAAGGGAGGGAGCAGGGGTTTTACGTGGAAGCTTCCAAGGGGGCTTCTGAAGCAGGTGAGGGCGGGGCATCCCCAGCCTGTCCTCCCCTCTGCGGCACCTTTCATGTCCCCCCAACGCTGGCCCCCAGCGGGGCTGCGGGGCTGGCGGCGGCGCCCAGACACTGGACACCCATCAAGATTTCCTACATGAAACTTATTTCTTTCCCTTTAAACCAAGGAGACTTGGAGTCCTTTTAAGACACAGAGGATGGCAAGAATTCACGTGGGGCTTTCTCCCAGCCTCTCACCCCACCCCCCGAAGCAGGAAGAGGGGATCTTCTGCCCCGAGAAAGTTAACTCGTCACCCAGGTGACCAAGAGCTGGCCTGAGGGGGCGCCTGTGGCCAGAGTCACACCACCTGCCCCTCAGAGAGTCTTCCTGGTCCCCAGGCCCCCAAGGAGCAGGGGTTTAGAGAGCCCCCCACAGCTCTAAGGGGGCGGGCGTTCTATGGGGATGGATTGAATAACATTTTTCAGAAATAACTTGGTCCCGCAAAAAAAGCAGGTTGGAGGGTTGGAAGGAGGAAAGCGGGCCCCGCCGCGAGGACCCCCAAGACTCAACTAATCTTTCAGAGCCTCCCAGCCTCCTGTGTGTGCCTGCCATGGGACAGTTGGGGTTCGAGGCCAGGATATGGCTGGAAAGGTGTGGCCGGATCCCCGCCTTAGGGCAATTTTGGCTACGAGCTGATGGACCCAGGCACCCACATTCACCTGGACCACAAGCCTGGCATCTGGCCAGTGGCCGTGAGCCCATGACCACATACCTACCTGTGGGCCTCAAGCTTTCTCAGGCCCTGGACCTGCCTGTCTGTGGCCATGAGGCCAGCATCACCCGAGTCTCGCTGAACCTGGGAGAGAGAGACCACAAATGATGCTCATTCTGTGGGAGGACAGAAGCCGGCAGGAAATGAGGGCCAGGGAGAGAGAATGCCAGAGACTGAGAGGGAGAGATGGAGACTGGGGTGGGGCTGGGGGACAGAGGGGAGAAGAGGGAGCTGGGAGAGGGAGGGGAGGAGACACAGAACAAGAAGGAAGGAAACCTAGATTCCCTGAGCGCCGGAGACAGAGAGAAGCTGAGACCAAGGCAGAGGGACACAGAGAAGGGAAGAGAGACAGAGAGAGGAGAGAGGTCGACTCAGGTGGAATCTCACACACACACACACACACACACCCCAAGGTGCCAGAGCAACATGCACATGTGCTCACTGCTGTCCGCCCCTCTGTCTGCACTCAGGCAGGGGACACTGGCTGACCTGTACTGCCTCCAGGAGACAGCGCTGTTCTGCATGGTCTGGACTCCAGGGAGTCTGGAAGCAGAAGATATTGCAGTTAAGAGGGCAGGTCTTGGGTCAGACCGCCAGGGGAACCAGCCTAGGGTCCTTGGGCACATCATGAGGCCTCAGTCTCCTCATCTGTGAAATGGGTGAAAAACTCATGGTTACCAAAGAGAACAGGTGGTGGGGGTGGGGGTGGAGGCGGGGGAGGGATGGACCGGGGTTTGAGATTGGCCAATGCACACTGAGGTATTTGGGGTGATTGGCTAACGGGGACCTGCTGTATAACACAGGGAACGCTACCCAAAATTCTGAGATCATCTCTGTGGGAAAAGAATCTGAAAGTGGTATCCTTCCCCCCCGGCTGTTGATTCCCCATCTCAGCCCTTCATCTCAGCACCTTGGTGGCCATCAACCCGCCGGTGGCTGGAGCCAAATCCTCCAGGAGGGATGTTCTGGCTGATTCCCTCCCTCCACCCCCGCTGAACCAACCCAGTGGGGCTTTAAGCACTGGGCTGATGCAGTGAGAACCCAAGGCAAGGCCTGAGCTCTGCAGTCTGGGACCCCTGCAGGGTGAAGGCAGGAGGGCGGAGCTTCCCCGGGGAGTGTGGTTCATCCATCACTCCCAGCACAGGGAACAGAGGCTGCCTAAGTGTAGACGCTCATACATCTTTGCTGAATGAAGGCACGAAGGACCCTCTCCCTGGATGGGAAGGGGCTCTTCAGTCATATCAAGAGACCAAGACGTTGTTAGCATAGTTGCGCACGGAGTTTTCCCATGAGAGGCCATCATAAGGTGGGTTTGTGTAGAGAAGATTGCTCTCTGAGGAACCTGACTTTGCTAAAGCAGAGAGCTGGAAAGCAGGTGCCTTCAGAGGCCAGGCAGGTCTTGGAAGGGGGGGGGCTGGCATCACCAAGGGGTGGGTGCAGACAGAGAAGGCCTGTGACACCTAAAGGCATTCAAACCACAAAACTAACCAGTGCTTTAAAAATGCAGGCCAGTGAGAAGGGCTGCCTCCAGCTCAGGGCCCCAGTGTGTGACTCCTGAGTCCAGTCTCCCTCGAAACCCCATTGGGACAGTGCTTCTCACCTGCAGGGCAGCCTTCCTGGTGACATCCAGCTCCCTCTGCAGCTTTTATACTCCCCGAAGAGCTCCCACCTTCAGAGGAGAGAGGGAGGTTCCCCTCTTCACTTAGGGTGTCTTCCGAGCCTCGGCTGGGTCCCTAGGGCACCTGGTAACACTGTGCCCAGAGACCAGTCTCCAGGTCCGCACACCTGCACCCAGGCACATGGCACCTGCCCAGGTGTGAACACGAACACCAGTGTGCACCCGAGCATCTGCCCCCAAACTCAGCGGCTGGCTCCTGGGCACCTGCCCCTTCGTCCAGAGATCCCCTACTCCAGGAGGCCCTTCCTGGCCCCACGCCATCACCCAGCACCCCAGTTCTGCCCTCCCTCCCCCAAGCCTCCAGCCCTCCTGCACAGACTCACGGCACCCCCTCCCCTTGGGGCAGTGCCTCTGGGGCCGCCGGGAACCACGGATGACTCGCCTCCCTGGCCTCAGCACAGGCTTGGCACAGAGCAGCGGCTGCCAAGTGTTTGCTGAGCCCCCCCAACAGGGTGGACGCTCATCGCAGAGATAAGCACAGGGCCTGGGGTCGGATCCCAGCATCGCCACCGCCCAGCGGCGTAACTTGGACAAGCAGCTTAAAGCTTGTCCCATCCTCTGTTTCCCCAGGGCTGACATGGGGCTGCTCCTAGTGCCTTTTCACCTCTGTTGAAAATGACCTGCAGGTCTCTCTGGAGCCTAGAACAATAGGACTCTGGGTGTGAGACTTCACCACGACAGCTGTGGCTGCGCAGATTCTGCCTGGACGGGGGACGGTCCAGGGAAGATGCGGACTCTTCCGCGGGGCCTCTGCGGTGAGGCGCTCCAGGCTTGGGGTCAGCCCGCCACCTCCCAAGCCTGCCAGCCCAACCAGCCGGGCTCCCCCAGACTCAGTATTGACCCTCGCCTGTCCTGGGGCCCGTGGCCTCTTCCCTGAGCGGCACACGTGGCGAGGATGGGCCGGCCCCGCAGGCCAGATTGATTTTGAAATCTTGTCTCTTACAGAGGAAAAGGTCATGTTTGCGGGTGGGCATCCCAAGGCCTCTTTCCAGCAGGGCGCCCTGGCCACGCCACGGGACTTCCATTAGCATTAGTGGGGGGCTCTCGGCAGAGGGCTCCGGCTGGAGGGGCCGGGAGGGCTGGGGAGCTGTCAGTATGGAAATTATTCCTAATGAAACTGCTCTGCTCGGAGAAAGCTGATCTTCGGGGCAGGCAGGGCGGTGAAGGCAGTTCCAGTCTTATCCACTTGAGTTTGCCAAGAGCAAGGGGGCTGGGATGCGGGGGGCCCAGGCAAGGATGCTCAGTCACAGTCATCGCCAGAGTTCCCAGCAAAACTGAAGCGGAAATCTCTCCATCCTTATATCCTCAGGTGGGGCTGTATCTGGCTGGCTGCTGGAAACTTCCAGGGGCCAGAAAAAGTAGGTCAGGGAGAGAGGCCAAGGTCCTGCCTTAGGAAGTAGGGCAGAGCTCTGCCCCCTTTGTGCCAGCCTCTACTCTCACAGAGGTGGGTCTGAGAGAAGGGGGTGGGAGGTGTCCCTGAAAACAGGTGTTGGGACCAACCCTCCGAGTCCATTAGTCCCTTCAATCAGGACCAGAGGACCCCCTGGCCCTGCCCAAACCCTCACCCCTGAACACCTCACTCCTGGCTGTCCCCTCTGGGCTTGGGAGCCATGATTCAGAATCATGCCCTGTAAGGATCTGACAGATAGCTGCGTCCAAAGCTGCCAGCTGATTGCTCACGGGCTGGATCTGGCCAATAATTGAGTTTTGTTTGGCATGAGCAGGGTTTTTAAAAATATTTTTAAATTAGCTTCTAGCACTTCAAAGTTGGAATAGTTCACATTTCAAGAGATGAAGATTTTCGCTTGGCTTGAAACATGAGATGCTCTGGCTGCTCCAGGCCTGCATTCCCATGTCGCCAGCAGGCTGCCTGCTCACAGACACGCCATGGCTGCCGCCGTCTTCCCTGTTCCCTATCACCTCACAGACACAGGGCCAGGGTCAGTTGCATCAGTTGTCACATGGACCCCTGGTTGGTCTCTCTCGTGACCCCACTGCCTGGAGCCGCGGGTGCTGGAATTCATACTCCCCGCTCGGGGTTGCCGTGAGACCAACCCATTCATGCCTCAGGGCCTTTACACGTGCTGCTCCCTCTACCCAGAATGCTCTGCGTCAGGATGGCGCCCCCCGCACCAACCACTGTCTCTCTCATTCAGATGTCTGCCCCAGTGTTAGAAAAGCCATCCCTGCCTGCTCTGACCATTTCTCCCTTGGCCATGCCCTGCGTTGTCCTTCTTCATGGCTCTTATTTCCTCCCCCCACATAATACACCCATCTATTTCTTTGCCTTTGTCTCCACCCCATCCCACCGGTGGAATGTCAGCTCCATGATGAACAGTGACTTTGTGATTTTATTTGTTGTCTTGTCCTCAGCCCCGGAGAGGACTCGGCACTTAGTAGGTGCTCAGTAAACATTTCGAAAGAATGAAATGGAAACAAAAGTTAGGAGGTAAGGCAGACCACGAAGAGGTTTGAATGCCAGTCTAGGACCAGGACTGGGGTGGCCTCCATGCGTTACGGGCAGCAGGGTAACAAGGTGGGGTGATCATTCTCCAAGATCTTCTCTGGGACCTGCCTTTCAGGCACCACTATGTGGCCCCCGAGGGAGCTGCAGGCCCGTATGAGTCACGTGATCTGTGCAATAAGAGCCACGATGTAGCCAACATCTTGGGGAGGCACAGGCCGTGGCCCCTGCCCTCAGGAGGCTTCAGTATAACTGAGAGAATCAGGCAAAGACTGCAACAGGGGTGAGAGGAAGTGGAGAGAGAGAATTCCCACTAGGCAGCACTCTCTGTGAGGGCAGGGTCTCCTAAATCATTCCAACAACGATTAGCTGAGCACCTACTATGTGCTAGGACCCTCCCCTAGAGGAGCTCAGCCTGGTGACGGGACAGGCATTTGTGCCACAAACACACATGTAACTAAATATAAGAGGATGGAGGCTTTGAGAAAGGAAAGAAGCCTTGAGGGTCTCTTCTTGTTCCTTGTTGTTTGAGTACACAGTAGGTGCTCACATGCATTTTCTAAAGGAAGGCAGGACCCTCCTGTGGAGCCGCTGAGAGGAGAGAGACCCTGGGGAGCTGCAGGAAGGGTGCTTGAAGGAGGTGGAGGGGCAGGGAGGGCAGCGGGCTCCTGAATGAGGGCTTTGCTGTTCCCTGCGCAGGACGTGATGCGGGCTGCTGGACGCTGAGGACCGGGTGCTAGGCGTCGGGCAGGGCTCTCCTTGGGAGAAGAAGGGGGTTCCTTCTTTTCAGGAATGTACACCTCCCCTACCCCTGCCCCGGGTGGGCCAGGAGCCACTCGGTCTGCCATTTTGATGTTCTCGGCAGGACCAGGAGGCTGTAAACACCCATACGCGACTCTCCTGCAGGGTCTCCGGGTTGCCAGCAATCACGGCCATCTGCTCGCATGGCATCGGGCCCGAGCCCAGCGCCCGGGGAACCGTGCCAGGCAGCGATTGGTTCTGAGGCGTGCCCCTTCAACCGGGCGGGGGGCCTCCTCTTCCAAGGGGCCCAGGGGGAGCAGGAGAACAAAAGACAGATTTCTCTTTCTTTAGGAAAAAAAAAAAAAAAGATCAATTTCACTTAAGACTCAGCACAAAACAAGGAGCAAGGGAAGCAACAGCAAAGAGGGTCTATGGGGTCCTGAATATTCACGAGCTGCCTTTGCACAGCTCAGGGTCCTGGGTGATGCAGGAGGCACCAAGGGTTGGGAAAAAAACGCCCTCCCAACATGGCAGTTTCTTTCTGGAGGTACCCCGTTCCATTCACTTGCTAATCCCGTGGCACCAGGGCACCAGGGGAAGGGAGGCCAGTGGAAAAGCTACAGAGAGCGCTGGCGTGGGGACCCGGACCTGAGATCCGTCCCAACCAGGCTGTTTTGGGGGCTGTGTGGCTCTGGGTAGGGCACTTAACCTCTCTGAGTCACCCATAAACAAAGATGACAGGAGGGTTGTACATATTAGATAGGATGGGACACACAGTCGTGTGTGTCTCTGGAGCAGGGAAAGGTCTCAACAGTGGGAAGCCACTAGGTGCTATGTGTGTCTCTTGCACATGCGCACACAGTTGTGAGTGTCTGATGAGCTCAGATTTAGCTGTGTCTCTGTGGGCAAGTGTGTAGCTGATCGTGACCCTGGGTGGGCCCATCTGTGCTTGCACGCGAGACTCCAGGAACCTATACATATATATAAGCTTGTCCTGGCTCTTGCCTACGTGTGTGCCTCTGGGTACAGGTATGGAGGAAGGAGTGGGCACCAGCATACGTGTGTGTGTGTGTGTGCTCAAAGGGAGTCGGCCCCCACCCCGGGCTCACCGCCTCTGGGAGCCAGGCCATCGGTGGCAGACGGAAGCTGGCTTCTCGTGAGGATTTGGACTGAGGGTTCTTTTCCAGTCATATCACCGCCTTAGTGGCTTATCCTCAGCCCACCCCACCCATTGTCCAGCTGGCACACACCAGGGGCTGGCACTTATTTCAAAGTCGGTACCGGAAAGGGGCCAGCCATGAGAAATCATGAATGAGGGCTTTGCTGTTCCCTGCATGAGACATCATTTGGGATGCTGGACACTGGGTGCCGGGTGCTCAGCATCGGGCAAGACACCCCAGGACCAACTGGGCCTGAGCTGGGTGCACACCAGGCCCTGGCTACTGGGCAGGTGACCTGTATCGAGGGGGCTGGCTGGGCTCTGAGCCGAGGGGCAGCCCCATCTCTGTGCTCCCAAGAGCAAGCTATAGAGGGGATGGGTTATGGACCAGGCTCCCAAACAGAGGTCTGAACAAGAGGAGCAGAGAGAAGGAAGCCAAGCTGACCCCATGCACCACACCCAAGAGTTTGTCAAGCTCCATCCCATGCAGAAGCCACTCCATTTTTGCCACCCTGCCAGGCCCCAGTGAGTGTCGACCCCACAGTCGAGGGAGTCAGGCTTTGGGGGCCAAGATGGCACTGTGATGTCACCAGCCCTGGATCCAAAACCCCACCTTCAGCAGATGAGTAGGCATGACCCAAGTCAGCTTTGCAGGGCAGAGCCACATGCACAGAGGGTGGTTTCGCTGCTGGGCCAGGTGGCAGTTAGCGTTTCCAAGTGGCACTGTACAAGGGCCCATTCCATGCCCCCAACAACCCCATGAGATAAGTACTCCTCTTGCCCCTATTTTACCCAAGAGGACACTGAACACACACAAGCGGGAGCAATTCACACCAAGTCACACAGCAAGCAGTACCCACGCAGGTGGCCTGCAGCCTCCATACTGGGCTGCCTTCCCCACAGCCCGGGTTGAGGGGGGTTCCCAGACCCGTTCAAGAAAAGAGAAGGGGGGGGTTCCCGTCATGGCCCAGCGGAAACGAATCCAACTAGGAACCATGAGGTTGCGGGTTCGATCCCTGGCCTTGATCAGTGGGTTAACGATCCAGCATTGCCGTGAGCTGTGATGTAGGTCGTAGACACAGCTCAGATCCAGCGTTGCTGTGGCTGTGGTGTAGGCCGGCAGCAACAGCTCCGATTAGACCCCTAGCCTGGGAACCTCCATGTGCTGTGGGTGCGGCCCTAAGAAGACAAAAAGAGATGAAAGAAAAAAGAAAGAAGAAGGGGAAGGTGGAAGCACATCATGCCTCCTCTCCCCAGGAGAAGTGAGAGGGGTGACCATTCTGCTGGGCAGCCTCCCATTCTGCTCACCAGCATCCGGATGCCTTTGCTCTGCCCCTGAGGCCGATGTGGGAATTCCGCCCCACCAGGAGCAGGAGGAAGGGACTCCTGAGCCAAGGACAGTCCAGGGGTCTCCCTGCAACACTGTTCCACCCCATCCTTTCTCAAGGCCTGGCCAGGTAGACCCGTAGCCCAGGGCTCCTCCGCTCCAGCGTCTTGGGCAAGGAGACAGCTGGAGGAGAAGGGTGGGACCGGGACAGGCATCCAGCCCCCCATCGCCCAGCCCGCCACAGCCGCCTCTGCCACCACCGAGCCCGCGCAGATTATTCAATGTAACATTTAATTACACCGAGAGTCTAACGAACACAAGGAAAGTCAGATGTGGAACTCGCACCCCCTGCCGAGCCTCCTGGAAACCATGGGGGGAGGCAGGGTTGCTCCATATGCCACTGTGTGGGTGTGTGTGGTACGTGCACACGTGTGCTTGTGCTGGGGGCCTGTCTCCAAGTGTGTCTGTGTGTGTGTCCGAGCGGGTGGCCTGGGTGTATGTGCCTGGTGCACACCTCCGTGTGTGTGTTGTGTGTGTAGAGAGTGTGTGTGTGTGGAGTTGTGGCATGCACGTGTGTGTGCTTGTGTGCAGTGGGCCTGACTCCAAGTGTGTGTGTGTCTCTCTGTCCAAGTGGGTGGTTTGGGTATATATCTGCCTGGTGCACACCTCTGTGTGTGTGTACATGTGTGCATCTGACTGTGTCTTAACCACACATGTCTGTGTGGGTCCCTGTGTGTCTCTGTTTGCCTGCCTGTCTTTGTCATCCTGTTAAAAGCAGTTTTGCCTCTAATGACAATATTTTTCAGGCCCTTGGTAAGAGTGGATTGGTCAAAATCCTCCTCTGACACTGAACTGCTCTACAACAGTGAAGCAGCGTCCCCCCCACCTTGGGACTGCGAGCCCCACCCGACCCCCGGACTCCCTCCGGGCCCATCTCCCTGTGCAGGCCTTCCCAGGTGACCAGCCGAGAGCAGGCTCCTCCCCTGTCCCCCACCTCCTTTCTTCAGGGTCTCTCCCTCAGCACAGGCCTAGACTTGGGCAGCCCTCTTTCCGGTCATTTTTTTCTTGGCTGCCCATTCTACAATGTCACTTTGGACCCTGGGCTTCTCCACTGACTTCAGGCTTCTGAGCCAGATCAGGCAGGACTGAGTTCTGCGCCTGCCCCTCCCTGTGTGACCTTAGACCACACTGTGCCTGGCCGAGCCTGCCTCCCTGCACCATCGGGAGCCCCAAATGAGATGATGTGTAGAAAGTCTACTGTGCACTGCCCAGTGCAGCCAGGGGAGCTCTGTCACCATGGGAAGGAAGCATGGGAGAACACCCCTGAGCCTTACCAGACCTGGGGGCAAGATTAGCAAATGGGGAGAAGGGTGCATATTCTTCCACACTGGCCTCAGGGACTAGCCCTCAAAAGTTGGCAGTCAGAGGGCAGCGCCTTCTGAACAGCAGGACCAGGCTGAGCCAAGGCCAGCAGAAAATTGTCCAGGTGGAGTTCCCATCGTGGTTTGATATTTAACAAACCCGACTAGCATTGTTGAGGACTCAGGTTTGATCCCTGGCCTCACTCAGTGGGTCAAGGATCTGGCATTGCTGTGAGCTGTGGTGTAGGTTGTAGATGTGCCTCAGATCCCATGTTGTTGTGGCTGTGGTATAGGCCAGCAGCTACAGCTCAGATGCGCCCCCTAGCCTGGGAACCTCCATATGCCATGGATGTGTCCCTAAAAAGACAAGATGACAAAAAAGAAGAAGGAAAAAAGAAAAGAAAATTGTCCAGAAACCTGGGCAACACCACTGACATAAATGAGGCAGGCTACTGGGTTCTGGGCCTGGCACGCACTCCCACAGGTGAGTCCAAGTCTAGAAGAATAGAAATTATTCAATTTGAACAAAAGAGAAAAAATTAAACTAAAAAAAAATGAGCAAAGCCTTAGGGATCTACAACAAAAATTCTAAAATTAGTGTCATCAGAATCCTAGCAAAAAGGAGAAAGAAAATAGGGCCAAAAAAATACTTGGCTGAAGAAAAATTCCAAACGTGGCAAAATACATAAACCTACAGATTCGAGAAGCTAAGAAAACTTCAAACAGTATGAAGCCAAAGAAATCCACACCAAGATAAATCATAGTCAAATTTCTAAAAGCTAAAGACAAAGGAAAAATCTTGAAAGCAGGAAGAAATGATACCTTACCTACAGAAGGAAAACAATTTGAATAAAAGTGAATTTCTCATCAGAAATGATAAAGACCAGAAGAAAATGGCACAACATTTTTCAAATGCTGAAAAAAGAACTGTCCACCCATAATCCTATATCCAATGAAGATATTGTTCAGGAATGAAGGGGAAATCAAGATACTCTCAGATGAAGGAAAACTAAGAGAATTTGTAGCCAGACAACCTGCCCTAAAAGAAGAGCTACAGGAAATTCTCTAAACAAAAAAGGCATGATAAAAGAAGGAATCATGGGACGTGAGGAAGGAAGGAAGAAGACAATAAGCAAAAACATGAATAAACAAAATAGATTTTCCTTCTTCTCTTGAGTTTTCTAAATTATGCCTAATGACTGAAGCAAAAATTTTAATGCTGTCTGTCATGGCTCTGAAAGTGTGTAAAAGACTAGTTAAGGACTTCCATGGTGGCCAGAGGTTAAGGATTTGGCATTGTCACTACTGTGGCTTGGGTTTGATCCCTGGCTTAGGAACTTCTGCATGCCTCAGGGATGGCCAAAAAAAAAGTTAAGACAATTATATACGGGAAAGTGTAAAGGAGCATAAAGGGAGATAAGATTTCTATGCTTCACTAGAACTGGTCAAATGACAACACCAGGAGATTTACTAAACTATGTATAAATTGACAGAACATTGTAAATCAACTGTAATACATTTTTTTAAAAAATCTATGTATATAATATAATATCTAGTGTCACTAAAAATCTATATGAGAAGACATACTTTAAAAGACTATATATAAACTGAAATGAAATTTGAAAAAATTTCCGAGGTAGGAAAGCAGTAAAAATAAATCATAGAAATGAAAAACAGAGAAAGAAAACAGAAAACAAAAAAAAAATGAAACTGCCAACATGAGCCCTAACTTGGCAATATTTATTAATGTAAATGGACTAATACATCAATTACAAAACAGTGATTGGCAGAGTAGATGATCTATAAGAAACTCACTTCAAGTATAATGCTATATGCAGGTTGAGGGTAAAGAATGGAAAAATATATATGAATCAAACATTAATCAAAAGGAAATATGTGGCTACATCCGCATTAGATAAAGTAGATTTCAGAGTAAAGAAAACTACCAGAAATGGAAAAAGATATTACCTAATGACAGAAGGATTGATTCACTCAGAAGACACAGCAGTCCTAAATGTATACGCACTAAACAATAGAACTTCAAAATGTGTAGCAAAAACTAATTGAATTGAAAGAAAAAATAGACACATCCGCAATTATATTTGGATACGTCAACAACCCTCTCTCTACTATTGATAGAGCAACTAGACAGAAAATCAGCAAAAATATAGAACTCAACACCATCAACAATCATTTATAAAACACTCTGTCCAGTGATGACTGAAAACATATTATTTTTAATTCCCAAGGAATTTATACCATGATAGATCACCGTATGGGCCATAAAGAGACGTCAACACATTTTGAAAAATTTAAATCGCAAAATATGTTCTCCAACCTCAATGGAAAAAGATAACATTAACAGAAAGATAAGAAAACCACAACAGAAAGATAAGAGGGCAATCACCAAACTCTTGGAAATTAAACAACACTTCTAAATAATCCATGGGTCAAAGAGAAAGTTTCAAGATAAAGTTTTAAAAATAAATTGAATGGAATGAAAATAAAAATGCAAGATATCATATATTTGGGATATAAAAAAGAAGTACTGAAAAGGAAATTTATTTATATCACTAGATGTATATATAGCCAGTCTTGAACCAACAATCTAAGCTTCCACCTCAAGGAACTATAAAAACAAGAGCAAAATAAACCCAAAGCAAGCAGAAGGAAGCAAATAATAAACAGAAGTAAGTGAAATGAAAAATCAAAAAATAACAGAAAAAAAGAATAATGAAGCAAAGAATAAGTTCTTGGAGAACAGAAATCAGTAAGTCTGATGAACCTCTAACAAGACTGACAAAGAGAAAGAGAAGATATAAAGTATGGATATCAACATAAAATAAGGGGTATTACTACAGACCCTACAGACATCAAACTCACAATGAGGAAACACTATGAACTGCTCTATACACATACATCTTCCAAGTTAGATTAAATTTTAAAATTCCTTGAAAGAACATAGACTATCACAACTCATCCAACATGAACATGAAATAGATTATTGAATAACTTTACATATAATTCATAAATATTTAGGAAATTGAATTTGTAATTAGAAACCTCCCACCCCTGCCAATAAAGAATGAGATCTGTGTGCTAACATGGAGAGGAAGGAACAGCCTATTGAAAGGGGCAATGAAGAATAAATCACAGAAAAATATGCCTGATAACATGTTTTTGTGCAGGAGAGAGATGTCTACAAATGCCTGCTTTCCTGTGCAGACTATCTCTGGAAGAAATGAGGCTGGAAAAAAGGAGTGTGTGTAGGAGGAATAGTTGATTTTTTACGATGCTTACTTTTATTTTATATCCATCTGAATAATTTAGACTTTTTTCTATTATTAATATTTAATAACTTTTTAATCAAGTATTTTATTTTAAGCATCCATATGCCTTTTCTGGCCAGAAACCTGCCTAAAGACCGATCACCTGGCTTCACAGCTCTGCTTTGTCACTCGCTAGCTGTGAAGGCTGAGTTCATGTCCCTTACCAGGAAATGAGGATGGAGACAATGAGGGAATAACTAACTGTCTGGGAGCATCAGGCCTCTGAATTCAGCAAACAGCACCTATGTGCCGTGCCTTGTGCTGGGTGTCATGAGTGAGGGCAAACCTAGCAGGTGCCGAGGGGAGGTCGGATGTTTGAACTAAGCCCTGAAAGAGCTGAAAGATCTGCTCCAGCCTAGGAGAGGGAAAATGCTACTGCAGAGATGCCAGAAGGCAGTGCACACCCACGGTGCCTGGGGACAGGGCAGCAGGGGTGCAGAGCAGAGCCAGGAGCCCTCAGGCTGCCAGAGCAGGAAGTTCTCATGCCAGGGGCAAATCGGAGCTCTCCTTTGTTCAAAGGACAGAAGTGCCAGGGTGTTTTTTCAGGTTCTCAGAGCTGATTTTCTCCTCTGCTTTCCATGGAACTATAAGAACCATCAGCCAATACAACTGTCCCCCGGGGTGCTTGACATGCCACCAAAGGCTGCCAAATGCAGCATGTCCTCAGATCCTCTCTGCAGTCTGGAGTGCATGCTTGTCCCCAATTACAGATTCGAGAAGCCATCCTTCTGCTCTGTCCCAGGTCTCCAGGCCTCCCAAGAAAGCCCCTTAAAGATAGGAAATTTTAAAGCCAAGATTAGCTTGGAGAGCTTCTGATTCAACACCCTCACGGATGAGCAAACTGAGGCCCAGAGTAGGGAAGAGACTTTCCCCCAAGTCACTCTCTATTTCTGGGCTTGTCTGTTCCAAATCAGAAGCAGGATCATCCTTAGGAAGTTTCAGGGGCAGAAACTGGCTTGCATGTGGCTTCTCTCCTTCTTAGGAGAGCCTTCCTGGTGCGGCTGGAGCCCCAGCCTGTCTGCAGGAGCGGGGTGACCGCCAGGTCTGTGTGCCTACCTTGCAGGTGCCGGCAGGAACTGTGTTCATGCCTACTTCGTCATCTCATCCAATTCTCACCACTCCACGAGAGCTTGATGGTTTATCCCCATTTACAGGTGAGGAAACAGAGGCACAGAGAGCCCGAGGCTCCAGCTCTACGCTAGAAAGGAAGACAGACAAATCCATCCTTTGAGACGAGAAACAGGGCTGTGCCCGCCCCCTTCTGCCTCCAGCCCACAACCCTGGGGGAGGGACTTGCTTCCCACAGCCTCCACTGGCTTCAGCAGCTCCTCTGTCTGTCTGTCCATGATTCAGAATGAGGTGAGTCGCATATCCCACCCCTCACTCATTTGGTACCCAAAGTTCCAGCCCCTGTAACATCCTCTCATGTGCTCTCTAGAGGCCTACAACTGGAGGCTCCATGGCCAAATCTAGCCCTCAGAGTGTTTTTCTTTGCACCCATGTGTGTTTTGGCTTTGGTTTGGTTTTGTTTTTAACTGAACTCTGAAGCAATTATCAACATTAAAAAAATGGGATTTTTCATCTGGCGTTGCCATAAGCTGTGGTGTAGATCGCAGACACAGCTCCGATCCCGCGTTGCTGTGGCTCTGGCGTAGGCTAGTGGCTACAGCTCCGATTAGGCCCCCTAGCCTGGGAACCTCCATATGTCGTGGGAGTGGCCCTAGAAAAGGCAAAAAAAAAAGGATTTTTCACAAAAAAAATCTGGATTGCCTCCTTTTGAAAACTTGGAAGATCTGGAAACGTGGGTCTTGCATTCTCCCAGGGCAGCAAGGGGCTGGACCTCCTTGAGATGGGCATTTACTGCCCATCCAGCCCCGTCTCTGCCCACCCACTTCACTCACCCACCTGGCCTGCCTGCTTGCTGTGGGCCCTGACTTTGTGGCTCCTGCTGTGGGCTGTCATGCATTCATGCAACACGTATGTATTGAATACTTCTTAGATGCAAGATACTGATTTCACAGAGAAAGGAGGAAGGGATCTCTTCACTCCAGTTGATCCCATCAGAATCTTCAGGACGTGGTGAGGGGATCTAATGAGCAAAGGCAGTTTGAAAAACAATTTTCTGTATTATGACCTAATTTTATATTTGGGAACAATTTTAAACATATTACGATTACACTAGTAGTAGCAATAGCAGAACCACGGCTGTGTTCAGCACTTTTCCTCCATTCATTTAGTTAACAAATATTTATAGAGCATCTACTATGATCTGGCACTGTTCTAGGTGCTGGGGATACAGCAAAGACATAAAGATAAAACTCTGCCTTCTTGGAGCTGACCTTCTCCTAGGATTCTTATTCTGTCCCCACAGCAGCCTGATGGAGGCAGGAGGGAAGGCACAAACTCCATATGCAGATGGGGAAACCCGGGTGGGGGTTGGGGTGGGAGTTGAGTGACTTGCCAAAAATCGCGCTATTCAGGAGTTTGTGTGGCTCAGCGGGTTTAGAACCATACATAGTATCCATGAGGATGTGAGTTCAACCCTTGGCCTTGCTCAGTGGGTTAAGGATCCGTGTAAGTTGCAGATGTGGCTGTGGTGTAGGTGGGCAACTGCAGCTCCAATTTGACCCGTAGCCCTGGGAACTTCCATAGCGCAGCCATAAAAAAAAAAAAAAAAAATCGCAGTGTTGAAAGGCAGACTGGAAACTGACCAGAGCTCCAGCAGCCCCCAGGCCCTGCCTTTAAGCCTCCCAGGACACCGGGGAGCCCCTCCTTCACCCCCAAGGGAAGCTCAGCAGGGTCTCTAGAGTGTGGACTCTGAATGTGGAGCTTGAGATCCAGAGGACAGGCGTTTGGAAGGTGGAACGGGCTCTGCTGAGAGTTCTGGAGCCTGCCATCCTGGGAATCCCTTAACGGTGGGAGGCCAGAGGCAGAAAAGGTTAAGCTGTTGCCTACAGGTCCCCAGCCTCAGAAGTGGGCCGGAAAACCACCGGGGGATGGTTACCCGCAGGAGGCCCTCTTGTGGTCTCCTGAGAATTCCCAGGAGGTAGTACTGAGGAGCTGATCCGTACCCGCTGTGACCTTGACCCAGGCTGGGCTGGCCTCTCGGAGGCCACATCGCTTCGTCCCCTCAGCATATGTTTCCAAAGGTAAGGTCGTGAACTGGGTGGGCTGAGAAGCAGCAGGGGACGGGGGGAAAGGGAGTGACAGGGCCTTTGCAAGACCTCTAGGTTTTCCGTTCTTTCTGGGCCTGGGTGGGTCTCGTGACTGGGCTTGGCGTTAATCTAGGAGCGGCCAGGGCAGGTGTAAATTATGCATAGCTATTTCTGGAAACTTAGATTTCTCAAGAGAGAGAAATTAATTTGCCTGTTTGGGCAAATAACACCAATTTTTTTTTTCCCTGCTTAAGGTCATTTTGTTAAAATAAAATTGATTAACATTCTCTTTAAAGTTTAAGTAGAAACTGCTCAAACATATTTTTATGCACGGAAGCACAGTTTGCGCCCTTCAGTAATTAATAACGCCACAAATAAGTTCACACCGCTCAGCTAGCGCTCAGCCCGCCGCCCCGGGCGGCCTCCGGATGGGCGGGGCCGGCGCCCAGACGGACCAATCAGGGCTCAGGGGAGGGAGGGGGCGGGCCGAGCCGCTGCCTCCGCTGCTCGGGTCGGAGGCTGGGTGCCTGTCAACGTTAGGCTGTCAGGGAACCAGCCTGGTCCCAGGCTCCCGACGGGCCACGAGGTCTCTGCAGGCAAAGGCAGACCCTGGCGGACCATCACCGGCAATCAGCCCCAGGGATGCGACCCGCAGAAGCCACCATTTCTGACTCGCAATGCTAAAAAGTGCTTTGGGCTGAGAAGAGGACTCTGGAGCCAGACTACTTGAGTTAGAACTGGAGCGTGAGCAAGTGGTTTCCTCATCTCTGCCGTGGTTTCCTCGTCTGTAAGAAAGGGATAACATTACCCACGTGAGGGGAGTTCCCATTGTGGCTCAGTGGTTAACGAATCCGACTAGGAACCATGAGGTTGAGGGTTCCATCCCTGGCCTTGTTCAGTGGGTTAAGGATGCTGCGTTGCCGTAAGCTGTGGTGTAGGTTGCAGACGCGGCTCGGATCCCACGTTGCTGTGGCTCTGGTGTAGGCTGGCAGCTACAGCTCCAATTAGACCCCTAGCCTGGGAACCTCCATATGCCGTGGGAGCCGCCCAAGAAATGGCAAAAAAGACCAAAAAAATAAAAATAACCCAAGTGATATTGGTGTTGCATAGATTGAAAGAGTTAATACCTGTTTGGTGTTCAGAATAATGCCTAGCGCATAGTGAAAGCTCAGATAATATTGTTTAGCGTCATCATCGTTCTTATCTCCTTTACACTTCGCAACACCTCTGTGTGGTAAGCACTATTTATTATCCTTCCCATTTTACCCATGAGAACAGAGACGCTCAGAGAAGTTAAGTACTTTGCTTGCGGTCACACAGCTAGTGAGATTTGAATCCAGGTCTGATATACTCCACAGCTTTTTAGGCTATAGGTGTCTTCATATGCATGCTTATCTTTCCCCTGGATCTTTTTCTTTCTTTTCTTTTCTTTTTACAGCTGCACCTGCAGCATGTGGAAATCTCCCGGCCAGGGGTCAAATCAAACCTGCAGGTGTAGCCCTATGTCACAGCCACAGCCATGCCAGATCTGAGCCACATCTGTGACCTACACCACAGCTCATGGCAATGCCCAATCTTTAACCCACTTAGCGAGGCCAGGGATTGAACCTGAGTCCTCATGGATGCTAGTTAGATTCGTTTCCTCTGAGCCATGATGGGAACTTCTTTGCCAGTTTTTTGTTCACCCAGGCACAGGAGATTGTACTTCCTGCCTCCTTGTGATGGAGCAGAGCCATGTGAGAGTTGCTGGCCAGTAAGTTGTGAGTTGAAGTTTTGTGTGAGTGTGTGTGTGTGTGTGTGTGTGTGTGTGTGAGAGAGAGAGAGAGAGAGAGAGAGAGAGAGAGAGAGAGAGAGAGAGAGAGAGAGAGAGAGATGCCCAGGCAAGAGAATTAAATTGACAGTATGAGACCCTCCCAAGTTCCCAGTGTCTCTCTGGCTTGGTTCCTGACCACACTGATGGTAGTCTGCTCTCTGAGACCAAGTTCCCAAGAGATTGTGAAGTAAGCCCCCTGGAGATCCATAGTGATTATGTCACATGAGTGAGAAATAAATCATTCTTGTGTTAGGCAACTGCAATTAGGGGCCTTTTTGTTACTGGGCCATATCTAGCCTATCCTAACTGATACACAGTCCCCAGAGACAGATGATTATAAAAGTCTGTCAATGCGCAGTGATAGACTTATACACCAGCTATTATCAGAGTTGTTATTATCAGCACATTTCTTCTGATGATTCCTGGAGCTCAAAGTAGGTTGCCTGGAGGATGAACAGGGTCATTGCTAGGGTGAAATAAGTGAAGCACTTGCCGTGGGCACAAAATTTAAGTGAATGGCAAAAAACTCAGAATAACACTTTAATGCAAAATGTATTTTTGAAAATTCAAAATTAATGCAAAAAATCCACAATGAATAAAATGTTTAATGATGACAAACTCCAACACTGCTTTGCAGAATTCTACCATGTTTGCTCCACCCTAATCCCAGTCCTGTTCCAATAAAGCTTTTTTAAATTAATTAATTTTTAAATTTTTATAATTTTTTTGTCTTTTAGGGCTGCATCCATGGCATATGGAGGTTCCCAGACTAGGGGTCGAAACAGAGCTGTAGCCACTGACCTACACCACAGCCACAGCAACGCCAGATCCGAGCCACATCTGCAACCTACACCACAGTTCGCAGCAACACCGGATCCTTAACCCACTAAGCAAGGCCAGGGATCGAACCCGCATCCTCATGGATACTAGTCAGATTTGTTTCCAGTGAGCCGCAATGGGAACTCTCTAATTTATTTTTTTCATTATAGTTTATTTACAATTAAAAAAAAAAAACAGGCTGCCAGCTTGTTGGCTGTAGTTTGCCAATTTGATTTTTTTTTAAAATATACTGTTAAATACTGTTTATCTTGATTATTGAGCTTTTTGGGTCCTCCTTAAATTGCAACCAAGGTGAATGCTTCACTCACCCTTAACCAAGTCTTGGCCTTGAAAATTAGACACCTGAATTGAGTTTAAAGTAGGGATTAATAATGTCTTTAGAAAAGAAGGGAAGGGCAGCGTTCCCATCATGGTTCAGTGGTTAACGAATCCAACTAGGAACCATGAGGTTGTGGGTTCGATCCCTGGCCTTGCTCAGTGGGTAAAGGATCTGGCATTGCCTTGAGCTGTGGTGTAGGTTGCAGACACAGCTCCGATCCCGAGTTGCTCTGGCTGTGGCATAGGCCAGCAGCTACAGCTCTGATTCGACCCCTAGCCTGGGAACCTCCATATGCCGAGGGAGCGGCCCAAGAAAAGGCAAAAAGCCAAAAAAAAAAAAAAAAAAAGAAGGGAAGGAAATTCTAGGAAGAAGAACAACATGGGCAAAGGTATGGAAGATGGACACAGCCAGAGATGTGCAGGGCAAACTGCATCCTATTTGGTGCTTCTGGAGAGAGACTGAGCAAGACAGAATTGGAAATGTTTGGCTTTTGTTTTGTTTTTTCTTTCTTTTCTTTAAAGGCTGCACCTGTGGCATATGGTTCCTGGGCTAGGGGTTGAATCGGAGCTGTAGCTGCAGGTCTATGCCACAACTGCAGCAATACCAGATCCAGCCACATCTGTGACCTATACCATAGCTTGAGGCAACACCAAATCCTTAACCCACTGGGCAAGGCCAGGTATTGAACCCGCATTCTCACAGACACTATGTTGTGTTCTTAACCCTCTGGGGCATATCGGGAACTCCTGGCTTTTGCTAAGGGGTGGTTGTTTTCTCCTCTTCTGAGACACTGAGTGTGCCTCGAATCTTTGTCTCCTGGCAAGCCTGAGTGATCCAATATCGACTACTGTAAATTGTCAAGATAGTGGCCCAGCGAACTTGCTTTGATAGCTACCAAGCACTTGGGGGATAGGTCCTTTGAGGGTGCCTCTCTCTTCTCCAAAGACAAGGTCCGACCCATCAAGACCAATATGGACCGGAGTCCCGTAGTGTCTCAGCAGTTAACCAACCCAACTAGTATCCATGAGGACAAGGGTTCAATCCCTTGCCTCGCTCAGTGGGTTAAGGATCCGACATTGCTGTGAGCTGTTGTGTAGGTCATAAACATGGCTCAGAACCTGTGTTTCTGTGGCTGTGGTATAGGCCAACAGCTATAGCTCCAATTGGACCCTTAGCCTGGGAACCTCCATATGCTGTGGGTGCAGCCCTAAAAAAACAAACAAACAAACAAACAAAAAAGACCAAGCTGGACCACCTCAGTTTGTTTCCAAAGATGTGGTCATGGGAGGTACCTAATAACTGTCAGGCTTTGCCTTGGGAGGAGAGAAGGGGGCCTTTCAGTTCTGTGATAGATTAGTTATATTAGTGACTCCAATTCTCCATCCCTCCCTGAATCCAGCCCTTTGTGCTAAGATCTTGCAGCTCCTCCCATCAGTAGGTGGGGTATATTCCCCTGCCCTTGAGTCTAAGTTTGGCCACGTGAGCAAAGATAATGCCGAAGCAAAAGCTTGCAAGTTCTTGAACAGATGGCCTGCTCTGCCCTTGCCCTTGGCCAATGCCATGAAAAGAGCATGCTCAGGCTACCCTGCCAGAGGCTCGAACGTGAAGAGCAGGGTTGAGGGGATTCAGTCATCCCAGTGAGGCCAGCCCACACTCACCAAGAGCCAGACTCCCAGATCAGATCAGCCAAGCTGAGCTAAGCCCAGCCCAGATCAGCCCAACCCCATATACCTATGAGCCAAATACATATCGACTGTAGTATGTCACTGAACTAGATCTCCTAGGCATCAAATGCTTTTAACCATCTCATACCTTTTCTTTGAACCTTTTAAATTTGCTCTTACATGGAAGCCATCTACATACGTATTCAATTTGTTTTAGTTAAGAATTGATTCAACTGTTACAGAAAAACCCAAATAATATTGGCTTGAACAAGAACTCATTTCTTAAGTTCAAGGCTTTTGGAAGGAGGACAGAGCTAGTATGTATTTGGGACTCTTGGAGATCCAGGCTCCTTCTACATAGTTGCTCAACCCATGTGTGGCTTCTATTTCCAGGTTGCCTCATGGTTCAAAATGGCTTCTGGAGCTCCAGCTATTGCATCTACATTCCAGTCATTAAGACGGATTGGGAATGAGTTCATTTTTTCTCTTTAAAGACAATTCTTAGAATTTATATATATCTTATTTATATCCCATTGGTGGAAAAAAATGTGGCCATTTTACTCTTGGTGGTCATCTTCTAGAATGGATAGGGTATATTATCTGAGCCTTCTCCTCTCCAAGGTAATATGTGCTCAGATTAAAAAAAAAAAAAAAGCAGGGTTAATTTAGTATGGAAAAAAAGGAGAGCTGGCAGTCTTTCCTATAGGGTATATCATTTTATTCCTAATAATAATAAGTATTCAATCAATTTGCCCTTCAACAAATAGATGATGGCCACAGAGGAGAGTCAGACGCCCAGGGCTAGAAGGCAGGGCACCCAAACTATAGTCTCAGTTCTATCCTGAATTGTGTGACCTTGGATGAGACTCTGAATATCTGCAGGCTTGTTTTAATCCATCTAAAACTGAACCCCAGTATAACCAGAGATCCCTAAGGTTCCAGCTCAGGGCTTTGGCATTCATGGTGCTTTCTTCCCACTGCTCTAGGTCTGCCTAGATCCTTTCATTCTTTGGCCCTGAACGCAAATCACTTCCCTAGCAAGGCTTTCCTCAATATGCCCCTTCTTCGGTGGGTCCCTGTTCATCTCACACAGCCCAGCCCTTTCCCATCACTGTGTGCCACTGGATGTTTATTGGCACCCTTGTTTGCTAGACGGCTGTCACGTGACTGTGAGCTCCGGGAAGGCGGGCATCACATCCTGTGTGCACCCCTATGTCCCTAGCACCTTCTGCGGTGCCTGGTACACAGGAGCAGCTCCATAAATATCTGGATGAATGAATGGATTGAAGTCTCAGTCCTATTTACTGAACGCTTGCTTGGAGGTACAGAACCCACCCCTAAGGATGCCCGCTTTGGGAGGGAATAAGAGAGCAGGCGGAAAGTTTAATATTAAACATCCTGTGAGTTTGGAAGGAGCATTCTCTATGGGTGGGGAAACTCGAGAAGATTCTTCCTATGGTAGCTTCTCCACTGAGACCAAAGCCCTTATGCATCTGCTAATCCAGAAGCTCTAGGCAGATACCAAGGACAGGGATCTGTGGCCCAGGAGTCTTGGGCAAAATACCCACAGAGCCACTAGAAACATGATTTGTACATGTAAACCCAGCGCCAGTAAAGTTAGGTCTCCAGTGACCTCACCTGCTCCCCACCAAACACTCTACTCCAGCACCCAAACCGCTCATGGCGGATCCCATCCCAAACTCTGCTGAAAGGGCCCCCTCCTGGGTAGGATGCTGGCTTCACGGTCCTCCTAACAATAACGGTACCACTTCGGGTCTTTCCCTGTACCCAGCCCTTCCTTTCCTATCGACATCCTTTCCTACGACCTGCCCAGTGACCCTCTAGAGATCCTGCAGAGCTGAGGGGTAAAGCAGCACATCCCAGCTCCGAACCATTTGACTAGAAGGAAGCAGGGGTCTGGGAAGCACCGGGTTACAGCCCTGCCCTACCCCCACCCCAATCCTGCCTGATGGTGACAAATACAAGTCCCAGTAAGGGACGCCCTGTCCCCCCTACAAGCCCCCTCCCCACACAAAGTCACGAGGGGCTCTCAGCTGAAGCAGTGGGGGCAGAGCCAGCTCGAGAACAATGGGGCCGGGGTGAGGGGGGGAGCCAGTGGGGTTCCCTGGCTGCCTTGTCATCACCATAAACCTCATTACCTCGCGGTCCCCTAGGCTGCCTCTCTCCTTACCCAAGGCATCCGCCGGCTTCGCTGCTGATTCCCACACGGCGTGAAAAGCTCTTAAACCCCCCGCTGTATTTTTAATGGGGGCAGTGACTAATTTAGCCCTACGCCACCAACCGTCAAATCAAATCTTCTATTGGTACTTACTGAGGACTCACCTGGGTTCCATGGGGTTCAGGATAAATCCGGACTGGAGAGTGTCCAGAGACGGTGATCAGTGATCTGGCAAGCCCCAGGTCACGCTGGGTCCTGCCGCCAGTATCAGCCCCACATCCGAAAGGCAGGCTTGGCTGTGGACTCAGGGCAGCCTCCCAGCCCGTGCCCAGCCACACTTCGGGGAACACCCGTATCTACCCTAAGATCTTCCCTAAAATGGCCAAGTCCCCACAGGACTAAAAAGTGGAGTTCACCACCTTTGGCTTCCAGGAGGAAAGAGCCCTGAAATTAAAGAACAGCTGCTTCATTCTCTCCACAGGTAGCAGGAGTCCCCCCACAGATTCTCAGGCGTAAAAAATGCCTTTAGAAAAGCTAACAGCCCCACCCATGTCAGATGCTTACACATGGTGGCAGCAAGGGGAACTCTTACAGAAGCCCCTCGATCCGGGAGTCAGAAGATGCTGGGTATAATTGCTCCAAATTCCACGCCACGACTTAGTATTACATTATAATTAGGTACAATCTGTCTGCCTATTTCATTTCCGCTCTGCAGAGGGTAATAACCAATTTTCCTGCCCCTTGTGAAAAGTTAACAAGGAAGGGCTTCCCCGTGCAGATTCCGAAGGCCTGGCTTCTGATTGGCAAGTTGGCCAAGCACCAGCATGATGGAGGTAGGGGTGGATGGCCGGGTGGGAGGCTAAGGCTGCTGGGTGGGCCCTGAGGCATCCTCAGGATGCCTAGGGTGCAAAGTGTCAGGAGACACCCATTCTTGGGACCCTTGAGAGCTTGGATCCCCTGTGATCCCCCCCCCCCAAAACCAAGGCACTTCGCTTGCCCCACTGGAGTCCTGCTCACAGCCACTGGTCCCAGCACTGCCACATCCCACTGATCTCTGTGTCCAGAATCTGCTGCTCCTACCCCGCTCCGCTCTGCAGACCCTAGCTCTGGATATTATGGGGTTGGGGAGCCGTCCTGAGCTCTTGTCCCATCCCCACACCTTGGCCATAACTAAAATCCAGGTCCTGCCTGGAGCCCGGTCAAGGTAAGGGTTAAGCATGTGACCGGCGGCATCCAGCACCTGGGAAAGCCAGACTCCAGGGGGAGTGTGTGGCCTTGGCGTGGGCTGCCCACTTATCCTTGGACCTCAGTTTCCCCCTCCACAACCGAGACGATCAGAGTATTTAAAGGTCCCTCCCACTCTGAGTTCCATGCCCCCTGCCAGCTCAGTCAGTCTGTGTGCATTAGGTTACTACGCTTCTTCCTTCCCGAGGGAAGCTGGATCTATTGTGTGCAGGGCCCCCTTGGCACATGTGATCCACGGGAACTCACTTGTGGACACACCCTGTAGGTGACGACAGCACCCCCGCAGCCCTGGGCTGGGGAAGAGAGAACCAGGCAGCCGGATGCTATTCGCATGGATTCCCTTTATTGAACTGTACTAGTTACTGCAGTCAGATTAAGTCACATTTAAAAGCAGACCATCCAGTTGCACTGAAACCGATTATATTCATTACATAGTTTTAATCACTGTCCGGTGAACTGGCAAATCCAATCAAAGCATTAGTCTTTAATTAAAAAATTAAAAGGAAATATTCAGACAATAGCCAAGCAATCACATCACAATGCACAATTACCTAGAATTGCAATTAAAAAGTAGTTAACCGAAGGGGGGGAAAGAAAAACAAGAAAGAAAAAAAAAAAGAAGCAAAGAAAAAAAAATCACACTAATCCTTTTTAAAAAACTATCAATATAATACATGGAGGAACAAAGGACAATAGCCTCAAAAAGCGGGTTTCTCTAACTCTAGAAATGTAGTCTGCGGCGGAAACTCTAAAAGCACACTAGCTGTAGCAGGACAATAAAAAATACTGAGCATGGAATACTTTTAATCTCTGCCATTAATATTCATTTCCAGCTGCTTATAATAGCAGCGCCTCATGGCCAAATCATTAGAGTTTTACATCTGGGTTGCAAATGACACTTTGATTGGATGTAATGTTCAAATGGCCCTCCCCACGGCGTCTCCGGCAAGCCTTCTGCGGAGAGGTGTCCTGTCGAGCGGTCCCTCACTGTGCGTGCTGGCTCATCGTGTGGTTCTGCAAAGGCGAAGAAAGGAGACACGCATGAGGGCAGAAGAATGGAGAGCATGCCCATCCCCTCCCACTCGGTGCATTTACGCCGAGCGCGGCAGAAAAGCATCGCGATTATTAGCGAACAAAATGCAACAAGGAAAAAGTGCTCCGGGGACGCAGCTGCCAAGACGCCGCGTTGATTTGGGGCTTGGGGATCGGCTCCTGTTGCCGCCAACCTGGGCTCCCTCTGAATTTTTTTGTAGACCATTCAGGTCTTCGCGTGGGGACTGGCTGTACGGAGGGAGAGGGGCAAAGCTGGGGAGGGAGCAGGAATTCAAAACATCCCTGTTCACCGCTCCATCTCCTTTTGCTCTAATGATCAGGAGGCAATGATATCTGATTGCCTGCAGGCTTCCCCCAGATCTCCCTCTTGGTCCTTCCCAGGAACTGCTCTGAGCCTAGTGGAGGGAGACAGCAGATGTGCCATGCAGCTCTCTGGCCAAGAAACACCCGAGTGGCATGGACATGGAGTGGTATGGACATGCTGGGGCAGGGGACAGCCACGGTGCCTGAGGCCGAGGCTGCGCACAGGTCACCCACAGGGAGCGCGCTGGAGGAGGGAGCCTGCCTGTGCTGTCATGTGACAGAGCTCTGGCCAGAAGAACGTTATATAGTTTGTCTGAATCCACTTGGGAATTCAGGGCCCAGATGGGACCCTCTGGCCAAGTGCTTCCGTCTTCCCCCAGCCCGTCGCACGTCCCCCCCTTGCACCAGCCAGAGCAGAACAGAGCAGCAGTGTGGGACTGTCTTTATAGGGGCCAGTGGCCTGGGGCTGGGGGTGGGATTTGGCCTCTAAGAGGCTACAGTCTTTTTGTTTCTTTTCAGTGGTCTGTGTTCCAAATCCCGATCGATCTCATCAAAGCCTCAGGTGGTATTCAGGGGCCTCATGACACCTGGCGAAAGGATGCGAAAGCCACCCAGGGCAGAGCAGCCCTGCTGGGGAGCATCTTCCAGATGCCCAGACTTAGGCACTCCCCGTGGCTGGGAGCCGCTCCTGCAGCTCTGCCGATGACCACCAGGGGTCAGACGTGGCACTGCCTCTCTCTCCTGGGCTCCAGGTCTGGGCTGTGAGATGTCCGCAGCTTCCAGAGGAGACCTGGGGCCACCCTGGCTCCCCAGCCCAGGGCCCCCATGGCAGCCTCTTCCCACTGCAGGCATGGCTACTGCCTCCATAGATGATGTCACCAATCCCTCCGGCAAGCTCACGGCCGGCGAAAGGCAGCACCCTGTCCTCACACAGCAGATGCCCACTGACTCCCACAGCACAGAGCACCAGCCACTGCTGTCCTCCTTCCTTGGGCTCCCGGGCGCAGGCCACATGGCCAGAGTCTGGCAAGCAGGCATGCTGTGTGCTGTTGCAGGCACATCTCTTTCAATCCTCACAGCAGCCTTATAAGGCACGAGATGGTAAAATGAGGAAACCGAGGCTCAGACAGGCTCAAGTACACCCAACTAGGACGCAGGAGGGGTGGCAACTGGAATCCAAAAAGCCAGGGGCTTGGTCGAGAAGGCAGGCTTCCCACAGCGCCCTACCCCCGATCATCCAAACTCCTCTCCAGACACAGGCATAAACGCTGCCAGCGTGGCCTGGCACCTCGGTCAGGGACCCAGAGGCACAAGGCAGGTTGTCTGAGGCCACAGATGGGATGCGGCGGTTTCCATGGGAACGGCCACCCTCCAGCCGCGGCACCTCTCCCCGCACTTGTGCAGGGACAGCCAGCCAGTCCTGCAGGGAGCTGAGCCCACCCTCCATCAAACCATCCTCCTGCCTTCCAAGCCTTTGTGAATTCAGTTCCTGCCTCCTCTCTCTTCCCAATCAGGTCACCCTTGAAGTCCTCTAGGTGCATGGGGCTCCCATCCCTGCAGCCCCCCGAGGCCCCTCCAACCCACCTTCCACACATCGATGTGCCTCCCAAGTGCCCGACTGGCCGTCTCTGCTGAGCTGCAGGCTGGAGGGCATCCCTGCCTTTCTCGGTCCCACCATGCAGACCGGACCCCAGGGTGGCCCCCATCCAGCTGGGCTGTGGCAGGCACAGCTGCCAGGATGGAGAGGTGGCCTCACCCTCCCGCCTGGCAGTTAACGGTGCCACGTGGCCCGGGCTGTCTGGGTGTGGTCAGGTCCTTCTTTATTTGTAAAGGGTTGGGGAGGCGGAAGAGGAGCGATGGTAGGAAGGTAAACACGTATAGCTCTTTGCTCATTCTCAAATTATCTTCCCTAGAGCCTGGCCCGAAGCAGACACTGAGTAAATATTTTTGAATCAATGGAAGGATAAATAAACGACTACGTATGTGGGCAGGATGTAGGTCGGCGGAAAGGCGAGAGGGCATATTCCAAGTGGAGGGCACAGCATAGACCAAGGTATGGAGCGGGAGGAAACCGGGCATATGCAGAGCATGGGCATATGCAGGCACCAGCAGGGTGATCCCAGCACAGAGGTCACACGGAGCACTGCTAGGAGCCCTGAATGCGGACTCTGTGTCATAGGCACCAGAAAACCAGAGGATATTTGATCCTTACAGAATCCTGAGGACCACCCACCAGTAATATGCGGGGAGGGGGAGGGGGCTCTCTGGATAAAAGAAGCAGCCTCTCGCCAAGATGCCAAGGACAGAGCTGGTGTGACCCACGTGGTCCACAGGGGCTCAGCCCGGCAGAGAAATCCTGGAGGTGGAAACCTCCACCTAGGACCACTGGTGAGGACATCGGCCGAATAAATGCCACTTCTCAGGTGAGAGCAACAGCGGCCTTCTGTCTTAAGGAGCAGTAGCTGTGGTTAGATTCAAGGAAGAACTTCCTCAATGAGGGTTCTGAGACAGGAGGGTGACACTTCCTTCCCTGAAGTTCGACAGCAGCAGAAGCCCCAGGATGTCACAGCAGATGGAAATGTTGAAACTTGATGCCCAGAGGGGGCCAGGCACCAGAATTCATTCAGCACTGCGTTAGGAAGGGCCTGCCGGATGCTGGGCCCTGGGGCTGCGCCCAGCGGAAGGGAGGGGACGAGCCCAGCTGGACCCAGCCCTGGAGGGGCCTGACTAGGTGTGGGGGGGGGGATGCCAAGAGGCACACAGACGTGCACGTGTTGGGTGTGGGATTAATGGCGCAGAAAGGCAGTTAGGACAAGAAGCCCGATCAGGGCCACCCAATTAGTATGGGGGAAGGGGCGAGGCTGAGAAGCCCTTGCGCTTGGCCGTGACGGCATCGGCTCCTCCAGAGGCCCAGGGCACAGTCTCGGAAAGGGCAGGAGGGGGTGGCGGGGACCGTCCCGGGGACTCACCAATCACCACCGCACCTGTGCGCGCAGTGGCTCCCGGCGGAGACCCGGCGGCGCGGCCCCGCTCAATAACCCCGCAAACCCGCCGCCGCCGCCGCTTCCCCCACGGCTTGGAGCTGCGGTCGGTTCGAGGGCTGGGGGAAGCAGCCTCATCCAGTCGTCTTAAAGAGTTCTCTCCACCCGGCATGGTTCTCACAAGGGCATTTTGGCTTAATGTCTATTTCTCTGTTTATGCCTGTGCTATTTTTAGCCCCTTCAGAGAAGGAAGAAAATCGTTTTTTAAAGATGCTACCCACCCCGCGGATAAACCCTTCCCGGCATCATAAAGGCCGGGGCTGGGGCGGGGGCGGAAGCCAAGAAGGAGGGGAAGATGCCTAGAGGGGGCCTCTGGCATCCACACGGGCTTCTCTGCCTGCCAGGGAGACGCAGGTGTGGGCCGAGGAGCAGGTGAGAAAAATAAAACGGGAGAACGGGAGGGGGTGGGTGGCACGGGTTTGCGGCCGAGATCCACCGGCTCTGCAGAGCAAGGGCGGCTCTCGCGATGGAAGTTTCCGGTAGGGCCTGTTCCAGGCGCCTCGGCCTGGTGCCCCTCTGCCCCTGGACACAAGTGAGTGATGGGCGAGGCGTCGGTCCCCCGTGGGCACCTGGTAAACCCTCTCTCCGTGGAAGTCATCCTCGGATGGTTGAGGCCGGGGTTCCCTCTGTCACAGCCTCACTTTCATTTACATGGTCGTTCATTCATTCTTTTTCTTTTCTTTTTTTTGTCTTTTTGCCATTTCTTGGGTCACTCCCATGGCATATGGAGGTTCTCAGGCTAGGGGTCGAATAGGAGCCATAGCTGCCAGCCTACACCACAGCAACGCGGGATCTGGGCTGCGTCTGCAACCTACACCACAGCTCAAGGCAACGCCAGATCCTTAACCCACTGAGTGAGGCCAGGGATTGAACCCACAATCTCATGGTTCCTAGTTGGATTCGTTAACCACTGAGCCACAACACGGGAACTCCCCTTTTTCTTTCCTTTCTTCCTTCCTTCCCTTAGCTTTTTTTGCTTTGTAGGGCTGCCCCATGGCACATGGAAATTCCCAGGCTAGGGGTCTAATTGGAGCTGTAGCCTCCAGCCTATGCCACACCAACGCCAGATCGAAGCCACAGCAACATCAGATCCAAGCTGCATCTGCGACATATACCACAGGTCACAGCAACACTGGATCCTTTAGCCCACTGGGCCAGGGCCAGGGATCAAACCCACTCCTTATGGATCCTATTGGAGTTCTTTAACGCTGAGCCACAATGGGAACTACCTATTCATTCATTCCTTCAACAAAACTTTATTAAATCCCTACTGGGTGACAGCCACCACGTTCGTTGCTAGGAATTCAGCAGTAAAATAATCCCAGTCTGGAGCCCACGCCAGGGTATGTGTTGGGCCATGAAGCAGCACCAGGATCACAGAGTCTGTGGCTGGACCATCCTTCCAAAACCCAAACATAAGCTAGCGTGGGCCAGCTGGACATTCTGCTGGAGGGCCATTCCCATTTCACTAGCCCCAGGAGTGGGGCTATCGAGGTGGCTCAACCCACCTCCATTCGCACATATGCGTGTGCGCGCACACACACACACACACACACACACACACACACACACACATGTCCCTCCCTAGTCTGCAATTGAGATTACTTCTCCAGATCTTGGCACTATTTTCTGTCCTTCGGTCTGGGACCCTGCTTGGTGTCCCCCTTTGATGCCATCAGAGTCAAATAGAAAAGACTCACGGTGCTTAACCATGCTGGCTGCCTGGTGCCCTGGAAAACACCGCCTGCGAGGCCATGAGAGATGGTTCAGCATCCCCGGGGATGCATGGGCACGGGCTCGAGAGGATTTCTCGGCACCCTAGGTCATTATCAGCTGCCCCTCCTGTGCTCCAGCCATGCCAATGACCAAACATTTCTGAAGTCCTGACACCTCGCCTGGTCCTTTGCAAGGGCCCCCCCTCGTGCTAGCCCCTGCCCTGGGCGATGGCAAGGGGGCTGAGATGGGCCGAGATGGGCTGGGTCGTGGGTCTGAATCTTGACTCTGCTGCTTCCCAGCCATGTGGCCTTGGGCAAGTGCTCTGACCTCTGGGGTGTCAAGGGGTGCAGAAATAACACAGCCCACTTCCTGAGATGCCCCAAGGACTCAGGAGATAGTGCAAGTGTACTTATTTATCCCAGGCTGGCCAAGGGTAAGGTCTCCTTACATGTCCATAAATGATGTCCGTAATACAGGATGCTCTGTGATTGGGGGCCTGTATGTTCCCTGCTTGTACCCCCCTGGGACCCAAACATGGTCTGGGGTCTGCAGCAGGGGCTTCACGGAGGTTGGATGGACTGACCAACATTGCCTCTCCCAGCTGCTCCTCCTGCATGTCCTGAGCGCTGCCAAGGTTTCAGGAGCGCCCCGGAGAAGGTGGCACCTTGGGTGGTCTTGACCCTGGAGCAGCAGCGTCTGATGGAGGTCCTACCCTCCCTGCCCCCTCCCCACCATAGCCCCCACCAAATCCCTCACTTCACTGCTCTTCCTCCCCCAGGGGAGACAGGGGGGTATCTGGTGAGCCGGGGAACCTCACAGAGACTTTGTGTGGGAAGCAGGGGGTGTGTACTCATCGTTTCATTCATTCATTCACTCCTTCCTTCCACAGCCGTGCACCGAGGCCCCAGGCGGGCGCAGGACCCACTGAGATGGAGGAGCCCCAGCCTTCCCCTCGAGAAGGTCACAGTTCTGCAGTGAGGGTCGGGGTACAAGAGAACGACTGGTCCCAGGGCTGGTCCTCACATCGCTGCAGCAGATTAAGGGCACGGGGACACAGCCCCCACCCCCAGGTCCTCCCACCCGCCCTGCTCACCCAGCCTCGCCTGCGGAAGCCGCCTGACCTCACCTTGACTCCACATCACCTCTTTGTGGTTCTGCGTTGGCAAAGAGGCTGTGGCCAATCCCCTTTCTCCCCACTGCCTGTCCCCAGGTCACTCCCTGGCAGCTTTGGCCTCAAAGGCTCTCAGAGGCTGGCTTTACAGAGAGTGGTCTCCAGGAGCAGGGAGCAAGTCCAGGAACCTGCCTTAACCACGGGAAGATTCATTTCCAGGGGAAAAGGTAGATCCTTTGGGCTCAGATTACAGCCGTGTTCAGGCTAAATGGGATTCTGTAATTTGTTTAACAAACATGGAGCCTGGCTGTATGTGGTGGACAGAAGACGGAGTGAGACCTTTACCAGCTCATGGATGAGGAAGGGGGTGAGATTTCACAAAAAGGGACGATTTCTGATTGCAAAGGGCTTAAGGAAGACACTGACCTCCCACCTGCCCCATGAGGAGGATGGATGGCTCAGGTTAGACCTTACACTGGTGTGTGTGTGTGTGTGTGTGTGTGTGTGTGTCCGGGGAGATGGGACCACCCAGACAAAGGCTGCAAGTGTGAACAACCTCAGCTAACAATTATCCCGAACTCACTGGGTCCTTCTTAACTTTTTGCTTACATTAACTCCCTGAAGCCTCATGACAAGCCTGGGAGTGAAAGACGCTCATATCCCTATTTTACAGATGAGAAAACTGAGGCACAGAGTTGAGGTCCTGCAGCTGGTAATGGTGGTGCAGGAGCTGCACCCATGCATGAAGTCTGCGTGCAGAACCCACTCTTAACCACAGCACTTTTCTGCCTGTGAAATGCGAAAGTGCAGCATATGTTGGGGGAACAATGAATAATTCAGCTTGGCAGAAGCGCAGGGTATGTGCCATGGAGACAAGCCTGGAAAGGAAGGCGGGGGCCTTATTGATGAGGTTCCTTGATGCCAGACAAGGCAGCTTGCCCTTAAATCTGGGCCATGGGGAGCCATCGAAGGTATTTGAGCTGTGGAGTTACATGAGCGGCAAGGAACAGGGAGAACGCACGCCTCCCGCCAAAAAGGCGTCTCAGCAGGGCCTTCCCACTCTTCTCTCCCTCTGCTCCCTTCCTGGATGCCCCCCTGCCACCCCCCCCCCCAGCACACGCGCTGCATCTTGTCCTTTGGGGAGGGTACAGACGCAGGCAGCTCTGCCTCCCTCTCTGCTGTGCATCACCTGGGCAGCCCCTCTCTGCTAGTGAGCACTTATTTTTAGAAGCGTTTGACAATCGTCCAAGGGTCTAAGACGAACAGATGGCCTGTCTTAAAGGCTCGTATGTTCGCTAGTTTGCACTTCTGACAAACGGTAAGCGCACTCGAGAGCACACCATAAACAGCACTGAATGAATACTCAGAACACAATTTAGCTAATGCACGTCATGAAAATTAGGAGTGAGTGATGGCCGCGGTTCCCTCTAAATGCCTGCCCGGTGACGCGGCCGCTCTCCCGGGGGCCCAGGCTCTGACGAGGATGCGCCCCCATGTCCCCCCCACCTCCGGCCCGCCCAGCAAGCCGGTGGCTGCCCGTTTGCACAGAGGGCAAGGAGAGGTTTGCCCGTGTGGCAGGGATGTGCATCCTTGGCATCAGGAGGGTCCTGAGTGAAGCGGGTGACCCACCGGCCTGGGACAGAGCCCAAGACGCCCTCCGAGGCCAAGGCAGCTCCTCGGTGCGTGGGGACATGGGGGGAGGCTTTCCCGGCCCTGCCTCCCAGACAGCGAGACAGGCTGGCGTCTGCCACTCTGAGCAGCAGGAAGTGAGCGGCGCACCCGCTTAGCCGGGAAAGTCTGTCTCCTGTGTGAGAGCCTCGATTCATCTGGAACTTGTGGCGTGGAGGGAGATTCCAGCTTCCAGGGAGCAGTGGGGTTGGCTTGGGGGGATTGGCTTGGGGGGGTTGGCTTGTGGGGGGGGGTGGCTTGGGGGATTGGCTGCTTTCTGGCAGAACCAAGACCCGGAGCAGTTTCAGAGACCTCGCATCCATCACCTGGGGGCATGTTAGAAAGAGCTGTGTGACCCCAACTGCTTCTACTGGAGGTGTCCCCAAAGGAGCTGACCGGCTGCTTTCTTTCATTCTCCTCACCACTCTGAGGACCCAGGGCGAGGAAGCAAAGACCCCCCCTCTAGCCCCTTCTTGTTGGCACCCTGTGGCACCCAGGACCCCAGAGCGCAAAGCGGGTGGCCTGGCCAACAGGCAGTTCCATGAGAAGGAAAAACATTCTTCCTTCCAGTGCAAATGTGGGAGAAAATGTTGTTGTGAAAAAAAAAAAAAAAAGCCCCATAAACTCCCAAGGGGGCAGGTTCTATACGGCTGTGCTTTGGAAATAAAACCCACCGGAGAATAGATTATTAGGAGGGAACTGAAGCCTTCTATTAGGAACTCAGGCCGTAAACAGGCTCCCATTCAGAGTCACCCAACAAAACAAGGGAACTAATAATACCTGCCCAGAGGGACCGCGGACTCAGGGGAACTGCACTTCAGAATGCAAATGGGTCCTGTCGGTCTGTTTGTGAGCAGAGAATCGCAGGTGAGCGACTTGACTCTAGAAAGCAGCTGCACAAGGGATAACGAGGCTTTATGGCTGTGTCACAGGCAGGGGAAGGTGAAATCTTTCTAGGACTGCTTTTAAATGGGTCCCCCCAAAGCAACAAGCCTGACCCCCCCAGTCCAGAGTTAATTTGCCCACCACTGTTGCTGTTTCTCCAAAGGGAGGCAGGGGTCCCTCGGGACAGGGCACCGAGCAGACTCAAGACTCAGGACTGAGAATCAGGGGTTTTGGCAACAGAGTGCCAGGTGACCACAGGTTCCCTGCTGTGGACTCTGGTCCCTCCTGGGTGAGGAGGACACAGCGCTGGCCTGTCACTGTTCCCTGGGAAGCCCATTCTAAACACAGCAGCCAGACATGAAAAGTTGCTCAGAGAAATGCACATCAAAACTACAATGAGGTCCCACCTCACATGGGTCAGAATGGCCATCATTAGTAAGTTTACAAATTACAAACGCTAGAGAGGGTGCAGAGAAAAGCAAACCCTCCTACGCTGCTGGTGGGAATGGAAATTGGTGCAGCCGCTACATGGAAAACAATATGGAGGTTCCTCAAAACACTGAAAATAAGAGTTGCCATAAGATCTAGCAGTCCCACCCCTGGGCATATATCTGGACAAAACTATAATTCAAAAACATAATACACTCCTATCTTCATAGCAGCACAATTTACAAGAGCCACGACATGGAAATAACCTAAATGTCTATCAACATTGTGCGTACGCGCACACACACAATGGAATACTACCAAGCCATAAAAAAGAGGTGAAATAATCCCGTTTGCAGCAACATGGATGGACCCGGAGATTTTCATACTAAGTGAGGTAAGTCAAAAAGAGAAAGATAAATACCAGATGATATCACTTATAAGTGGAATCTAAAATGTGACACAAATAAACGAGACAGAAACAAGGCAGAAACAGACGTATAGACTAGAAAACAGACCTGTGCTTGTCACAGGGGAAGGGGAAGGGAGGGATGGAGTGGGAGTTTGGGGTTAGCAGGTGCAAACTCTTATATATAGAATAGATAAGCAACAAGGCCCTACTGTACAGCCCAGGGAACTATATCCAATATCTTGTGATAAACTGTATTGGCAAAGAAAACACGTGTATAGCCGAGTCACTTTGCTGTACCACAGAAATGAACACAACATTGTAAATCAACTACCCTTCAATTAAAGAAATAAACACACCAGCCAAGTGCCTGCTTGGAACCAGCCCCTAGGGTCCATCTCAAATACGAATTAAGACACGATCTCTTGCCCCCAAAGAGCCTGAGTCAAACACCAAAAAGCTAAGATTGCATCCTGCTGAAGCAGGGCAGGAATCTGAGCGCACAGGCCACCAGAGCCTGACGAGGGATCAAGACAGAGATGCTGAAAGGCAGTTAAAAATGATCCTGGAAGATTGGGCCCTCAAGACCCAAAGGGGGTCCCCTCCCACCCCAAACCATGTAGGTGATGGAACATCCTATCAGTGGGGGCGTCAAACTCACAGTAAAAGCTGATGTACTGAAACACAGCGGCTGATGTGGGGAGACTCCGCCCACAGTGGGCAGGACCCCTCCTGTGCAGCCCTGATTGGAGGCCTCCGGCTCAGGGGCCAGGTGCCCTCAGGTCCACAGGACCAGCAAGCTCAGCCCAGGTCGGGTGCAGAGCAATAAGGCACGGTGGGGACTGCGTCATCCCAAGAACCCAAACCTCCTAGGAAAGAGGCAGCCCTTGTCGGCTCCAGGCATTGACAGCCTCGTGGGAATGCAGGCTCAGTGCTGCCAATGCTTCTGGTTCTACAAGGAAAACTGAAAAATTGAGACTTTTTTCCTATAAAACATCTCCAAGTTTAAAGCACAATGCAGCCAGTGAAAACATGTCTGCAGGTCAAATCCAGCTGACAGGTTGCCAGCTTGAGGCACTGGTATTTGGAGAAGGCCTCGAGATGCTTGAGATGCCTTCCAGTACACTGACTGGCTGATGCCCAGGTGGGGGGGCAGAGGATGGGGCAGTGCTATTGGACAGCACAGGGCCCGTCATTTGCAGGGTCCTCACCTGAGGGAATGGGATGGGACCTTGCACGGTTATGTTCCGAGGAAGAGGATGGCGAGTAGAAGATGAGCTTCTGTGGAGGCCAGCACGGTCCTGCAGGTCCCGGGTACCACTACCTCGTGGGTGGGGCCCATCACTTGGCCAGAGTGCCTTCAGGTGTGCCAGGTGCTAGCAAACCTAGGACACCCACCCTCCCCTCCCTCAACCACCCAGAGAGAACAGCACGTGTTTGCCATATCAAGAGTCCTGAGGAGGAGTTCTTGTTGGGGCTCAGAGGTAACAAACCCCACCAGCATCCATGAGGATGCACGTTCGATCCCTGGCCACGTTCAGTGCATTAAGGATGTGGTATTGCTGAGAGTTGCAGTGTAGGTCATAGGCACAGCTCAGATCCCTCGTTGCTGTGGCTGTGGTGTAGGCCAGCAGCGGCAGCTCCGATTCGACCCCTAGCCTGGGAACCTCCATATGCCTCTGGTGTGGCCCTAAAAAGAAAAAAAAAAAAAGAGTCCTGAGGATAATGATCCCCCCCTACCTTCCTTTCTTCCAAAGAAGTTGAGATTCCTCCCACCCATCACCCACCGTAGCTCGTGGGGGAGGAGAGCCAGGCATTGTGGGGGGACGGCACCAGAGCGCTCGTGAAGGCAGTGTGATATGACAGGCTTCCTTTTATCCCCCACACCTATGCCTGCCCCCAAACACTGACACAGACACCCCACAGTCTCACACGCACACACACACACCCCCCTATACTGACAACATGCGGCAAAGTGGTTCAGAGGTTGGTTATCATTTTTGGTGTCTTACCTCCCCGCACCGTGCACTTGACCTGCTCGGGATCACTGCGGGGACCCCCTCACAAATCCCCACCTGCCAATGACCCAGGTTCCTCTGGGCCAGGACTCTGAGAAATAAAGTCCCATGGGAGGCACGTCCGGAGTTCTCTCTTCCAGGGAGCAGGGAAGAGGGAGGTCTTGGCTTAGCCACCCCAACCCGGGTGGGTTTCAATTACACCCCAGAGGAATTCGAGCCTCAGCGAATATTTCTGAAATGACAGCCAGCAAGCGCATCCTCCACCGATAAGGTCGGGGAGGGGAGAAGAAATAGGACTGCCTTCTCCTCTGAGTCCCCCCGCCCCCACCAGCTGTGCCATACTTTTCTCTTGCAACTGGGGCGGGGGGCGGGGGGTCCTTTGAAGACAGTGCACTCAGTGCAATGAGCAGGTCACAGAAGGACCAAGACTGTGATTCTCCTCTCTGAGTTTCCTAGAGACAGGAAGGGGTGGTGGTTTCCGGGGGCTGGGGGAGTTACTGATTTGGTTACATCGTTTTGGTTGGGGAGGGTGGAAGAGATTTGCGGAGGGCGTGATGGTTGCCCAGCAACGCGAAGGGACTTGGCATGCCACGAGCTCTCCACTTAAATATGGTTAAGAGCGTAAACTTTATGTACGTCTATTTTACCACAATTTTTCAAAATGGAGTGGCGAGTTCCCTGGCAGCAGATTAAGGATCCAGCATTGTCACTGCTGTGGCTCAGGCCACAGTTGTGGTCAGTGGCTCCGGTTTGATCCCGGGAACTTCCACATGCCACAAGGATGGCCAAAAAATAATTAAGTAAAAAATAATGGGGTGGGATCTTAGAGAGTAAGAGGGCAGGTGGGAGGATGAGGTGTCACTTTTTACACCAACAGCCAAGATACCAGGGTGGATCCTGAGCTGTTACTCTCGGGTCTCTGGTTCCAGGGCTGGAAGGTGGAAGTTGTACAGGCTGTAGCAGTGAGATGCAGCCTGTAGGGGTCCCAGCTGGATGGGCAGGAGCCCGGGGATCCAGCGGATACATCACTGGCCAGTAACGGCTGAGCCCTTCTCCACCTCCGTTGTGCATAGGGTTTCCTCTGCTGTGCCAGAGCCTGTGGCTGTCATTGATGGCACAGCTCTGGGGCCAGGCTGCAGAGGATCTGTGGAACCTATAGAACTGGGGGCTCTATGCCCTGAGCCACGCTAGAGAGACCTCCCCTGCCATCACCACCAAGCCCAAAGGAGTCAGACCTGTTTTGACAGTTTGACAGTTTTCAGACCTGCTGGATGGAAGTGTTTCCTCTGCTGCTTCAGTGGGGGAGGCAGGCAGGCAAGTATGAGGTACACCTGCAGACACATTTTGCCATGTTGGGAAAAATTAAGTGGGAGGGAATTTTTCCCTTTAGTTTTTTTCTTTTCTGAAAATTTCCCAGATCTTTGGAGCTTTAAATATTTACTCATTAAAATTGGATGAGAAAACTTAGCTCCATTTACAGTCATCACATCTCCTAAGCCAAAAAAATCAGGACAAACAGCCAATAGCTGGGACGAAAACCTTGAAATCAGGACTGTCCTGGAAAATCGAAGTCACACGGTCAATAATTATACGGAACACATATGTTCAGGTCCCTTAACTAACCCAGCACTTTCCGGTTTTAGAAACGATATTTTAAAACTTTGGATCCTACCCGCTGCTTCTTTCCTCCAAATTTGCACTAAGAGGAAAACTTCCCTGCATCCTTAAAATTTCTAGAAAATTAACGCCTGCAGATGGAGAGCTGTTTTGGCAGATTATTCGGAGGGTGGTCGTCCTCAGAAAACATGGCTCGTCACCCCCCATAATGGCGTCTGGAGCCCACATGGCCCAGCCCCCTTGCTGACAGACCCCCAGGCTGCAGGGCTGGAAGTTCTGATGATGGACTTAATTTGCTGTGATGAATTGTATGCATGGACCAGTGATCCAAACTGCAGCTGAGACCGATTATATTTAATGACTGCAAAGGTTCTTATGAAAACACACGGGTGTATATCCTTGTCCATTCGGAGAGGATGTCCAGCCTGGCACAAAACAAAGGGCGAAGGGTGACCCCCCCCCCACCACCACCTAGAAAGGCAGGGCTTCCTGGGATCTGGGCCCGGGGATGAGGCTGAAGACCACGGTGGCCCAGCCTGCAATGCCTTGTCTGCCCACTCATACACACTCAGCTTCCAACCAAACTGTGGGCACATTGTCACGGCCCGGCCACCTGCCCCATCTTGGTCAAGCGGGTCTGCCCTAGGCTGTCCCATCCACTACCTGAAGTTGGTGGTTTCCATGAGGCAAAGCAAGAATCATCTAGAGCCCCAGTCCATCCTGTGCCACTCAGCTCACCAGAGGGTGTGTGTGTGTGTGTGTGTGTGTGAGCACATGCAATTTTAGGGTGGGAGGAGGGATAGAATTAAGAGCATATGAGGAAGGTGTCATGAAAGCTGTGTGGCTCTTAGTACTTTGCACTCAATACTGGTGGATCGGTGGATAGATGGAGAAAGGGATGGTGGGTGAGTAGACGAATGATAGATGGATAGATGGATGAGTGGATGAAGGGATGGTGGATGAGTATGTGATTGATAGATGAATGGATGGATGGAAAGATGGATGGTGGATGAGTGCCTGAAGGATGGATGGATGGATGGATGGATAAATAGACAAATTAATGTGTAGATGAATGGATGGGTGGCCGATGGGTGAATGGTAGGAGAAAGAGAAGTGAATTGATAAGCGGGAGAAAGGTGGATAGGTTGGTGGAAGTACAGTGGGCATTGTCACCTATGTGTCACATATATGACTCAAGGCAAGTCTCTTTTCTAAGTACCTGTTTACTCACTTGAAAAACAGGACAAACAATATTCACCTCATAGGCTTGTTAGGAGCTTCCAATTTGGCAGCATATGTGAAAGTTTTTACAGTGTGTGAAATGGTACACAGATGTTTACTATTGTCATAACTAATGCTAACCACAAGGCTTTGCCGTCACTGTCAACTCCAAAGCACGGATGACCCTACGTTCTTGATGCGGCAGCTTCAAAAAGGATAGGGAGACTGAGACAGGGCTATAGGAATGCAGCTGTTGGCCCGGGCATCCACATCTGGTTCTGGGGGGAGGGACTAGTCACTGAGCTGGAGAGCAGGGAGCCCCACGTGCCTCCCTGTTCAAACACCCAAAAGCGCCAATGGCTGGAATACACTTCTCCCTCCCATCCCCGGCCCCAGTTCTGCTAACATTATTGCTCATTCCTAGCCTCCATTGTCAGGTATGCCAAATGGTGAGAATAGAGTACTTCCAGTGGTCCCTGTCAGTGAGGTGCCAGTGAGAAAACATCTGCAAGCTGAGAAATGTTGCAACAGAGCCTCAAACTCAGAGCCCAGGTGGATAATGAACTGGGTGAGGCTGACAGGGTAGAGGGTGTGTTGAACCAAAGATCACATCCCCATGTCTAAAGAGGGTAGCTGAGGAGATCCCGTCATGGCTCAGTGGTTAACCAACCCGACTAGTAACCATGAGGTTGTGGGTTCGATCCCTGACCTCGCTCAGTGGGTTAAGGATCCGGCGTTACTGTGAGCTGTGGTTTAGCCTGGCAGTTATAGCTCTGATTCGACCCCTAACCTGGGAACCTCCATATGTCGCAGGTGCATTCCTAAAAAAAAACAAAAGACAAAAAAAAAAGAAAAGAAAGAAAGAAAAAATAAAGAGGGCAGCTGATTGTGGCCAAGCATGATTGTGGTCCAGGGGCTGCCAGGTCTCATGTGCAGAAAAATCAAGAACTCTAGCCATTTAGTGTGTTGGTAAAGAGGACAGAATCTGGGGCCGGGAGCCGAGGTCCAGCACTGACCAGCTCTGTGGCCTCAGGGAGTTAGTTAACCTCTCTGTGCCTCAGTTCTCTTATCTCAGTAATAGGGGCATTGTGAGGATTGAATGGCTTGATGTATAGAAGTGCTAAGAACACTGCCTGGCACTTAAGAAGCACTGTATTAATGTTCCCCTCTCTAATGATAGGAAATTTCCGTTTTGAAACATAGACAACCATGTCAAGGTTCCAAAATCTCCAGGGCCAACACAGACTATGAGGTTTCAGCCTCCAATCTATAAAAATGTTCAATGCTGGAGCTCCCACCGTGGTGCAGCAGAAACGACTCTGACTGGGATCCATGAGGATGCAGGTTCAATCCCTGGTCTCGCCCAGTGGGTTAAGGATCCGGCGTTGCTGTGAGCTGTGATGTAGGTTGCAGATGCGGCTCGGATCTGGCGTTGCTGTGGCGTAGGACAGCGGCTACAGCTCCGATTCGACCCCTAGCCTGGGGACCTCCATATGCCGTGGGTGTGGCCCTAAAAAAGAAAAAAAAAAGTCCAATTGTTACTAGGACAATGATGAGTCCCTCTGTGTGAGGTGAGGATGGATGGGGCCCCTCTCCATCATTCTGGAGCATCCGGCAGGAAGGATGGGGTTGGTGTGCTTCCTTCTCCCCCTGGGAACACAACCCCTGCCCCAGACAATTCAGCATCTTCTTCCTCACCCTCCACCATGATTCCGATCAACGCCATATCTCATCTATTTTGAGACCCCCCCAAAATATAAGATGCTCCAATATTTGATGTATCACAACAAATGAACCAACAAATAACCAATTAAACTGTAACACACAAGTGAGGTATTCAAATGTAAGGGATGCTATAACGAGAAAAGCCGAGCATCTTTATGGCAGTGGAGTCTGGTACGAGCTACCACAGGTTGAGCTCCTGCTATGGGTCAAAACCCGGCTGCCCGGTCTTCATCCATTATCTTCGCACATCCCAATTGTCCCCATTTTACTGATGAGGACACTGAGGCTAAGAAAGGCAAAGCAGCTTGCTAAGTTATACAGCCAGTAAGACGGGGGCACTTGGATTGGAGCCCGAAAGGCTCAGTCCTAAGGTCGCCTCCTCCCCTCTCACTGTCCCCTGCCCACCCCTCTGCCTCTTGACACCACTGAAAGGCAACACCGAACTGAACCTGTCACCTGCCCTTGGCTGTGTCATAGCACACGGTGACTCTCACGGTAGCCTTGGATGAGCCCCAGCCAGTCCATGCTTGATTCTGTCTGAACTCCAGAAGCAGAGCCAGGAGGGCCACATTCATTATTGACACAGCAAAATTAATTTCTGCCAGCTCCTCCCTCCCCCTCCACGCCCGGCCCCCACCCCTCGCCTCTCCTATGAGCGCTGACGCACGGCTGCTGACTGGCGCTCCTGAAATGCCAACTTGCATTTCTCATCATTAATTTCTTTCTAAATGTCATTAGTAATTGTTCCTGCTCGACCAGAGAGTGCAATCCAGGCTTCCGCAGAGAGCACGGGGTTCTCGTCTCTCCGCCGGAGGGGGCTGAGCACCCCCAGCCACCCAGACCCTGGCATCCTGGCAGGGGGCCGCCAGCCCACTCCCGGGGAGCTGAGCAGACAGACCGCAGTATCAAGAGACAAAGCAAGCATCGTTTTTAACATGCGTGGGCCTCTGCAACAGGATAAAACCTGCCCATGATCTCAGGGTGGTGGCTCAGCACGCAGGTTCTATAGCCCCTATTGCTTCGATTCAAATCCCATCTCTGCCACGGCTTAGCATGCCTCAGTCTCCCCTTCTGCAAAATGGGGAGAACAACAACACTGGCATCAAAAGATTGTCCTGAGGATAAAACAGGATAATTAATGCAAAGGGCTCCCCATAGCGCCTGGGGTTGTTGCTGTTACAATTACTCCCCGTGCCAACCCCCCGCCCAGGCTCTGCTCTGGCACTTCCTAGCTATGTGACATGATAGCACCTAGCACGTTTCCTATCTGAAAGGGGGACGGTGACATCCCATCAGTTCTATGCCTAAGCCCCCACCCCACCCCCATTAGCCCCTCCTGGGCTCAGCTACTGCGTTCAGTGCTTCACAAACAACACATTGCACCCCTACCTGTACCCACCCCCCCTAGGAGCAGTGGCAGCAGCCATTGTCCAGGTGAGGATGGTGAGTTTCGGGGGGAGGTCACATGCCCAAGGTCACAGGGACCTTGAAGGAGCAACTGAGATTTACACCCCCGGCCCTCAAGGCTCTGTGTCTTTCCTGCCCCTTTGTCTACGTCAATGAGCAGGGCAGGGCTTTGTCAGGTGCCAACCTCTGGAGCCTTGGACCAACACAGCACCCACTGTTCTTAGGATTATCATTGTTTCTAAGAAACTGAAGGCATTTGGTCCCGGCTGGGACAGCGCCGGTGAGGGGCTGGGCTCACAACACACAGTGGCCGCCAGCTTCAGGCTCCTGGCAGCTCCCCCATGCCCATCTGTCGCCATGGCATGGTGCCCCTCTAAAGTTGGTTGCCCCCCCCCCGCCCTAGGGCATGAATGACAGGCTCTGATGGGCAGACGGACAGCCCGAGGCCGATTCTAAGTGCCATCTCTGCCCGAAGCGGGGCCTTGGGGGGAGCTCCTCCCCCCGGTCCCCACCTGGACCTCCACACACTTCCTGCATGAGGGCATCTGAGCACAGCAAGGAGCAAGCTCCTCCCAGGCCTGTCCCCCCACCTCCCACCCATGGTGACCACAGCAGCCACTGCTCACCCGGAGCAAGACACCCATGAGCCCCAGGAGCCTTGTGACCTGCAAGTCACCTTCTGGAACTCCTGTCCTCCTAGAAGGTGAGGCTCTGCCTGCAGCCAGCAGCCCCTTGGCTCCTAAGGGCTCGAGAGTTGCTTGCAAGCCCACGCTCCAGCCTTGGGGCCAAGCACTCGGATGCTGGTGTCAGGCTGCCTGTGCTCACAGCCCTGCACCTCCAGCAGCTGTGAGCCTCAGTTTACCCATCTGTACCACGGAGATCCTAAGATGCCACCCTCGCGGGGTCACCGTGAGGTCTCAGAAGATCACACATGCGAAGAGACAGAGTCAGGCTCCAGGCTAGCACCCGGGAAATGCTGCCTCGTTTTTCCTACACTGGGGTGAGAGGCTCAGGTCGGCGTTCAGGCCTCGGAAGGAAAGGAGCAGAGTCAGTTTTCTCCAGACGCAGACCCTAAACCCCCGCACACGGACCCCTCAGGAGGCTCGGCCACCCCAAGTAGTGGCAGGGGTGAGAGAGGGTAATGATGACAGTGGTGGCAGGGCACTTCACTGTGGGCGGGCAAGGCCTTGCCCCACTCAAGAGTGTATCAACTAAGAAACGGATGAACAGGCCTGGACACAGAGGAAGGAGCCGAGCTCAGGCTTCCTTCGTTATCACAGGGGGGCCGGGCTATGGGTTCTGCTGCAAAGAGCTGTCCTGCGATGTGCGACTTAACACACGTCATGACTGAGATGATGCCCTATGATGCTGCACCATCGTACGTTATAGCTCGTACACATTGCACTAAATTATCCCACAAACTCAGAATCAATACTCCTTCTGCTTGTCCTCATCGGTTTCTCTCTCCGTAGCCCCTTGAGGGACGGAGACCTCTGCGTGGCCATCAGCTGCACACCCTTGGCGTGTAAAGAGCTCCACAAACCCGGTAGGCTGCAGTGAGCACATCCACGCATGACGGGCAGAAGGAATGAGCCCTCAAGGAGTGAACCGAAGCCCAGGGGCATCAGAGCACGGTCACCACGGTGACAACGACAGTGGCTGATGCTCCACAAACCTAGACTCCGACCAGACCCGTTGTTGAAGGCTTTTCAGGCACCACGGCCTCTGATCCCCCCAACGCCCACAAAAAAGGACCATCCTTATCCCTCATCTGCTGAGGTGCAGAGAGGGTCAGTGGCTTGCTCAAGGTCACAGAGCCACTCAGGGGTGGGGCTGGGATTGGCAGCCCAGCTGTGCATCCCACAGTTTGGCAGCCACGGCACTGCCACACAAAGAATAGAAACTGGGCTGGGCTGTGCTGGGCTCTGGTTTCCCGCTCAGGTGGGGAAGGCAGGACACACAAAGGGATCGTACCCTGAAATGTGCAATAATTACCTACAGGAAGCTTTATATTCAAAGTGCTCTCCACACATAAACTCTTCACCCTTACAAAACCCAAGGTAGTAGGTTCTACCCCATTGTACAGACAAAGAAACTGAGGCCAGAGAAGTGCAAGCATCTGCAATAGAAAACAATGGAGGGGGCAACCTGGGAAGGACCCCGATACCAGCAACAGCTTCCTACTGCCTGGAACCCCTGCCGCGTGTCACCCGCCACCTCCCCTCACTCCCCCAGGCCAAGCCTAGCCAGGTCGTGCTCTCCCTGCAGCGGTGGGTGGTACAGACCAGGCTGTCTTTAAAGCAGGAAGGAGGAAGATGCTGCTACGCACAGAAAGCTCAGCCAAAGAGTCAAATGCTAAGTATGTGCCTAGAGCACTTTCAATTTTTAATTATTATTAGTTATAATTATCTGGCTGGATCTGACAGCAGCAGCGCAAAGAGGTAAGGAAACTGGCTCCTTGGTTACCCATCTTATAAGGACCAGGAATTTAAAAAATGGGCTCCTAGAATCTGCAGTTGCAACCCTCCTTCTTGCACTCCTCTCCTTGTTGGTGTTCTCTTTCCTTTATTTCCTGCTTTCTAGGAGCTAAAAACAAATATGGTAAAACATGGTGGATGGATGGATGGATGGATGGATGGATGGATGGACGGATGGATGGATGGATGGATGGATGGATGGGTGGGTGGATGGCAGAAAGAAGCTTCCCCCTCTAAAACTTCACATTAGAGTGGGAAGTCAGGTGTAGACATAGTTGCTACAATCCATATAGGCAAAGAGATCAAGGGGTTAAACACAGGCTGGAGAAGCCCAAGGAGGGAGAATCAGGGAGGGCTTCTCAGAGAAGGGACCACTTGAGCTGGAAGAAGGGAAGGGCGATCAAGCAGAAGGCTTGGTGGGGGCAACGTGCATCCCAGAAGGTGAGATAAGAACTGTCCAGAAGAATGAAGCAACAGGGTGCTCATCCTTCTCCAGCCTAACTTCTCTTTTCTCTGCTCCTTGGACTTCCCAAAGCCGTCCATGCCTCTGAGCCTTTGCATGGGCTATTCCCTTTCCTGGACGCTCCCCCAGCTCTTCCCCACATGGCTCCTTCTCAAACTTCAGGACCCAGCTGAAATGCCAGCCTTCCTTAACCACCAGGTTTTTCATCCCCAGCATCCCCTCCCCTTGCCCTGACACACACACACACACGCACACACACACATTCATGCACACACACACATTCGTGCACACACACACATACACACACACTTCACATTTTGTCCCAATGCTGTGTTTTACTGTCTTCAAAATTCCTCCATCTGAAACGACCTCATTCACGTATTTACTGACTTATCATTGGTGTCTCTCTCAGAATGTCAGCTCCGTGACATTGGGTACCTGTCACAGCTGCAGCCCAGGCCCCTTCGATGGCGCCTGTAATAGATACTCAGTAAACATTTATTAAAAGAAGACGGAATGAGGGGAGGGGTCAAAGCAAATGCTACAAGGGCTAAGAAGCAAGGGTCCACCTGGAGCTCAGACCACGCCTCTGGCTCACAGACACCTCCCCCTGGCTGGGTACCAGGATTCGGCCTGGCAGGGCCCAGCTTGCCCCATCAGAAGAGCTCCACGTTGCTAGTTAGAATACCTAGCTCTGCTTTTAATCAATTGTAATCATTTAGCTGGAAGTGGCGTGATTAGGCACACAAGCAAACAGCGTGAGCTAATCCTTTAAATGCGCCCGCTCAACACCGGGCTGGCCGCTTTGCCACTGCGGGCCCGGCTCAGGAAGCACTTCCTGCGGCCCCTTGCTTTGCCAGCAAGGGAGCCTAGATTCCAGGGCACAGGGCAGGCCCTCTGCTCACCCCCAGCCCGGCCCCGTCACAGTGGGCTGCAGGATGCCAGGCTCAGCCTCTGGGGACAGCACCCGGTTGCCATCTGAGGGACAGTGGCGGCACCAGGAAGCATGAGGGCCCCTGCAGTTTCTGTCTCCATGACTGGGCCCGGTCCTTCCTCTCCCCAAGCCTGGTCTGAGCTGAACTCACCCCCTCGCTCTTTGCAAGAGGGTGTGCAGGCTTCCGGCCTCAAGCTCCAGCCTAGCGAATGTGGCTATAGGCCCGGCTCCACAGAGCAGGGCCCCAGGGCGCTTCTGCCCAGGCCCACCTGCAAGCAGGTTCTTTTGCATCCCCTGTTCCTGCTATTTGTGCTACCTGCTTGGCCCAACTACTAAAATAGTTTCTGGGTCCCCTGACACGAGGCTTTTTATAGTTCAGCACCGCAGGCCTCATTTAAATCTATTAGCTCATATAAATGGCAATTCATTTAAACTTTGGAGGATTTCTGTTTTTGCCCGGGTGGCAAAGACAATTTGGCTTTGCACGTGGCTCTGCCATTTGCTGGTGACCCAGGGCCAATCACTTAACCTCTCGGAGTCTCAGTTTCCATATCTGTAAATGGGGACAGGAGTCCCCACCCACCCCAAATGCTTAGAACAGGGCCTGGCCCACACGGGATCCACCCAGGGGTTATAACTACTGTTATAACTACTTGCCCAGTTTGGGGGAGAGCTGGTCCACCTGGTAGAGCACGGGTGGGAGGTGCACCCCTCGTGGTTCCTTCAGGGCCAGTGAAAGATGAGATGCAGCAAGGCGGTTAGGAAGGCGGTGCCAGCTCTGCCAGTGTCTGTGGGCACAGAGGTGTCCACAGGGACTTGAGACAGCTGGGCTGGGCGGGCAGAGTCCGCCCCTCCCCTCAGGTCAGCGAACCCCTGGCAAGGGGTCCACAGGGCCCCAGGCCTTCATCTGCTGAGGCCCCGAGGCTGGAAATGCAAGGCCGACAGCCTTGACACTCTCAGGGTCTGCTGTTTACAGGGTTGTCTCGCATCTCCCACCAAATCTGCATACGTCCCTCCACTGAGCCTGGGGCCCAGGAAAGCAGGGTCCAGAGTAAAGACCCTGGCCCAAGGCACTAGGAAACGTGTAGAAAGAGGCACTCGAGGCCCCAACCTCTGGCCCCCGCTCCATGCCCTTCCCCCTCGCTCTGTATGTAGCTCTTGCCTGTGCCCCAGTGCCCATGGCCTTGAGACTTGGCTGGGCGCCGCAGAAGGAAGGGTTTCGAACCTCGCTTTGCTCCAATTCAGGCCAGAAATCATGAAATCACAGCAAGTGTAAGGGACTCTCAAAAGTCATCCGACCCTCAAATGACTAATGCCAATAAGATGCCAACAATCACAGCAACAGGACATGATAATAACCGGAAGCTCTTCCCATGCGCCAGCCACTGTGCCAAGAGCATTACAGCACACCCATGAGATAGGAATTTTTTTTTTTTTCTTTTTAGGGCCACACCCGAGGCATATGGAAGTTCCTGGGCTAGGGGCTGAATTGGAGCTACAGCTGCCAACCCCTATGTCACAGCTCACAGCAACGCCGGATCCCCAACCCACTGAGCGAGGCCAGGAATTGAACCCACAGCCTCATGGATTCTCGTCAGATTTGTTTCCCCTGAGCCACAAAGGGAATTCGCAAGGTAGGAACTCTTAATACTCCCACTTTACAGATAAAGAAACTGAGACCCACAGCTGATAAATGATAGAACGAGGCTTCATAGGCAGAGCCGCTCTCACAAAGACTGTGCTCCCTGCCTCCGCCTCTCCGCATTTCAGACACGCACTCTGTTTGCATACCTCTACTGACAGGGACCTCACCACCTTCCATTTCATCTGTCTGTAGACAGTTTTCCCGCATCAGTGGACGTCTGTGGTGTCTGGCAGCCCATGCTCCCTTCCCTGGCTGGTCTGTACTGCTTGGCCCCACTTGGGGCCACAGTTCATTAGAGCCAGGCTGGACAGCTGACCTGAGCTCCACCATCAGATGCCCACGCCAGGGACCTAGAACCTGTGGTCTGCACACTGGCCATTACCCGCAGTCACCATTTCTGGGTTAGCTGGGTGTTCCTTCCAGCTCCTTGTGTAGCGCCATCCCCACAGAAAATCCCCTCTGCTGATATACCCAGGTGTGTCTGTCTCAGGAACCGTGGTGGCATCGCAGGGACTGGCCACCTTCCTCGGGGTACAGGGTCAGGCTGCAGAGAGAGAACGTGATACCAGCCAGAAAGGGGCAGAGGCAGAGTGTCAGTGCTTTGATAAAGGCCACTTGGTTCCTGGGAACAGGACTGCTGAAAACGCAGTGACACGTCCCTGCTCTATGCATCCAAAGCCATGCCACGTCCTTACCATCTAATTCCCATCTTGCTCGAGAGGGATGATCATCAGAGACCAAACTCCTCGTCCTGGGTCCCCACCCACGACTGGAAGTTTAACAGACAGCAGAGCTTAAAACACTTGAAGGCAACTATCTCCCCCCCACCCCCCACCCCGCTGCAATGCAGCCAAGAGTGCTCCTGCTGAGACAGCCTCCTGAAAGCTCCTTGAAGCCAAGCTGGATGCGCACAGCCTAGCGCCCTGCCCGGGCCGAGTAGAGCACACGTGCGCTTGCGCGTGCGTTTGTGTGCAGGTTGATACCTTGCTCAGGCATCTGTACCCGAGCTGCCAGCAACCACTGGTCTGTTTTCTCTTCTGACATGTTTGCCTTTTCCCAGAAGGTCATGTACATAGACCCCCACGGTGGGGAGCCTTTTGAGTCTGGCTTCTTTCACTTGCAATTTGCAATTCACACACGTTGTTGCGTGTGAGCAGTGGCATTTTATTGCTGAGTAGTAAGGCACTGTCTGAATGGACATGTCTCTGGTCATTTACCAGGGAAGGGACCATGGGGGTGGGGGGGGGAAGTTTGAGGCTTTTTTTTGGGGGGGGTCTTTTTAGGGCCGCACTCTCAGCACCTGGAGGTTCCCAGGCTAGGGGTCCAATCAGAGCTGTAGCCGCTGGCCTATGCCACAGCCACAGCAACTTGGGATCTGAGCCACATCTGTGACCTACACCACAGCTCATGGCAACGCCGTATCCCTAACCCACGGAGCGAGGCTAGGGATCGAACCCGCATCCTCATGGTTCCTAGTTGGGTTTGCTAACCACTGAGCCACAACAGGAACTCCAGAGTTTGGGGCCATTATAAATGAAGCTCTGTATCATTCATGGAGAGGTTTCTGGATGAGTGTGTTTTCAGTTCTCTGGGATAAATACCCTGCAGGAGGATTGCTAGGTCATAGGTTAACTGTATGTTTAACTTTGTAAGCAATTCACAAACTATCTTGCCACGTGGCCAACCCATTTTGCATTCCCCCGGCAGTGCAGGAAACTTCCGACAGTTCCTCCACGCTCTGGCTCATACTCGTGGTGTTGATTTTTCTGTTTTTGTTTTAATCGTTCTCCTAGGTGTACAATGCATTGCATTGTGAAGTTCATCTTCTCTTCCCACCCAGGTTACGCATCTCTGGTGAAGTGTTGAGATTTTTTGCTTATTTATTTACATATTTTATTTTATTTTATTTTATTTTCTAGGGCCGCACCCGCAGCATATGGAGGTTCCCAGGCTAGGGGTCTCATCAGAGCAGTAGCCACCAGCCTACGCCACAGCCATAGCAATGCGGGATCCAAGCCTTGTCTGCAAACTACACCACAGCTCACAGCAATATCAGATCCTTAACCCACTGAGCGAGGCCAGGGATCGAACCTGCAACCTCATGGTTCCTAGTTGGATTCGTTAACCACTGAGCCACAACGGGAATTTTGCCCCCCCCCTGCCCCCGCACCATGTCGAGTTTTGAGAGTTTTTAAACAAATATGTTCTGGATACAAATCCTTTATCAAATATGTGATTTGCACATATTTTCTCTGAGCCTGTGACTTTTCATTCCCTTCATGGTGTCTCTCAAAGACCAAACTTCTTCGATTTGGGTTCAGGATGTAAATCAGATCAAACCTCTTTCCTGCGTGGTTTCCCATCACCATGGGGATAAAATCCAAATGCCTTTGCTATCCCATGAACCTTGCCATGACCTGGCCTGCACCTGCCAGCCCCTTTCACACACCACCCCCGACCCGCCCAGTGTGTTTCTGTTGTTCCAGCAACACACCAAATTCGCACTGGCCACAGGGCCTTTGCACTCATGGCTCCCTCCCACCCACTCTCCCTCTCACCTCCCAGGCCTCAGCTCAAAGGCCACCTCCTCAGAGAGGCCCTCCCTGACCACACTCACCAAGGCATAACCAAACTGACTCCATTATGCTCTGCCTATTACCATTTTCTTCATGTCTTTGACCACTATTGGAAAGTGTCTGTCAGTCTTTCCAAAATGTAGGTCCTATGGCTGTTTCTCCATCTTGGGGTCACCAAGGTCTTGTTAGTTTCTAGATCCAGTGCCTGTGCGTACGTATTGGGCCCTCCATATACATGCCTTGAACACAGGCAGAGCAACGTTGAGTTCCCTCTCGTGACCGTGCCCTGGTTTGTCCAAAGTCCTTTAAGTTAATCTTTGTCTTTGGCCAGAGCTAGATGACTCAGAATCAAATAGGACTTGCACCTCCCTCTTTTGGGCACCTATGCTCCTATTAATGCATCCGAAGAGAATACTCCCTTTGGAGGCAGACATATCATTCTGTCACAGACCAAACTGGCCGGAGCCCAATCCCACCTCTGTCACCTCTAGATCAACAGGAGGAAGTCTGGTCCTCTAGGGAGGACAATCCTAAAACTCAATATCTTCTCAAGAGCCCTCAGCCCAGAGTCATACATACATTTGCACACAAATGTCAGCTTCCCTGAGTCTCCTCACAGGACCCACCTGACACACAGCAAGGAGAGCCAGGTAAGGTCCCAGCAAGCCCTGTCTCCTATTGCACCCCCAAGCCTGCACCAGGGAAATAACCCACTTGCCTGCCAGCCCCAGCTTTAGCGTAAGGATGATGAAATTCCCAATGCCCGAAAAACCCTCCTCTCAAAAAACCAGAAAATTGCTCTTCAAGTTACTTAACGAAAGCCATTATTTGCATAGATTTGGCATTGCTACGACACTTCCACATTTAAATGGTCTGTAATTAAAATCATTAATTGCAGAAAATAGTGACTCGTTAAGGCTATAATTTAGTGAGGTTCTCAGCAATGGAGGATCTGCCTTAAAGGTTGATGGGGTGACCTAGGAAAGCACCAGAGCACAAGCCATTGTGGTGGCTGGGACGTCTGCAGCCCCAGGTGGGTGCAGCCGGAGCGAGACCTGGCTGGAAACCGCAGCTGCCTGCACCCCTGCATCACGAGGGAGGCCTCTGGCACAGCCATGCCCATGACGCTCGAAAAAGACAGGACTAGGAAATATTTCTGGGAAAACCCTCAAAACCAACCTGGAGAGCAGGCATCCAGGACAATGTAGGGGGGCCAGAGGGCTGAGGGACCCCAGAGTTTAAGTAAATCATAGTTTACATGAGCTGGTGCCTTTATAAGAGGCCTGCCGGGTTGGGCTATAAAAAGCTTCGGTTGTCTGGGGACCCAGGGCCTATTCTGGTAGCTGGGCCAGGCAGGTAAGGCAGGTGCAGGTGGGGGAGACAGAGCACAGACTTCATTAGGAGGAGGGGTACAGAGCCCATGAGCCAGCAAGGCTTCCTGGACGGACACTGATCAAACCTGGTACCAGGGCCCTTGGTCAAATGAGAGAGGGGACAGGTAGTGGTCCCCTCTCAGGCCTCAGCACAGAGGTGCACGCTCCATTTGTGGATCAACGGGGGTCAGTGGTGGGCCCTTGCTGGTGATCATTGGGGAGTGGAACCCCCTCTCTGGGCCCGGGTCCATATTTCTGTCCTACCCTGGGATGGGCTATATGAGAGACACAAAGACTTAGAGGAACTCAGAGGGACTGGGTGAAAAGAAACAGGCTTTCCAGGAAACCACCTGGCCGAGGCCAAGGTCAGAGGCGAGGTCTATCTGCTCAGCTTGCCAGGCCCTGGCAGGGGGCAGCCCGTGGGAACAGGGCCCTGACTGTCGGGACCGTGAATCCCTCCTGTGCCCCCTGTGGGCCTGTTTTCATTTCCTCTGGGCGATGGCCGTCACCAGCCATGCAGATAGGATGGGTCCTGGGCTGCGCCGTGGTGAGCTGGGCTACCCTGTGTCAGGTGTGGTTGTGCCCCTTCAACCCCAGAAGGAGGCCACCAACGCTCTCCTCCAGCGACATTATGACTCTGCCATGGCTGCAGCCTCGTCCCCGAGGCAGGTACGGCTGCTGAGCACAGGATCGGCGCCTGCGTGCTGGTGCGGGTGGGCGGACTGGGTGAGCAGACACTCCCTGTGGGCTAAGGTATGACGTCAAGGGTATGGCGAATGCCAGCACCGAGGGAATTCCCTCCCTTGCCCCTTTGAAATTGAGCACAGCCTCGCAACAGGCTCCGGCCAAAACAAGGTGGGGGCGAGATGGAAGCTTTGAGAGCCTGCCTGAGATCTCCACCTCCTCCCCTCCCTGCCTCGGTGACCATGCAAACAGGGACACTCCACGGGGCCAGGTCCCTGAGTACCAGGAGCAGAGTCCCTCCCCGGCGAGCTGTCTGGAGGTATAACATGAGGGACGTATACGTCTTTGTTATTTGAAGACGGACAGATCTAGAGGATGTTTGTTACTGCAGCAGAACCGAACCTGCATCCTTACAGAAAATGTTATTATTCACCGTATGTGTGACTGTGTGTACGTGTGGTATTTCTGTGGATGCCTGTGTGAGACTTCTTTCTGGGTATGATGTGATGCTGTGTGTACGGGGTTACACTCTGAAAATGATGTCTCTGTGTGTATGTGTGTATTCTTAGGCGGCTCTGGTCCAGGCCAGGCCAGGAGGAACTGTGTGTGTGGAGCTTCCTTCTGTGCGTGTGATGTTACCGTACAATGACTGTGTGTGTTATTTGTGGGAGGGCATATGACCTCTCCAGTGTCACAAGAGTTTCTTGCAAAAACCAGTGGGTGAGAAGGTAGTTTCATCTGGACTCAGATCTTGCGTCTCAAAACCCAGTAACAGTTGGGAAGGAGCCCCATAGGAGGCTGAAGGCAGTGATGGCAGGTGCCCAGGGAGGCGGAGCACAGCAGCTTCCCCTCCCAAGGGCCCTCTCAGCTCCTACAGGCCCTGGATGGGGCCTGAAGAAGCTGAGGGTAGTGGTCCCCCATCTGAGGGCCACATCAGCCTCAGGACCCCTGGCAAGCATCCCTTCTTCTGAGTTGGGGCCCAACCTGGCATTCCCGGATCTCACACTTCTAATCTTCCTGGGCACACTGAGGTTCTAAGAACCTGCTTCTGGCCACACGTGGCTCCAGGACTCATCCAGGCAAAAGCCACATAGGCCGCCAGCCATAGATCCCCCAGTTCAGTGGAACATCCTCGTATAATACAGGTGGGGAAATGGAATCCCCGAGAGGGGAAGGGACTTGCCATAGAACCAGCACAAATGTTACTGACTCTGGCTCTCAGCTCAGCGGTTCCAGGCCAGCTCGCCTGAGAACGCAGGGCCAGCCAGGTCAGGGGGCCACATCCCACACCAGCCAGCCAGGAGGCCAGCCACTAGCTCCAGACCCCCAAGTGCAAGTCCAGGGCCTATTGCTTTCCCAGGTGGGGTGAGGCCAAGTACAATATCCCACCATCATGGACTCGCCCTACAATGCTCAGTGCCAACGGGGGCCTGAAAGAGCGCCAGGAGGGGTGTGTGCCGTAGGCGAGGGCACTCACCTGCAGCTCCGTCTGGAAGAAGAACTTCTGTGGGCACTGGGAGCAGTCGTAGATCTTGTCCTCCTGCCCGTGCACAGCAAAGATGTGTTGCTGCAACTTGTTGGCCTGGACAAAGACTGGACACGGACACGGCCGTCAGGGGCCAGACACTGGGGACATCAGCCCACCCCCCTGGAGCAGCTGCCCACACATCACTCCTACTAGGAACCACCCAGGCACGGACATAGTCAAATAATGGGTCATTGGAAACCCTGTTGGCACCCACTAGACGGGGATCAAGCCAGTGATGCTGAGCTGTGCCACTTACAGGCTGTGCAACACTGGACAGGTCGCTTAACCTCTCTGGGCTTCATGTCCTCATCTGAAAAATGAGATCATTACAGTAGGATGCTCACTGGGTGGCTAGGGGGGTCCAATGGATTAATACCTGCAAACTGCTTAGAACATGGCTGGGCACATAACTAACCCAGTGAAGGCCATTGTCATCATTGTCATCACCCTTTGCCAGATACATTCCACGTGTGAGCTCCTCGAATACAGCACAGACCTGGAAGGCAGGCACTGTTGGTATTCCCATTTTATGGGAGAGAAAACTGAGGCACTGGGAATGTTAAGTGACTTGTCCTAGGTCCCACACTGCGGGTGGCAGAGCTGAGATTTGAATGAAATAAAAGTGCTCAGTGTCTGATGCAGAAAAGCGCTCAGTTAACGGGACTCTCTCGTCCTGTTGAGGTTGTCAGTATCCTCGGGTCCCCATACAGGGACCCCTGAGATCTGGATGGGCAGACCGGGCAGCTGAGGGCCCTCAGTGCCAGGCGCAACCCAGCCCATGGGGTGTGATGGTAACAGATGGAGGGGGGCTCCCGAGATTGAGGGATCGAGGGGGAAGAGGTACCAATGTGTTTCAAGACTCCTGGGAACCCCCAGGGCTGTGAGGGAGTGGGGACTCTCCCCACAGTAGAGCCGCTTCCTCAGGCCTGTCAAGAAGCAGGTCACAGCCCAGCTTCTCAGTGGCGGGAGTCCACGGGGCGGTCCCGGCCCTGGGCGCACACAGGAGGGGGCCCTGAAGCAGCTGTGTGTCTGGGAGGTGAGCACTTCAGAGCAGAGACCCCCTCCTGCCAGGCGCCCTCCCCAGGGTGGGCTTCCCACCGCGGCAGACGACAGATGTCAGGGGGAGGCGGGAGAAGGCCAGGAGCCCCCATGCACACCGGCTGCCATCTGGGCAGCAGGAGGGGGGCCGGCAGAGCCCCTGAGACTCGCCTTGGGCCGGGACAGCCGCTTATCTGGGCCAGCAGCCAGTCTGGGGGCTAGGGACTTGGCCGGCAAAGCTGCCCTTGACCCCTCCAGCCGGAAGCATGGATGGAGCATGGATGGAGCCTGGGCTGGGGTGGGCCAGGGAGGAAGGCGGAGGCCCCCTGGGGTCAGACCAGAGCTCACAGCAACAAGACCATCGTACTGTGATGGGCCCACAGTACAAGAGGCAAGGCTGGGTGGGAAAAGGCCTCGCAGCAGTTGAGTGCACGGCTGGGAGGAGGGCTGAGGACCCACGCTGCCTGAGAGGAGAGGCCAGAGGGTGTAGAAGTGGAGGGCCAGGGGTCAGCTCTACATGAAGACAGGCCGGGCAATGGGGCTGAGGATCCCTCAGGGCTTCCCCCACGAACCCTGGAGCCAGGAGCAGATGCTGAAGGCCAGGCCCCGGCGTCCCTTCCCTCTTCCCACGTGCTCCCCGCCGGGGCACACTTACCTGTGAAGCACACGGGGCATTTGAAGGTGCCGCCCATGCCCTCGAAGCTGTGCTCGATGAGGTGACAGAGGAGCTTGGCCGGGGAGTCGAACATCTGGTTGCACAGCTTACACTCATGGTTGATGCCTTCCTCTGCAAGGAGAACCACGGCCAGTCAAGGACCCTGCACGCCATGTCCCCTGAGCAGAAGCCTAGGCGCCCCCATACACTGAAGGCCAGCCCCTCCCTCATCCCGGAACCAGGGCTCAGGTGGGGGGCGGGGGGAGTGGATGCCAAGACCCTTCCCAGCACCAGATGGTCCAGCCCCTGGAGGCTGACAGGCCCCAGGGGGCCAGCCCCAGATGTCTGGCTCCAGAAGGTGTCATTTGCTGTGATCGCTCCTGCTGATCTAGCAACCAGGTGAGCAGACCATGATCTGTAGCTTGAATCCTAGACCGTGTCACAGGGAAGAGGGACTCAGGATGGGGACCACACGGAGAAAGGCGTCCAACCAGAACTTGTGAAAATCTGAGAGACCATTTATTGAGCATGCGTGCCAGGCATGTGGAGCTGGGGGTTCTGAGGGGAGCTGAGCAGATAATGGCTTGCCCCCTTTCTAGTGGGGGGGGGATAAGGATGAGCCCCAGGAGGTGATGAGCTGTGGAGGTGAGAGTCCCTGAGGTGGGCCCCGGGCAGGGCCAGCTGCACGGTAGCAAGGGGGCACTGCCTGATGCTCAGGGGGCTGGGGACAGCATGGGATGCTGGGGACCCAGGGAGGCACATGGCAAAGGGCCTTGTCGGTCACTGGAGGGCTTGGAGGTTTTACTCTAAGAGTGATGGGCAGCCACTGGGAGATACCACCAAAAATAATAAAGCGCTGGAGTTCCCTTGTGGGGCAGGGGGTTAAGGATCAGTGTTGTCACTGCGGCGACTTAGGTCCCTGCTGGGGCATGTATTTGATCCCTGGCCTAGGAATTTCCGCTGTGGCAGGCATGGCCCAAAAAAAAAAACAAAAAAGGCAATAAAGTGCTCTTTTTAAAATTTCGGAACAGATGGTGCACCCAGTGCTCACGGACAATGCAGACACCCTGTGCTGCTTCCAGACCAGAACACGGGTCCATCTCCCCACTTGGGAGCTGCTGCGACCCCAGTCCTTCACTCAAAGGCACACAGGGAAGAGAGCATATCGCATCACGGCCCGAGGGCCAGGTTTCCACCAGCGAAGCCCAGGGCTGGCGCCCCAGCCCAGAAGCAGCAGGGCAAGAGTTCAAATCCTGGCCCCTTCCCTAAGGACCTGTGACCTGAGCATCAGTTCATTCTTTGTAAGTGAGGACCTCTGCATCCCTGCCGCACAGGTCTGTGAGGGGAAGAAAGGGGACGGACCTGTGACCGGTTTAGCCCACTGGCCAGTAGTGGCTGGCGGGGCATCGCCGCAGCTCGAGGGCCCCACCATCCATTTACCACTTTCTGCATGATCTTGGGCAAGTTATGTAATCCCTCTGCGCCTCAGTTTCCTCTTTTCTAAAATACTCAGTATCAGCTCTCCTTACCACTGCACACCTATGAGAATGGCCAAAGTCCAGAACGAAAATGCGGGCGAGCATGTGGAATAACAGGAACGCTCATTCACCGCTGGTGAGAATGCAAAACGCTACCGCCACTTTGGCAGCTTCTTACAAAACTAAACAGACACTTTCCATCCGACCTCATCATCTCACTCCTTCTCCTTTACCCAAAAGAGTTGAAAACGTAGGTCCACACAAAAGCTTGTGCATGGATGCTCATAGTGGGGGCGTTGGAGGTTAGTCGGTGGGAACTATCCCATTTAGAATGGACGGGCGATGAGGTCCTACCGTGCGGCACAGGGAACTATGTCCAATCACTTGGGATAGAACATGATGGAAGAGAGGATGAGAAAAAGAATATATATATGTATGGCTGGGTCACTTTGCAATAGAGCAAAAATGGGTACAATGTTGTAAATCAACTGTACTTTAATAAAAAAATTTTTTTAAATGTGTCCATGCCCATGGCATGTAAAAGTTCCCAGAGCAGGGATGGAACCTTGCCACAACAATAATCCAAGTCACATTAGTGACAATGCTGAGTCCTTAATCCCTAGGCTGCCAGGGAACTCCCTATAGTGGTATTATTAAATATTGCCAAACCTTGGAAGCAACCAAGTTATCCTTCAGTAGGTGAGAAGATACATAATCTGTGATACATCTAGACAATGGGATATTATTCAGTGCTAAAAAGACGTGCTATCAAGACATGAAAAGATATGAAGGAATCTTGAACGCAGATTACTAAGTGAAATAGGCCAACCTGAAAATGCGATATATTGTATGATTCCAACTTTTCTGGAAAAACTATGTCGACAATAAAAAGATCAGTGGTTCCTAGAGTTCCCATCGTGGCTCAGCGGAAATGAACCTGACTAGGATCCATGAGGATGCGGGTTTGATCCCTGGCCTTGCTCAGTGGGCCGAGGATCCGGCGTTGCTGTGAGCTGTGGTGTAGGTCGCAGACACAGCTCAGATCCGGCATTGCTGTGGCTGTGGCGTGGGCCAGCGGCTGCAGCTCCAATTTGGCCTCTAGCCTGGGAACCTCCATATGCTGAGAGTTCGGCCCTAAAAAGCAAAAAAAAAAAATCAGTGGTTACTGCTGGAAGTGCACAGAGGGGTGCGGGGTAGGGGGAGGAATAGGCAGAGAACAGAGGGTTTTAGGGCAGTGAAAAATACTCTGTATGGGAGTTCCTGCTGTGGCTCAGCAGTAACCAACCCAACTAGTATCCATGAGGATTTGGGCTCAAATCCTGGCCTTGCTTAGTGGGTTAAGGATCTGGCATTGCTGTGAGCTGTGGTGTACACAGAGACAGCTTGGATCCAGTGTTGCTGTTGCTGTGGTGTAGGCTGGCAGCTAGGGCTCCAATTCAACCCCTAGCCTGGGTACTTCCATATGCTGAGGGTGCAGCCCTAATAAGACAAAAAAAAAAAAAAAAGAAAAGAAAGAAAGAAAGAAAAAAAGAAGAAAGAAAGAAAAAGAAAGAGAAAAGAAAGAACTCTATATGATATTATGATGATGGATATATGTCATTATACATTTATCCAAACCCATAGCATGTTTAACAGCGAGAGTGAGCTCCAAGGAAAACTATGGACTTTGAGTGATTACACTTCACTTTCTGTTCATCTTTGCCAAAAAAAAAAAAAAAACAGTATCATTCTGATGAGTGATGTTGATAATGGCAGAGATTATGCGTGTGTGGGGCAGAGGGTATAAGGAAAATCTCTATCTTCTCAATTTTATTGTAAACCTAAAACTGCTCTTTATTTTTTATTTATTTACTTATTTTGCCTTTTTGCCTTGTCTAGGGCCGCTCCCATGGCATATGGAGGTTCCCAGGCTATGGGTCAAATCGGAGCTATAGCCACCGGCCTACGCCACCTGCCTACGCCACCGGCCTACGCCAGAGCCACAGCAACACGGGATCCGAGCCTCACCTGCAGCCTACACCACAGCTCACGGCAACGCCGGATCCTTAACCCACTGAGCAAGGCCAGGGATTGAACCCAAATCCGACTGGATTTGTTACCCACTGAGCCATGATGGGAACTCCTAAAACTGCTCTTTAAAAAGCCTTTTAAAAATTTCTTAGATTGTATGTACATGTATGCCTGGGTCACTTTGCTGTACAGCAGAAATTGACACAACATTGTAAATCAACCACACTTTAATTTTTAAAAAAATTTAATTTTTTTAAAAAAAATTTAATAAAATTTAATAAAATTTTTAAAGTTTTAAAAAAAGTCAATCGCCCTTCTCCTGCAGCCTTTCTCTTATAGTTGATGTGAGAATTAAATGTTAATACTCATTTAATCCATGAAAAGGGTGTTTTGGGTTTTTTTTTGTCTTTTGTCTTCATAGGGCCATACCTGCGGCATATGGAGGTTGCCAGCCTAGGGGTCAAATCAGAGCTGTAATCGCTGGCCTCCACCACAGCCACAGCAACGCTAGATGCAAGCCGGGTCCGGGACCCACACCACAGCTCCCGGCAACCGTGGATCCTTAACCCACAGAACGAGGTGAGACCAGGGATCCAACCTGCGGCCTCATGGATACTAGTCAGTTTCGTTTTTGCTGAACCACGATGGGAACTCCCTGAAAAGGGGTTTTGACCAGCCCCTGGCACAAAGCAAGCACTCAATAGGCATTTGCTGCCAAGCATGCCGGTATCAGTGGGAGTATTATCTGGGACAGCCAAAGGACATCCCCCCTTCCAGCTCCCCTAGGGAACCAGCCTCACCAAAGGTGCCAGGTGCTCTGATTGGCCCTCAAAGGCAAGAACTGGGTAACAGAGGGGCGCTGCCAGTGGCAAAACATGAACACAGATGGGCTGAGGCTCCTGGCGAGTCCCTGGGTCCCCAGGCCCTGGCAGGGGCTGATGGGGACAGCAGGCATCCCCCTGGCCCAGCCGTCCCCCACCGTCCCCAGGCACCCCACCGCAGAGGTGCACACACGTGCGCGTGCCGGTGGGCCTGGCCCACATAGCCACTGGCTGGAATCTACCGGGTGTTGGTCCTGCCCCTGGAGCCCCGGCAACTAGGCCACCTGCACCCGACAGAGATTCCAGCCGATCTTCCATTTACACCAGTGCAGGCGGAATTCATTGACAAGTTTTGGGACACAGGGCAGGCTCAGCACGCTCGCCGCACAGGCCCCACACACGTCCTCCACTTCCCCTGGGGAGGCGCTCACCGTAATTAGAGATGGCCTCCAGTGTGGGGGATCGCCTCAGAAGACCCCCCTCTCCCGCACAAACAAGGCTTCTCAGTGCCTGGCACAGAGCAAGGAAGGAATGAACGAGAGATAACACCCTGTTAAAATGTGGGTATGTCCTATGCACTAATGAGGCACAGGGAACGTGAAAATGATGACTGTATCGAGGCTGCTATTGTAGTGAAGTTTAAGTGGCTACCAAACTGAATTTAGGCATGAACCCTGCTTGCTGAGAACACATTTCTAGGAAAGGAAAAAAAAAAATGGGTGCAGAGAATTAGACCCCTTGCTGGCATAACACAGCCAGCGGGGGGTGGTACTCGGAACAGGATACAAAGCCCTCCCTATCTGTCTGGATCCCACTTGCACACCACCTCCAGGAAGCCTCCCCAACTATGCCAGCCCTCACGGCTGCCCCTGGCTGGGCACGGTGACCCTGGACTCATCTCACCATATCCCCTGAGTCTTCCCAAGCCTGGCAACTAGGCTATGCGCCCAGATAACACCTTCTCCTAAGGTCCCCAAAGTATCAGGCTTCACCGAGGCCCAGGAAATCCTCAAGGGGGAAAGATGCCCTGGTCGGGCTCTCTCCTGCTGCCCAGCCAGAGGGCTTCCCAGGGCAGAGACGACAGAGGAGGATTTACTGCTCTCTGCCGAGTGGGGGCCTTTCTCCACTTGGCTGTGAATGGAAACGTGCCCATCTGATACACAAACACCGAGAGGACAAAGAAGGCTCCTGCAACTTGTAAATCAGAGAAATCGTGTCTGACAGTCACTTTACGTTCTCCGAGCATCAAGTAATTCATCAGCCATCCCCGCCACCCCGGGGCCCCCAGATTCAGAGATGCAGCCACCCCCTGCACCCACGTTCGCAAACGTGTAAACCGTGGCAAGCCGGCTCCAGGGCCTCAACCGCTAAAATTGAAGCAGATCACAGCCCCAACCGGTGTGCATGTGGTTCCAGGATCATGAGATCAACAGCCCAAGAGACCATTCGTAGAGCTGGTCCCTTTCCTCGCCTCCCTGCTCCAATGTGGTAGAGTCAAACCTGGGAGGGGTGGGAGAGGGGAGATAAAAAACAGGCCAAAAGTGGGTGAAAAAGAAGAAGGCGTGAGGGCGTCCCACAGACCTTCGGATTTGCACATCTTCTTCCTGAAGGACAAGGAGAGGGCTGCAGGGCACCCCCGGGGGTGTCCAGCATGTGGACCCCTGCCTATAAAACCATCCGGGAACACAGTGGGGAGGGGCGGGGGGGGGCTGTCCTAGTTAGTGTGCAAACCCTCCTTCAAGCGTGCGTGCGTGCCTGTGACCCAAGCTACCCGCCAGCCCGTAGCATCTAAACGGATCCTCTGCCCCCACCACCCTCACCCCGCCAGCAAGGACCACCTCTCTTTCGGTCCCAAGTTGCAGAGTCCGCAGATAGCGGCGCCCTCGGAGAATAACTTCCCTGAATAATATAAGATCACACAGGTTCAGCGACACCTCGGAGCAGAATGACAAAGCTGTCTGGGAGCCCGAGGGCCCCCTCCACCGGGCCGTGGGGCTGGAGGATTTTGTGAGTGAAGATGCACCATCACTTCCTCTTCTTTCTGTTCTCTCTCTCTCTTTTTTCATAGCACATGACAGGCATCCGTAAGCGAGACCCACGCAACTCCAGTTAATTATGCAGCCCTGCTCATTTGTTAAGTGAAATGCAGATTTCGCCGGCTCGCTGCACCAGATCTTGCCTCCTGGTCCTCGTAAGTCGGGGCTGGCACGGGGAAATCTACGGCTTTATTAGGATTTTTTAAAAATAAAAATCACTAAAAACCCAAACTGCCAAACAAACAACCCAGCAAGCCCGAACATCCCAGAGTCCCTCTCCCTCTCTCTTTTTTTTCCTCTGCTCAGGAATAATAAGTGTTAATTTTACCCTTCATTTCTCAAAAAAATAATAGGATGTGCTTTTGCTTAAAACCAAGTCAGCCTGCTGGAACCTTTCAGGCTGAAACTGTGTCAGCCCAAAAGAGGAGCAGAGGGCTTTGTGCAAGAGCACCGTGCCGAGATGATAGCTCCCTGTAATGTCCTCGGAACCGACTTTTGTCTCCAAAAGCATTTGATCCCTGGCAGACACATACTTATTTCCATACAGGTCTTGGGGGAAGCCAGGAGGAGAGAGAGCTGATTATCAGAATCCTGAAGGTGAAGCTCAGGTGGGCCCCACCGATGTCAAAGGCAGACCTGGGCACACATTCGGAGGCCATAATTTGCTGCCTGGGAGGGAGGGGCAGCGGCTGCGACGGGGAGGGGATGGGATGGGCCATTGTTCTTGGGCTCCAAGGCACTGAGCACAACCTGCTCCTGCCACAGCCGGGGACCCCACCTGGCCCTTCCCTAAGCAGCGGCCCCACGAGGGGATGCTGCTCCGAACACGGTAGCATGCATGCATATACCCTCTAGGAGAGAACCAGTGATGGCTGCCTGTGTCGATGGGGCCAGAATTAGCCACCTCCATTCAGAAAGCAGCAATCAAGGACACAAAGAGTCAGGGAGTTCCCGTTGTGGCTCCGTGCTTAATGAACCCGACTCGGATCCATGAGGATGTGGGTTTGATCCTCGGCCTCACTCAGTGGGTTAAGGATCCAGTGTCACTGTGAGCTGTGGTGTAGGTCGCAGACGTGGCTCAGATCCCACATTGCTGTGGCTGTGGTGTAGGCCAGCAGCCACAGCTCCGATATGACCCCCTAGCCTGGGAACTTCCATGTGCCGTGGGTGCAGCCCTAAAAAGAAGACAGACAAAAAAAGTTAGAATACTTGGGTTCGAATCCCATTCATCACTCACTCGCTGTGTGTACTTGGATAAGCTAGTTAACCTCTCTGAGCTTTGGCGGCTTCTGCTGGGAAATGGGAAGAATCATTAGAGGGTTTTTGTAAAGCGGCCAAGCAGGCTTCTCCTGCCACAGGACGTGTGCCCTCACGGAAACACTTCTCCCAGACTGTCACCTCATGCCCCCACTTTGTTTCATCCAGGCGTCTGCTCAAATGATGCTGCCTCCAGGAGGCCTTCCCAGACACCTCTGGCTAAAACAGCAAACACGCCCCATCCTTTCCAGCGCCTCGCCCACCTTGAATTTCCTCGACAGTCTTACGACCATCTGGCACAACACAGAGTGGATTACTTTTTAACTCACTCTCTTTTTCACACACATGGAGAATAATGTAAACTCCATGAGGGCTATTTTGCTCATTGCTATGTCACCAGAACAGGGCCTGCACATAGTAGGTGCTTAGTGAATAGGGAATGAACAATTTGTATAAAGCACTTAGTACAATGCTTGGAACACAGGATGGGGTGCTGGTAAATGCCAGTTACCAGACACCCACGCCCGTCCCCCCAACACTCGCAGGATTAATGGCGTATAAAAGCTGGTTTGGGCTTCGTGAACTTGCTCTTTGGAGCCTCAAGAAATGGCCTGGTCCAGGAGCGCAGGCACCAAGGAGCTCACTCAAAGGAAAGAAGAGGAAAGGCAGCTCAGAGGGGAGGGCCCCTTAGCAGGGAGGTGGCAGAGCGGGCAGGGGTGCAGGCTGGTCACCACCAGCAGCCCTCTCTGGCTTCAGAAAATACCGAAAAGGCCACAGGACTTGAGATCTGGGACCCAACAAGCCACCCTCAGCTCCTTAATTGCCCCCAAAATGTGGGTAAGCAGGAGGGAGGCCAGACAGACGCACTGAGCAGGTTTCCGAGTTTGAGCTGGATGGGCCCCCTCACTGGTGCCATCTCCGGGTGTCAAGGGGGCTGGAGACTTTCCTCAGGTGAGGGGCGGAGGCAGTGCCCACAGTGACAATGTGGGCCAGCCCCAGGCTGCCACTTGGCCCTGCGACAGCCATCTCTGCAAGCGAAAGGCGTTACAGCAGGGTGCACGGGCTGCGTGGCCGAGCCGACTGCTCTGTCATAAGCTCCAGGGAGGACCTTCACCGGACTCCAGTTCCACTGTGCCAGGGCCTGAGCCCACGGCCCATGCCAAGGAGCATCAGCTCAAGTAAAGACCCCTGAGGTCCAGGCGCCCAGGCTCAGACACACACAGGGCACGTGATGATAAGTAAGAGAACGAGCGAAGTAGTCACCCAGGCCAATGAGAAGGCAAGAGGAGAACCCTGGGAGGGGACCCCTCCGACGATGCCACCCCAATAAATAACCCACCACAAACAGATGCCAAATAGGGAACAGACACACAGGGGCCAATGTGTCTTTGGGGGCGGGGGCTCCATCCTTTGTTCTCTACTGAGAACAAAGACCTTTAGGCAGACGAGAAGAGGGCAGATAATAATATCTGGGCAGCCAGATCGGGCTGTTTATCTATTGATTTGTCATTAAATATCACAGGAAATGAACCAAGGCAAGCCGAGCAGAAAGGAGAGGGAGGGATGACATTTGGGCTGGGGTTGACAAGGGGCAAAGGAGGAGACAGGGCTGGGTTCTTCATCAGAGGCCAGGTGGGACTCGGGGAGCACGTAAGGGGAGCAAGGGCTGATCTTGGGACCCCCAACCTCCCAGGCCCCTGGGCGCTCGAGGACCAACATCCCTGCTAGGCGAGGGGGGGGGGTCCCAAACCAGCAGCGCGGGCATCACCTGGGAGCAGGTTAGAAAAGCAGAAGCTCAGGTCCTACCCCAGTCCTGCAGAATGAGAATCTGTATTTTATATATTTTTAAATTTTTATTGAAATACAGTTGATTTACAATGTTGTGTTAGTTTCAGGTGCCCAGTAAAGTGATATAGTTTATATGTATATATATATATATTGATTTAGTTATATACATATATGTGTATAAATATACACACACATATTTTTTAATATTCTCTTCCATTATAGGTTAAGATATAGAGTATAATTCCCCACACTATACAGTAGGTCCTTGTTGGTCATCTATTTTATATAGAGTGATGTGTATTTTTCATCCCAAACTCCTAATTTATTTTTAATGCATTTTAAAGGTGCCCTGATGATTTGGGGTGGGGGGGCGGCATTCAAGTTTAAGGAGCACTGAGCACTACAAAAAGGGCTTCTGGGGACGTCGAGCTCCTTGGAATCCTGTTGTCAAGATGCGGTAGGCTCGTAGGCACTGCTCTGCTTCCACCGAGATTGTATGGTTCGGTTCTCGAAAAGGTGGAAAGTTTCCTGCAGTCGCTTTTCGTGTGCACTTTACGGAAGATTGAGAAACACTTTCCTACTATCACGACTGGGATGAAAATGATGTGGGTGTCTTTGGCGGGGAGACCCTGGGGTGGGTGGCTGACATCCCCAAATCGTCTCGGTAACCCCACGACCCCGTTCCCCCAACGCCAGGGTGCTCAGGGCTGCTCGGTGCCTCGCTGCACTCAAGAATGCTCGGCTGCAGCTTAAAGGCACAGCCCACCACCGCCACTCCCGTTTGGGGCTCCCATTTTCCTAATTAATCCTGGAGGATGGGCCATGCCCCTCCTGCCCCACCTTGGGGGCACCTACCCAGGCCTCTCTGGCCAGGAGGGACCCATCTCAGGGGTCCCCCGTGTCTCAGAAAGGCTTGTAAATGAGCTCTGGCAGCCTGAACCGGGGTCCCACGGGGGACCCGGAGCCTCTTCAAAACAGAGCCCTGACAATTAGGCAGTCTGAGTTTTGAAAGGCTTGGGATTGATGGCGTGGACAGTAAAAATATCACCTGGGGAGCTGGGTGTAGTCCTCCGAGGGTTGCCTGAGGTCAGTTGCCATGGCAACGGAGAATGAGCTCAACCTTGTAACTGACCCTTATCTTTTTTTGATCTGTGGGCCACTTGGGGCCAAGGCTTGAAATCAACTGGAAAATAATCCGGTCACATATCAGAAAGAAAACTATTTATACTTATTTACCCAGGTGCCCACCAACATCCCCCGTCAACAAGGATGCCGATGCCCGCAAGAAACCAGCGTGGCACGTCGTCGGAAGGGAGGCTACGGGATGGCAGGGAAAGGGGAGGCAGAATGCCCCATCTCAGCGGAATGGAGCTCTGTCCACACGTACGCAGGCGTCTGCGGGTGGCAAGAGTCGGCGCCTCCCCACCCCCGCAGCCCCTCATTCTCGCCCGAAGCCATCCGGCATCCAATACAAGTCCCAGGGAGTGGGACTCTGAGACTGCGCCTCCTGTCTGCTACTCAGGCGTGTCGTTTCAGCCTGGCTGGATCGCTCGGCTGCCTGGCTTCATTCCAGGGTGGGAAGAGGCATGCTCCCAGCCTCGAGGCTGAACAGCGATGCTGGGTAGGTGTGCATCATTCTCCAGACCTGGGGGAGGTGTCCATGTGGGGTCTGGGGAAAACAGGCTGAGGCCCCCCTCCTGCTCCCATGCCCAGAGGGCCTGGCCAGCTCAGCGGCCGTGTGCTCACCCCAGGGTCCCCAAGACAAGGCGGCCATCTGGCCGAGGCCCATCTCCAGGATGCAGCTACCCTAAGAGGGTGAGGGCTCGCTCACCTTCTCCTCCTCCAAACCTCAGATCAGAAGACTCCAGATGGTTCCATGGACCGACTGCTCTCAGGAGCTGCATCAGATGGATCTGAGCTCGGGTCAGTTAAGCCGGAGCAGGATTCCGGGTAGACTCCCCTTGAGACTTCCCATTACAGCCAATGGGACAGTTGCACGGGCCACCCCTCACTCACCCTTGTTTCATCAAGATAAGCTTCTTTTGGGGAGTGGGGGATGGCTGAGAACTCGGGAGCTTGGAGCAGACATCTAACTCCACCTCAGATCCATGGGGTGACTCTGTGCTGAGCTCTTTCCCTCCAGGCCTCAGTCTCTTCATCTGCAAAATGGGGAGAAAGTGGCCTCCCTCCCAGGGCTGCTATAAAGAGAGAGGAGGAGGTAAAGAGCACAGATCACAGCACTACCACCATGGCTACTACTGCTCTGGTCTTTCTTTCTTTCCTTTTTTTTTTTTTTTTTGTCTTTTTAGGGTCATACTTGCAGCATATGGAGGTCACCAGGCTAAGGGTGAAATTGGAGCTACAGCTGCTGGCCTACACCACAGCCACAGCAACACGAGAACCAAGCTCCATCTGCAACCTACATCACAGCTCATGGCAACCCTGGATCCTTAACCCACTGAGCGAGGCCAGGGATCGAACCCATGTCCTCACGGTCAGGTTGGTTAATCACCGAGCCATGACAGGAACTCCTGCTCTGGTTCTTCCTTACATGATCTGACCCTGAAACTCCACGCCCAGGGTCCTGTAACTCAAGCCCTCAGTTGGGGGTCACCTGAGCTATGGATCCTACCTCCGTTAAACATTTAAGAGCCCTCGGACAGCCCTTGGCATTTGGCAGGCGCGCAATGTGTTATTTCCGCCTGCAAAATGCCACCGGGTTGACTTTCCTTGCCTCTAACCTCTTCCACACCACTCCCCGTCCTAGCGATGGCAAAAGCTGTGTCCAGAGTTCAAACTCTTTTGTTCAGCTGTAGCTTCCTGCTTTCAGCCATAGGAGTTTTCCTCACCTCCCCTCAGATGCTTCTGCAGTCAGATGTTCTTTGTATTTCTCCTTGGTCCTTCTTCTGCTTCCGTTCTCTTAAAATACAGTGTTGTTGGGTTTTGTTTTGTTTTTTTTTTTTTTGGTTTTTTTTGCTTTTTTGCTTTTCAGGGCCGCATATGCGGCATATGGAGGGTCCCAGGCTAGGGGTTAAATCGGAGCTACAGCAGCTGGCCTATGTCACAGCCACAGGAACGCAGGATCCAAGACCAGTCTGTGACCTACCCCACAGCTCATGGCAACACTAGATCCTTTAACGCACTGAAAACTCAGTGGGATTTCTACCGAGGTCAAAGAAGGACCCAAGACAAAGACACGACTGGGGTTGTTTTGTGCAGCCACCCCCACCCCCTGCCCCCTCAGGAATGATCAGCCCTTCCTCATAGCTGGGCCCATGCAGAGAGCCCCCTCAGGGCCCTGGGGCTCCAAGAAGCTCCCACAGGCTGGCCCAGGGGGGCGGGATCCTTGATCAAAGAAGGCCCTTTCTGGTTCTAGGATCTGCTTCGCCACTGCCTGGAACTCAGCTCTAGATGGTTACTGAGAAAAACACACCATCTTTGCAGACAGACTTGCTTGCAAATTTCTTTTCTTTTCTTTTCTTTTTTTTTTTTTTTGTCTTTTGTCTTTTTAGGGCCACACCCACGGCATATGTAGGTTCCCAGGCTAGGGGTTGAATTGGAGCTGTAGCTGCCAGCCAATGCCACAGCCACAGCAACACGGGATCCGAGCCACGTCTTCAACCTACACCACAGCCCATGGCAGCACCGGATCCTTAACCCACTGAGCGAGGCCAGGGATCAAACCCGAAACCTCATGGTTCCTAGTCGGATTCGTTTCAGCTGCGCCATGACGGGAACTCCCCTGATTGCAAATTTCTTTGGCAAAAGAAGTCACTGACCAGGCCCTGGACAGGTCTCTCCAGGAGAAGCACCCATCTCAGCCACTTTATGGAAAGAGAACACATGAGAGAATGACCTAACCAGGTACAGACAGATGGGTGGGCCTTCAGGGAGAATTCAAAGGAGAGAGAACTCTTGCAGTCCTAAAGAATCCAAAATTCTTGGAGTTCCCGTCATGGCTCAGCAATAATGAACCAGACTAGTATCCATGAGGACGCAGGTTCGATCCCTGGCCTCGCGCAGTGGGTTAAGGATCCGGCGTTGCGGTGAACTGTGGTGTAGGTTGCAGATGAGGCTCGGATCCTGCGTTGTTATGGCTACGGTGTAGACAGGTAGCTGTAGCTCGATTCGACCCCTAGCCCGGGAACTTCCATATGCCACAGGTGCAGCCCCTCCCCCCAAAAAAGGCAAAGAATCCAAACTTCTAGAACTTGAGAATTTGGGGGCTTGAAACATCCCAACACCCCACTGAGGAAGATGTTCCCCGGCCCTCCTTGCACACCCCCCACCTGCAAAAGACCAAAGCCCTCAGAAAATGAAGATTCTGCTACAGCCTCTGGGGACCCACTGGGTAAAAACAGTTTATTCTTCTTTACACGCCAAACACCTACTGATGTATATCCTTGATCTTCAGATACGAGTTTTCCACAACAAGGCAACTGTTTAAAAATCCATCATGCTAATAATCCTCAGATTAATGGCCTCTAATAACATACAATTAACGTGACAGGCAGGATGCAAAACTCTTATTGTCGCCCACCCTTCCAGGGACACAGGAATTACCCTTGCTTCCACTACAAGAGTTTGCTCTGCGGCTGACATCATTTTTCCCCCTTCCGAGATCATTTTTTAAAATGAGCAACCGCAATGCGTCAAAAACCCAGACAGCTACCCACGTGCACATACACGCAGGGCACCCACGCAGAACGCAGGTAGCACCATTTTTTAAAAAAAGTTTTCCATCCAGGCAGACACAGATTTGTCCCTGCAGCTCCTAAGACTTAAAGCAAGACCTAGTGCTCAGCCTGGAAACTGCAAGGCAGCACTTCCTCCCCTCTGACCATGTTAGCTGGGCAGCCCCAGGCCTCGGCAACGTCCTGGGCAAAAACAAGTGACAGGCCTAGGAAATAATGACTGATTTCCATTGCGAAGTTTTCAGAAGTATGCCTCTCTTAGATGTGCACAGGCCAATATGGTCGTTAATAGCCACAGGTGGCCATTTAAATTGAAATTAATTAAAGCTAAATAAAATTAAAAATTCAGTTGTGCATTTCATGTGCTCAGCATTAGTGTGGGTGAGCAGTTACCGAGTTGGATGGCGTTTCCATCCTGGCAGAAAGTTCTATTGGCCAGCGCTGTGCAGACTTCAAGAGAGGTGAGGGCAGGGGCTCTCCCTGTCTCGTTTAATCGACACGGTCACCCCAGAACCAACAACAGTGTGTGGCACGGAGCAGGTGCTCGATCAATATTTATTCAATTGTGGTATGTGTATTTCCAAAAGTTGAACAAAAGGCTCATCCCTTTTGCCTGTTAGCACTTATACGATTGCCCTTCATGGAAAACACTCAGACGTGAACTTCTCTGACCTTCACCTCAACCCTCTATCCTGCTAACTATGTGGTCACTTTCCCAGGGGCAGATAAAAACATGGTGCTTGCAGGCACATCCCAGGAATGAAGTTTTTCTGGGGGGCACAGCCCAGATAATTGGGTAACTTTGGACCCAGAGGTTGTGAGATGGGTCACTAACAAGGGTTCACCAGCTCATCTAGAGCCCGCCTGGTACCCAACACTGAGCAACCCTGTGCCCCTGTCCCCCCAGAAATAGCAGAATGTCGGCAGATGGAGGACACCTGTGGGCAGTCAAGGCCAAGGGGGAGAGTGACCGCTGCAGGGATCTCCCACCTTGACATTGGCTCAGCCCCGCTGCTCATGAAGGAAGAGTCTACTCGTGCTTGTGACGTTTCCCTGAGTGGCGGGTGGCGTCCTCGTCCTGCTTCTGCTGGCTACGTCTCAAGGGACTGGGTTTTTGCTGTGACCCGAGTGAAATGAAAACTGCACATTCAGAGGCCACGTGGAATAAATGCATTCAAATCAACAATACAGCCATCGCATCCTGATGCGCTCTCCATCATCACAGCAGCATTGAACCCTGCTGGGGGAGCAGCGCTGTCTTCAGCTCAGCCAAGGAGCCCCAAGAAGATGGCAAAGCCCAGAGCCCCAACCCGGACTTCTAAGGCGTTTTCTTTGGGGGAACTTTCCTCTCGTCCACCCTCCTCCGCTTCCAATCACCACCACCAAAGCAGCACCTTCCTGAGGGCCAGCCTGGTGCTCCCGCCTTTCTTTCTCCAGCGGACCCAGAGGGAGACTAAACGGGGCTCACATCTGACATCAACATGGGTTTCTTCAGCTCTCAGAGCCGAGCTCTCCCAGACGGTTCTCTGGGATGGTTTGGGCCAGCACTCAGAGACCAGATGGGGTGGGAGGGGTCCTGCCATCCCTAGGCAGCTTCGAAGTCACAGTGCAGCTCCCGGAAGCCGGCCAGGCTGCCTCTGCCCACAGCCAGCTCTGTCCAGCACCTGGCCTCGTCTTCACCCACCCACAGGTCCCCGAAGCCTGAGGTCTGCTCCTGTCCCACCCACCCTTCCTAGCCCCAGGAGGCCGTTAACTGACAGCCCCTGACAGCCCCTGCCCGCAGAAGAGCAGGGGATGGGCGGTCTGTGTAGGAGGAGGGAAACAGGCTAACCACTGAGGGGTAGGGGAGCGGGGGTGAGGCGCCCCCACGCAGCCCTCCACACGCCACGCCGGCCCAGCAAGCGGAACAGCTGCCATTAGCTGTGATGAGATGCAGGCAGCTCGAGGCCCACGCACCGTGGCAGGAAAACGCCCCTCCGTACAGCTCTGGCTGGCATCTAGCCTTTTTGCTTCTTGGGGGAAAAAAAAAAAAAAAAAGACAGCTTCATAGATACCCTCATAAAAAAGCGCATCGGCGCCTGGCAATTCAGCCTTTGCGCTCCCCTCTCCTGCTCCTTCATCCGTTTCAGCGCACGTTGACTGCACGATTCTCCCCAGGCTCCATGGCCATCTCTTCCCTCTCTTCACCTTCACTCTCAAGAACCTGCAATGGCTCCCTTTCTCCCAGGGTAAATCTAGACCACCCATACCCCACCCAACCAGCACCCCACTTTCAGCCACGCCCACCCCCTTGGCCCCACTGGCCTCCTCCCTCTCAGGGCCTTGCTCCTTCCTGTCTCGGCACCTTTTTGCAAACAGTTCCTGGTGTGTTGCCTCTGTCCCTCCAACCACAGGACTTTCAAGAGAAAGGTCTATACCAGCACTCGAGTCTCAGTTTCTGCTTGCACCCAAAGTTACCCACGGCTATCTGGAATAACAAAGACGTGTTTCCCCAAATTCTTCTTTTTGCTTAAGCTCACCTGCCTTACTGTCATTGCAAGCCAAACAGTCCTGGCCAATAAATTCTCCAAGGATAAAAACAGCAATTCTTTTACTTGTTTGGAGTCTCTAATAGGGCCAAGCAACCATGAGGTGCTCAATTCATGTTAATACTTTGGTTCATTCACAGTTATACATACCCCCCCTCCTCCGTGTTTCTGGACACCTCCTTGAAGCACCCGGGCCGGACGTTCCAGTGCTCAATGCTGTTCCAGCCACAGGATCTCAGACACATGGCTTTGGGTCCACAGACGCCCTCTGGGTGCCTAGGAGCAGGTCCCCAGCACATTGGATGGTGACGGAGCAGGACCCAGTCTGCCCTGTGACTCCCCCCACACACACACACTCCAAGAAAAATGCTGTTCTCGGGGCTTGCTCACTAGCCATCCCCAGCCAGTTCAGCACATGGAGAGAAGTATAGCCGTGGAGTGGGTTCAAATCCCCCTTCCATCTCCTGCTTAGCTGTAGGATCTCGGATGAGTGAGCAGTCCTCCCCGGGGCACTGTTGTCCCAGATGTGAAAGGAGGATGGTCACAGCCCTGACCTCATCAGGCTGTTGTCAGGGTGAACCGGCCCCAGAGCACCAGCGTTATTATTATCACCATCGCTATTGTTGACTGTATCAGGTACTGGGCAAGGCACTGGGGTAATAGGTCAATGAGACATTGTGGCCCAGCTACTTAGGGGTGAGGAGCTTAGGAGGCCACACATGCCATGTGTCATGATGCAGCGGCTCAGAAACCCTAAAAATACCCCCAATCAGGCCCTGGGGCGGGAGAGACAGATGGTTGGCAGCCCCTGTAGATGGAGGTGCCCCTGCTCCCCTGCCAGGCCCCCTTCAGAGCCCTCAGTCAACCTCGCCAGTCACATCACAGCCCCGCGGACACAGGGCCCAGGACACAGGAGCCACTGCATTGGAGGGCAGAGGCTCAGTGTGATGACACAGGGTCCCCATCATGGAAAGGCTTAGTCTGATTAGATGACACCTCTGTCCCCACTGGATATGACCAGGAGATGGACACACACATACACATATTTATGTACACACCCATTTATGTACAGACACACACACACACACACACACACACACACACACACACGCAAGTATATACAGATACACACATACACACTCCTCTGGGACCCACTTCCAATTCCCACAAATTAAAGGAGTTCTCAATACAGAACTTCCCATCACAGCCAAGGCCATTGCCCCAACCCCATCTATAATAATAACCTCAGATTCTGCAGGGTGGTGGGGGAGTGGGGGGGGTGCAGAAATCTGATGCCAATATCTCTGCCATCACCTTATGCTTTACTCATGCCCCAAAAGTACAGAGGCCCGGCCATAATGACAATGTAGGAACCAGAAGCCAGATTCTAACAAAGTACCTTGAATTCCAATTCCAAATTCAAGAGCAGGTCTCCAGCTAGAGTGCCCTGGAAGGGAGAGTGGCTGGTCTATCCTAGCCTCTGTCTGGATGACTCCCTTCTTGCTAAGAGAAGCAGGACCCCCATATGCCTGCAGAGGGCTGCGTATGGGTTGGTGGGACAAGGATTCAGTGTGAAAACGGGGCCCCAGGTGGCCTTCTGCCCAGATCGCAGGAGCTCACCCCCATGCCTCCCTACAGGTGAGGCTCTCCCCCGTGCCCTCCACCCCTCCCTGCCAACCGTAAGGCATCCTCAGAGCGGGGCCCAAGCTCCCACCTCTACAGGAGTGAGTCCTGCCGCCCGCCCTCAGCTCCAGCCAGATGTGGGAGCCCTGCTCTTGGCACCCAAGAACTATCCTCTCGGGCAGGACCCAGGGCCCAGCAAGAGCCTGCAAGCAGTGGGCACTCAGTCATTGTCACTCGATGAAGGAGGGTCTTGAGAGACAAACAAAATTTAGTCCCTGTCCCAGGCTCCATGGATCAGAGAGAAACACCTTATCCGAGAGGACAGCCTATCGCCCTGGTCTCACGGTCTCCCGCCTCACACACAATTAAGTGGAAATAAGGAAAACCAGGGACTCAACACAATCTTATCTTGGAAATTAAGAAAAAAGAGAGAGAGAAGGTGGTATAACTATATCACCATGTGCTTACTGGAAAACTAGCAGAAAGAGCATAGAATCCACAGGGGATTGGTTCCAGGACTCCCACGGGTACCAGAATCCTCGGATGCTCAAGTCCCTTTTATAACATGGCCTAGCATTTGCATACAATCCGTGTGCAGCCTCCTGTAGACCAGAAGTCATCTCTAAATTACGTGCAATTCCTAATACAATGGAAATGTTTTGTAAATAGTTGCTGGTGCCCAGCACGTTCAAGTTTTGCTTCTTGGAACTTTCTGGAATTTTTTTCTAAATTATTTTCATCCCTGGTTGAATCCAGGGATTTGGAAGCCATGGACACAGAGGATCAATTCTACTTTCCAGTGTTCCAGCAGTGAGCATGGACAGCTTTTGTAATACATAGAATATAAGTTATTTAAGGAGTTCCCGTCGTGGTGCAGTGGTTAACGAATCCAACTAGAACCATGAGGTTGCGGGTTCGGTCCCTGCCTTTGCTCAGTGGGTTAACGATCCGGCGTTGCCGTGAGCTGTGGTGTAGGTTGCAGATGCGGCTCGGATCCTGCGTTGCTGTGGCTCCGGTGTAGGCTGGTGGCTATGTTCCGATTAGACCCCTAGCCTGGGAATCTCCACATGCCGTGGAAGTGGCCCAAGAAATAGCAAAAAAAAAAGTTATTTTATTATTTATTTATTTTGCTTTTTAGGGCCACACCCCCGGCATATGGAAGTTCCCGGGCTAGGGGTTGAATCAGAGCTACAGCTGCTAGCCTACACCACAGCTATAGCAACTCAGGATCTGAGCTGCATCTGCAACCTACACCACAGCTCACGGCAACACTGGATCCTTAACCCAATGAGTGAGGCCAGGGATCGAACCTGCATTCTCATGGATCCTAGTCAGGTTCATTAACCGCTGAGCCACGACAGGAACTCCCAAATAAAAGTTTCTTTAATTAAAAAATTTTAATCTACTGATTAATGATTAAGACGATAGCAGCAATGACAGTGTCCCCTCTCTGGCTCTGCGGTCTCAATTTAGGAGGTGAGGTGGTTGGACCAGTGATTTCCTTGGCCCCACTCAGGCCCTGCTCTGTGGCTCCTCCGATCAAAGACTCTGGGCGGCAGCCCCACACCTCAGGCAGCTTTCCCTGCCTCTCGTCCCCGCCTGGTTCCCACCTCTATGGGGACAAAGTGGTCCCTCTCACATAGACTTGGTTCTGTCATGTCAAGTAAGATCGGAAGGCCACTTTTCAAGTCTGGGTTCTGCCACAGAGTCCTGGCAAGTCACCTCTCTGTGCCCCAGTCTCCCCATCTGTAAAATGCAGAAGGAGTTGCCGAGGCTTCTGTGGAGCTTGGAGCGCCCCCGCTGGGCTCACACAAGCACCAGCCCCTTGGCCTGGCGGTGAAAGCGCTTTGAAAGGCAGGAGTGATCCCCATGCCCACACTGGGCCTCAGGCCGCAGGTGAGCTGCTGGGACTTGCTGCAGGCTCCCCAGAGGGAAGAGGAATGCACCTGCTATGACTGGAGACCAGAAACCCGATGCCAGGCGGTGTGCGGCTGATGGAAGGTGAGGGGCCAAGTAGGTAAGAGATGGCAGGGGGTGGGGGTGCGGGGCTTATGACCTCTTGTTGGAGGCTGGTGTGTTATGGGCCCCCACAAACATTCAGAAATTCTTGGGAGCTCCTGTCGGGGCTCAGCGGAAACGAATCTGACTAGTATCCATGAGGACACAGGTTTGATCCCTGGCCTCAATCAGTGGGTTAGGGATCCAGCGTTGCAGTGACCTGTGGTGTAGGTTGCAAATGCAGCTCAGATCCCGTGTTGCTGTGGCTGTCCAAGCTCTGATTGGACCATTAGCCCGGGAACCTCCATATGCTCCGGGTATGGCCCTAAAAAGACCAAAAAGAAAAAAAAAAAAAGAAATTCTTAGCAACGGCTGCTTCAGCCTGGGTCTAAGCTGGGTCTGGTCTGGGCCCAGCCCACGGGGGAGGTGACAGCTCCGAAAGCCTGTCAGGCCAGCTGCAGCCTGCCCAGATCTGCGCCCTCCGTGTGAGATTGGAGCTGACAGGCTCTGGGGGCCAGGAGGAGCTGGGTCAGAGGAAACTTGGCAAGGAGATGGGCCAGAGGAGCAGCTGGGCTCACAGGGCCTCGCAGCCCCTGCCCCCTGGCGGGCTCAGCTGGGGACCCTCCCTTCAACCCTCAGGTCTTTAAGCGAGTTCCAAAGGCTCCTCGGCCCGGGGTCCTATCACTGTCCCTTCCCAGCCTGCCAGCCTCCAAAGAGACAGTAGAAAGAGATCCAAAGATCCAATATTTGGATTTTGAAGGCTAATTTGACATAGAGGAGTGGGCATGGGGGAGCGTTTATAATCAGCACTCCAATAAGCCTACAAATGACGCCAGTATTTTATAAGCTTGTTAGAAACAAATCACCCCTCAGCTGATATTTACTTACTGATGAATCATAAAAGGACTCAAGACACAAAGAGTAAACCCAAAAAGAATGTCTTTCTTTAGGCCCATCTTAAGCAACAATGCCAGAAGGTGGGCCTCGCCCAGGCTGTCTCCAGCCCCCCGCCCCCACTCCTGGCAGCCTCCCCCCAAGTGGCAAATCATTGGCACCAGCCCCGTCTCCCCGCCCCCCACCCATCGACTGGCCTAATCGCAGGCTCAATCCAGCGCTCTGGAGGCAGCTCCGTCCTTCTGCCGCCCCCGGGGTCCTCTGCGGGAGCAGATCCAATCCAGCTAATTTGCATAATGATGAAGCCCTCCAGTGCGGGCTGGGTCTTAAGAGGGTTGGGAAGAAATATGCCCTGTCCTTTGGAGAGGCATGCAGCAGGCTCAGCGCAGCCCGGGAGGAACCGGGCACCCGGCGGGTGGGCAGGGGCGGCAAGGAGCCAGCAGCGTGCCCGCTAAGGACAGCTCAGCTCGGTCGCCCGCTGAGCCTGTGTCCAGCTGGCCCAGCAGAGGAAGGACTGCCCAGGGCTGTAAAGCAGCAGGAAGTGAGGTTCAGAGTGCCAGCTCCAGATTCAGGCCGGGCAGACCCAGATCACAGTGACCTCCACTCACCGGCTGGCTGACCTTGGGCAAGTCACTGACCTCTCTGAATCTCAGTAGGAGCAGACAAGGCAGCCTGTAAAGCACAGATTAGAAAGGGCTGGTAAAATGCAATGACTGGCCGGCCATTATCCTATTAAAATCACCATTGTTCTCATCCCTGCTTTATTGGGTCCATCCTGTCAATTGATTATTCCACTAATGCCAGGTATGGCACTGGGCAGTCTAGGAGACACAGGGACCCACATCCTGCCTTGGAATTGCCTCCAGTGACAAAACCACCCTAAGGGTCCAGAGGTGAGGGCAGTGCTTGCTTTTGAAGAGAGGCAGTGCATACAGGGGCTACTTGGAGGGCTGTCAGACGCTGCGTCTTGGTCGGGTTGTGTTCAGTTTCTGGAAATTCTTCAAACTGTATATCGTACATGTATCTGGATGTACAACATGCTTTTGATGAAGCTGTTTTTTTGTTGTTGTTTTTTGTTTTTATCTTTTTAGAGCCCACTGGCAGCATATGAAAGTCGCCAGGCTAGGGGTCAGATCAGAGCTGTAGCTGCTGGCCTATGCCACAGCCATGGTAATGCCAGATCCGAGCCGCATCTGCGGTCTATATCACAGCTCACGGCAATGCCGGATCGTTAACCCACTGAGCAAGGCCAGGGGTCGAACCTGTGTCCTCACGGATACTAGCTGCGTTTGTTTCCACTGAGCCACAAGGGGAAGAACTCCAAGGGTTTTTTTAATGTCTTATCTACTCAGGGGGGGGGGGGAGATCAGCCAGGCAGGAAAAGTGAGTTTCTAAAGAGAGATGGATACACTATTTGGGATGAGACCAGGGGCAACACCAAGAGGAAAGAAATTCCTTCTATGAGAGGTAAGGATCACTTTAGCAGGTACCTGAAGCATGGGGGAGGGGAGCGTTACTCAAGAGATACCAGCTGAAGGAGTGAGTGAATGAACGAATGACTTCCTGGAGGAGGGGGCCTTGCAGGAACATGTGCTGAGATGCAGAAGCGGGAGGATGGCCTGGGGGAGAGGCAGAGGCTCTGCAGCGGGCTTGCTCCAGTGGACAAAAGCTCTCACAGGGCCAGGTGCCGCCTGCAGCTGTGATCCTGGGAGCAGGGGCCTCTGCCTCTGCTGGGTTCACAGTCTGAGGGGAACCAGACATCCAAGAAGCAATGGCCCCGGGTCAGATCCCTCTTCATTCTGCAGAACCTGAGTGCCCACGTGCTGGATGCTGGTGACATGCAGGGAAAGAGGACCACGGGGCCCCTGACTTCACGGGCTCACTGCCTTCTGCAAATAAGTGCTTAAAAAAAAAAAACATCTGGGAGTTCCCGTCATGGCTCAGTGGTCAACGAACACGATTAGCATCCATGAGGACGTGGGTTCGATCCCTGGCCTCACTCAGTGGGTTAAGCATCTGGCATTGCCATGAGCTGCGGTGTAGGCCAGCAGCTCCAGCTCCAATTGGACCCTTAGCCTGGGAATCTCCATATGCTGCAGGCAGGGCCCTAAAAACACAAAAAGATGAAAAAAAAAAAAGAAATCTAGTGTGAATAACATACCAAACCTAAAACTCAGGCAGCATCACATAGAGTTGAGTCACTAGTCATCACAGCAATGCTATGAGGGCGCGGCTAGTTGTCTTCCCATTTTACAGACGAGGAAACTGATCCTGAATGAAGTCAAGTAACTGGTCCAAGATCTCAGGATTTACCCAGGCTGACCCAGGACTGGAACAGAGCTCTTACTCCTTGAACTCTTTCTGGGTCCTGGCCGAGGAGCCAACAAGGACACTTCCCTTTGGCTTCTAGAGAACACCCTAATCCCATGCTTCTTTCATAGCCCTGGGAGTGAGCTGGACAGAGGTACCCTTCTTAGTCCCATTTTACAGGTGGGAACACTAATTTTCTGAGCACTGGGTCATAACAGGTAATAAGTGACCGTGGAAGTGGACCCCAGGGGCTCAACTCTGTGTCCATGCGCTTTGTCCTGCTCCATGCGGTTGGAAGGGTCAGTGAGGATGGTTCAGAAGAGGAGGGGCCTCTGGAAGAGCGACAGCACCCCCGCCCCCACCCCCGCACCCGGGGCACACCATGCCCAAGCCTGGGCCCTGCCCCACCCCCAGGATCACCCCGTCCTGTCAAGCCATCTCAGAACCCGTGAGTACACGGGCTCCATTCCCAGCTCTGCCCACCATGAGCCAGCCAGGGTGCCCCCGCACCCCACCCGCCACCCACTCTGGCCCCATGAGAAGAGCAGCCACAGCTGGAGCAGCAGCTCAGGCTGAAACGATTCTCCAAAGCCACCTGTGAACTGACAGGGTCGCTTTCCATGGCGATTTTGCACTTTGGGGTGCAAAATTATTTTCCACAGCACATAGGGAGTAGGCAGCATGGATTTACCTGCGCTGAGCCGCAGTCCCGCAGCCCAGGCAAAGGCACACAAACACTGGCTGTGACTGGGCTGGCCAAGCCTCAGCTGCTACCGCTCTGAGATGGGACAGGATAGCTAATAATTACTAACATTTAGGAAGTGCTGACTACTCACCAGGCATTAGGCTAAACACATTCCATCTGAGATAAGTACATAAACTCTCTATGAGGAGCTAACAGTTAAGAGTCCTGATGGAGCCTGGGCCTCCCAGTCCCGGAGCCGTGCTCTTGACCCCCAGGCTGCACTAACATCCACACCATTATTAATGATTACCATCGGTAGTAGAGGGATAAAGGCAATTCAACTCAATACTTAATTTCTGTTATGGTCAAAGCATAGCGCCGGGTGTTGGGACTATAAGCATGAAAAAGAACTAATGTATCTGCAAGAAGTTTTTTGTTTTTGGGTTTTTTTGTTTTTTTTTTTGTCTTTTTGCCTTTTCTAGGGCTGCTCCCACAGCATATGGAGGTTCCCAGGCTAGGGGTCTAATGGGAGCTTAGCCGACGGCCTACGCCAGAGCCACAGCAACGTGGGATCCAAGCCGGGTCTGCGAACTACACCACAGCTCATGGCAATGCCGGATCCTTATTCCACTGACCGAGGCCAGGGATCAAACCTGCAACCTCATGGTTCCTAGTTGGATTCATTAACCACTGAGCCATGACGGGAACCCCAAGAAATTTTAAATGATTAAACCCACCGGGGCAGGATGCCTTTTCACTAAGAGTATTATTTTGGCCTTACCCCACAGCATGCGCAAGTTCCCAGCCCAGGGATTGAACCCACACCGCAGCAGCGACCAGAGCCACAGCAGTGACAACATTGGATCCTGAACCTGCTGCACTACAAGGGAACTCCCACAAAGATTATTTTACTCAATCAAGCACTCTGCTTTGGCACAGTAGGTCCACAGTAAATGTCTTCTGACTTCGAAAAAAATAAGTTAGTGTATTTTAAGGGGCTCACATTTGCTTCCCCATTGGCTGTTCTCCATTCTGTTTCAAACCAACTCCTACATCCACTCAAATAGTTCTTTCCTTCCTCCACCTCTGAACAGTGACTTTTTTTTTTTTTTTGGTGTGCACCTGCAGCATATGGCTGTTCCCAGGCTAGGGGTCAAATTGGAGCTGCAGCTGCCAGCCTACACACAGCCACAGCAACGCAGGATCTGAGCCGTGTCTGCAACTACACCACACCTACATCACGGTGACGCTGGATCCTTAATCCATTGAGTGAGGCCAGGGATCGAACCCACATCCTCATGGATTCTAGTCGGTTCAATACTGCTAAGCAATGATAGGAACTCTAAACAGTGACTCTTTAATGAAGAAACGACCAGCAGTGTGCCCTTGGGTAAGTTGCTTTCCCTCTCTGAGCTGAGCGTTCTCATCTGTGAAAGAAGGAGGTGGAATTAGATAACTCACAAGGTCCCTCGGGGTCTAGAGGACCCGGACGCTAAGGGCCAGTCCCCACCCCAACTGTAGAGGATTTTACCAGATTGTGAGAGGATATAAAGGAACACGCCTATGAGAATTTCATTAGAAGTTCAGGATGCAAACTCGAGGGCAGGACATCAGCAATACACTCATTGCGAGCATACAAAAATGTGACCTTGGAAGCTTGCAAGCTCATTAGGAGGCACAGAATTGAGCGTCCAAGCTAATAGGCTGATGGCAAAAAGCTGAATTTTAATGCTTTTACCCTATTCCCTGGGTTCCCCACCGCCATCACTATTGTTTCATACTCCGTCAGCCCCACCCTGATTTGCTGATCCTCAAGGACATCCCAGTTTGTGACCCCCGTTAAGGAGAATTCATTCCCCAAAAGCAAAGGGACGGAAGAGCAGATCTGCACCTAAGCAATAAGCCTCTAAGATGTGTGACCTTAGGACAGTCACTGAAATGCTCTGAGCTTCCGTTTCCCCCCTGTCAATAGCAGGCACACATCTGTGTCTACTTGATATTCTTTCCAGGGAAAGGAAAAAAACAAAAACCAAAAACCAAAAAAACCCCAACCAACTTCCCAGCACTCCCAACACCAAAAATCAGAAAGTTTGGGAGACCCAGTGGAGACCTGTATCAGTCAGGCTAAGAAAGGTGTGGTAACAAACAACCCCAAAATCACAAAGGCTGCAAACCACAAAGGTTTCATTCTTGTTTGCTCTTCATGTCCACTGTGGGGGGCTCTGCTCATGGACATCACAAGGCAGGGGGGACCTTCACCTCTGACACTGACAGTCTCTGGAAAGAGGGAGCTCTGGAGGGTCTCACCCTGGTGATGTAAGGCTCCAGCTTGAAAGTGGCGCCTCTCAAGTTCCCAGGCTAGCGGTGGAATCGGAGCTGCAGCTGCCAGTCTACACCACAGCCACAGGAACACGGGATCCGAGCTGCATCTGCAACCTACACCTCAGCTCACGGCAATGCCAGATCCTTAACCCACTGAGCAAGGCCAGGGATCGAACACACATCCTCATGGATCCTAGTCGTGTTCGTTAGGAGCCACAACAGGAACTCCAAACAGTGACTCTTTATTTTTTTTTTTGCATTTTTTAAAATTATTATTATTGGTTTTTTTAATAGTTATTCCCCCAATACAATTTTTTTTTCTACTGTACAGCATGGTGACCCAGTTACACATACATGTACACCTTCTATTTTCGCACATTATCATGGATTAGCAATGAGCTCCTGCCGTGTAGCAAACAGTGGCTCTTTCAGGAAGAAACTACCCAGCAGTGTGTCCTTGGGTAAGTTGCTTTCCCTCTCTGAGCTGAGAGTCCTCATCTGTGAGGCCACCTCCCCTCCTAACTCTCTGGCTGGAGTAATAAGCCACTAGGGCCAGACTGTGCAATCCTACCACGTTCCCGAGAACAATTTTGTGACTGCCACGTTCACACACAGAGCAAAGAAGCCCAGCAGAGAACTCTAAGGATCGCAAGACGGGAGTCAGGAAGGGAAGCAAGACGGTGCAGCCTGGGAGCTCCCCGTGGTGACAGAGCCTCTCAGAGATGGTTCCAGCTTGCCAAGGCCCAGGGCTGAGGCCAGGAGACACGCGCTCACCGTCTCCCTGGGTCAGCCCCACAGCGGCAGGTGGGCTGGGCTGGCCGCGCTCCAGTCCCTGCACCCTCTCCGGCAGGCGGAGGGGGATGCTCCCATCCCGGCCACCAGCTCTCCAAAGAGCACCCCAGGTAAATGCCAGGTGCTGTCCTGGGGCTTCCCGCAAAAGTCGCTCTTGACGATAATGGCTTTCGGAGGCGAGGCGACTGCACGCCTGGCATCTGAACGTTGTCATCGGAGGCAGGTGTTGCATCTCTAATTAGGATGGGGATTTTTTTTTTTTTTCCACCCCACACAGAATTTACATAATTGGGAAGGAGGTGACAATGAGGACCCTCCCCACCGATTGTGTGTGTTCCACGCCTTCCTTCCACGTTTCCCTCGCACACTTCAAATTTAAGGGAGCCATGAATCGATTTGAATTTCTCGAAATTAATTATCATCATTGCCATGGAAAAATGTATCCGCTGCCTTCCTTCGGGAGGTGAGAGAGGAGGGGGGTGATCTCTTGTGGAGAGGAGCCCTGGGAGGTGACACGCGGCCCCGGGATGTGCTCTTAAAGAAAAACCCCACCTCGCCCGACCTCGGCAGCTGGTTCTCAGAGCCCCTCCCGGTTCGGTCTGAGCATTCTTCAGAATTTTTTTTAGCACCAAAATTAATGCTTTAAAATGTCACTTGCTACAGTAAAATTTATCAACATTATTATATACCATAGAAACTGCCATCCCAGACAAATGCATGACATTAAAATTTGGTCTAGAGCTCCCTAGAGGAAACGTTTGCAGCAATTTGTATAACAGTTTATATATTTATGCTATTTAATGGTACAAAGCAATAATTATGACTTCATTCACTGATAAGCAACGGCATTACATAAATCTGATGCGGATTTAGAACATGCCAGCTCTGACACCAGTGTACTAGTTGTAAATTATGTTGCCGTTAAAAAAAAAAAAAAACCAGCAAATATGAAGGAGCAGCGGGAAACTAATAATGCATCTCCAGCTGTTCCAGTTAACCTGCAAATGTGGCCATCTGCACCTCGAGAGCAAGAGAAGGGGAGAGAGACGGAGGCAGAGCAGGGAGAAGCAAGAGAGACCACAGCCGCCCTCTGGAAGCACAAAGCCTGCCCCTGGCCTCCGACAAATGACCTTGCTCCAGGCAAATGGGGCCCGAATCAGGCAAAGTCCCCCAAGACTGTAGGGTCCCCTCTCTGCAACTCTGGCGCCCACCTGCCACCCCCACACTCTTGCCCCCTCGCCCAAAAAAGTCTCCGATGCCATCTCTCCTTTCTCTACCCCCTCAGGAGGCCAAGCCGTCCCCTCTGAGGCCTATGGACTGCAGGACCAGCCTCCCCGGGGTGGCTTCCTTGGCAACGTTTTCATTTCATTTCTTTTCCTTTTTTTTTCTTTTTCCTTTTTGATTTTAACATTTCGGCACAGACCTATCTTGCATTGTTAAGAAAAAGTGCGGGGGTGGGGGTGGGGGGAAACAGTAGTTATCGCCATAGCGAAGAGTGTGCCCACGTGGTTCCAAGCACACTGAGGGCACAAAGGCTAGAGCCAGCTGTGGGGATGGGAATGCTGAGGCCACAGGTCACACATCTGGGGAGTGACCACCCCCTGGGCTCCCAAAGGCTTCAGCCGAACGGTTCCCGCTGCTGCCCAGGAAGTGGCATGCAGCAGCAGGCATGTCAGGGCCCGGGACCCACCCCGCCTCCACCCAGAAGGCAGCGGGCTCTCCTGGGTGGGCTGAGGGCTCTGCTCAGGGGCAGGGACTCCTCGTCCACCACTCATCAGCTGTGGCTCCCCAGGCTCTGCTGGAGAATGAGGCTCTGCAGACCTCAGTGGCTCGCCTCCCCTCCAGAGGCTGGGGGATTAGGGCCCCTCACTTCCCTTCTCTGTGTCTAAGTGTGGAAGTCCCGGCCTCAGCCCCAGCGGCCAGCATGGAGCTGGCACCGACCAGCTACCATGTGCTCATGCCCTGAACACTTCACAGGATTCCCTCATCGAACACTCCTGACCGTGTGCTGGGGACCGAATTGTTCCCATTTTACAGATAAGGACACTGAGTCCTGGAGAGATTATCCATCTTGCCCAAGACCCGCTCAGTGGGTGAACGACCCTTCTAAATAATAAGATTTAGAATATGGATAGGCCATTAACCTGTGCTGCCAATTTTTAAGCTGCAACCTATAGCAAGAACTATATACACTACGACCTAGTCGCATACTAACACATACGTGTAAAAGCGGAAAAAAAAAAAATGAGCTACACTTAAGCTCACTAAGTGTGACATGTTCTTTTCTTTTGCTTTTGCTCGTCTGCTTCCTTTGCTCCCCTTCCCTCCGTTCTGTTCCCTGGCTCTGCTCTGCCTCGTTCCTCTGTCATTTGGTTGGCTGTGACCGTCCAGTTGATTCCACGATTTGCTAAGGGGTGGCAGGCTGCAATGTGAAAAACACCTGCTGTTTCAACTCCCCCATTTTACAGAAGGAAAGCCGAGGCTCAGCGAAGGAAACCCATTCTGCCCGGGTCACAGGGGGCTGTGGTCCAGCTCACTTTCCACCTAACCCTGCAGTCCATGTCATCCCTAAGCCTCTCCTGGCTTCCCAGGGCTCACGTCCGGCCACAATGGGGATAAGCAGGCCCCTGGGTCCCTGCACTTAGCTGGGCACAGAAGAGGGTACCATGTGCACACGAGCTGAAGCAGAGAGGACAACAAGGAAGCAGGGAGAGAACAGAGCCCTCAAAAGGGGCTCCCATTTCATTTGGCCAACAATTTGGGGGTCGGGCTAGCCCAACGCATCTACCTTCAAGGGTGACAACCCACTGCCCCCCAACCAGCAGGGAAGAGTCAGGTGACAATCCACTGAGAGGTCTGCCACCCTCCCTGACACAGGAGTGTCCTCTGCTAGGGCTAGTGCTCCCTCTGCCACCTCCTACAGGAAGTCTTCCTGGCTGGGTATGTGGGGAGCCAGCGTTACTGCTACAGACACACAGAGGCGTGAGCAGGGCCATCCTTGCAGGGCCCAGGGGGAATCAGGATCACCTCCCCAAGACCTGGCTCTCCCTTGACACCACTATGTCCCAAACAGAATGACGGTGCTCGTCCCATTTCCAGGTGGGTCCCCAGAGGAAGGCCCTCGGGCTGGGACGATGAACCTCCTTCCTGCTCACACCGCCTTATCGTTTCGGCAAAATGATGCTGCAACTGAGAAAGCAACGTTTCTGGCTGCTCCAGTTTTCACAGATTTTTCCAACAACCCCGGTTCTGAGGTCCGGCCATCAGCTCTTCCACCCCAAACTTCCCAAAGCCCCTCCCTTCCTTCAACCCCAGCGAGACGTCAGGTCCTCTGGCCAGCTGCCGGGCGTCGGTGGCTGTCAGCATCTCTGAACACAACTCCATGCACTCCCCCGCACACCAGCTTATTCACAAGACACACTCCAAGTATTGAGGACACGGTCTTTTTATTTTTATGGTCTAAGCAGCATCCATTCCAAGAACTAGAAAAACAATCCCTCAGTGGGAACCTATTCAGCGACTGGCCCAGAAGGTCCCGGAGGCCAGGCTAGTAGCTCTGTCTTCTTAGCGGCACGAGGACAAAGGACAGCCAGGCCTGAGGGCTGGGGTCAGGGCTGTACACACTTCAAAACACACAGGGTACGTCTAAGCTGGAATCCAGAGAGTGGAGCAGGTCAGGAAATGCTGACACCTTCTGCACTGCAAGAGCGAGGAGACCCTCGCGGGCACAGGGGGCTTGCATGGGTGTGGGGCTTGAAGACAAGGCGCAGGGAGGGAAGGGGAGGTGGGACCCTGACTCTGGGGTCCCTGGAGGGAAGGTGTTGGGGCAGGTGGATTGACGAAGTGGCCTCCAGCTCAGGCTGGGACATGAGGTATGGCCAGGACCACCCTCAACCCACAGCAGCAGCTCTTTTTTGGGGGTCACATTGTGTGGGGCTCTTTTTATCAGTAGTTGCCAACATTTTTTTTTCTTTTGTCTTTTTGCCTTTTCTAGGGTCACATCCACCGCATATGGAGGTTCCCAGGCTAGGGGTCAAATCGGAGCCGAAGCCAGAGCCACAGCAACGAGGGATCCGAGCCGCGTCTACAACCTACACCACAGCTCACGGCAACGCAGGATCCTTAACCCACTGAGCAAGGCCAGGGATCAAACCCGCAACCTCATGGTTCCTAGTCGGATTCGTTAACCATGGCGCCACAACGGGAACTCCTGTCAATACTTTTTAACAACAAGAAATTTTATATTAAAATCTGGAGTTTGGGTTTCTCTTGAAAATGCGGAACAGCAGGCTCCCCGCGAATGAGAATGGAAGGGCCAGCGCTTCGCTGCAACACAGGAGCCCTCACTGTCTCACACCCAGGTGGTGTCATTGGTTCTTGTTGGTGCCTGGCCCCTGTACACACAGAGTTGGTGACCCTTGAACTACCAGGTGGAAGAAGAACAGAGGGGACCAGGGTGCCAGCTCTCCCCGCCTCCCACGAACTCACCGCGTGACCCTGAGCGGGTCCTGCCCCTCTCTGGGCCTCAGAGAAATCTGAGCCATAAAGAGGGTAGACATTGCCCACCCGTGCCCTCCATGCCCCCATGACACAATCTCAGGCCCCTTCAGAAGGGGTGAGCCAGGTGTGGCTTCCCGGTGGGAAGATGGGCTGGAAGATGAGGAGGTGCCGGCGCGCCCGGCGCTGTCCCCAAGGCTGTGCTGACGCCACTCCTCAGCTGCTTGCTATGAATATTGTGTCAGAGATTGGAGATATTAAGAATGACAATGCATTATTACTGCAGCAGGGAAATCTCCCGAGTCCTAGAGATAGGATTTTGAAACCCTCAGCCAAAAATCAATAGTAATGCCCAAGAATTTATAAAAGAAGCACGTCAGTCTGCATTTGAGAAGACACACTTTCGGTTTCTGGTTAAACCAAAGGGACAGGTGCAAGTATGTCATTCTGGAGGGGCAGGAAGCAAGACGCAGATGCCGCACGGCGTGTCCCAGGTGATGGAAGGTGCCTGGCAGGCGCTCTGCAGAGCTGAGATGCCACCAGGCAAACAGAAACCAGAGGTGCCCCCAAGGGCTCGCTGTGACCTCTCCCAGAAGGGACAAGGGTGCAGGAGAAATCCACTCCCCCCGATCACCCCTGGATCTGCTCAGTCCTGGAAACCAGCGCTTATGGAGGGAATGAGAACAGAGGGGAAGGAAGTCCCGGGGCCCAAGAGACCAAGTCTACTTCTAGCTGTAAAATGGGCATAAAATAGTGGTTCTACCTTTCTCCTAGGATTGTGTCGGGGATCAAAAATTAATTTTAAAAACTCAAACGTGCTTTAAGGAAGCATTAAGACCCAGCAGAAAGAGCACAGGCACTGAAGGCAGAAGAAGCTGGTTCAGATTCTGGCTCCACCCTGGAAGCTGACAGTAACAGCACTTACCTAACTATTTTTTTTTTTTCTTTGTAGGGCCATCCCTGAAGGATATGGAAGTTTCCAGACTAGGGGTCAAATTGGAGCTGCAGCTGCTGGCCTCCATCACAGTCACAGCAACATGGGATCCGAGCCATGTCTGCAAACTGCACCACAGCTCACAGCAATGCCAGATCCTTAACCCACAGATCAAGGCCAAGGATCGAACCCGCACCCTCATGGATACCAGTCAGGTTGGTAACCCAATGAGCCACAACAGGAACTCCAGCACTTACCTAGCTTGTTGGGAGGTCATAAGGGTTGGAGGTGGTACCTCACACAGAGTCTGGCACGATCCTGAGTCTCAATACAGTTTCAATACGAGGATCATTATTAAAAATGGAAACAGATCCCAGGTATTACAGCATTACCATCTTAGACGTATTTCTTAATCACAATCATTCTTAATAGATTAGCTGATAGTTTTAAAAGTCTTTTCATGAAATGTCGTCATTCACTCGTACAGGGCTCCCCAGATTACAAAATGCTTCCATGACGTTTTTCTCCCTTGAGTGATGCTGACAAGATGAAGTGAGAGAAAGATTTCCCATTTAATAGGACTCTGAAGTCCCCCAAAGTGATGTGCCTGGACCGAGGACATGAACCAAATCAGTGACAGGGAAGAGAGACGCCTCTGTCCCAGTACAACCCCACCCTGGGGGCAGGAGGACCCCCAACACCTTCAGGGACTGAGCCCTACTTCCACACCCGTTCCTGTTCTGGGCTTCCTGGTCCCTCAAAACAGTGACCTCTTCTCTCTCCTGTCACTGACTCCTCAAGGACTTAGACTGTGACATGTCCAACTGTGAGGACAACAAAGGGATCCCATGTGGCTCCCAACTTTGCAGACCCCAAACCTGAGGCTGCGAGAAGGCAGGCAACACCAGAGCTGCTGACTCTACGTTCTTGGTGAATGGGCAAGAAGTTTGAACACCTGTGCAAGTAGTTCCTTCTTTCCCTGGTCGTACCCCCCGCCCCCCGACTCCCCACCCCAGGTGATGAAGCCCGGCACAGCAGGATGGAGAAGGGGTACCCAGATCACAACGTAGGCATCTGCAACTACACACCTGCCATCTCTAGTGGGCAGGGGCCACCTCCCCTTTCCACAGCCTCCTAGGATGGCCAGGCCTGAGCAACATCTCCTAACAGGTGACAAGATTTCCCAAAGTCCACTTACCTCCCGAACACCCTGTCCCCGTCCTGTCCAATCGAATCCATCCGAATTTGGACGGGGTGCTCTAGGTGTCAAGCATCACTATGGCAGCTGCTGGTGTCTAGAGGGCCAGCCAGTCCGAAGATAATGACTTGGGATTTCCCACTTGTCTTTGGACATGACAGTATGTTAGTGCAATCCCACAGCATTACTTTGGCCATTGTAAATGGCTGGTTTTCTGCTTGACTGTAAGCTCCCCGAGAGCAGGAGCTCTGATTTTGCTGGATTGTTTTTAGGTGGTTTTTCTGATATTACAAAAGAAAGTGTCGTGTGGTCATCATAGGGAATTTGCAAGAACAAACACAGACAACTATCACCGTCCGCTCTGTGTCTCAAAGAAACCCACTGTCAAGATTCTGATCCATTTCGCTAGGAGATAAATCTTATGTGAGGTGACATGGGATCTTAAGGACAAAACCACAGTGCCTGGTACCCAGCTGGCACTCAACACAGGTTCGCTGAAGAAATATGCGAGAGAACAGTCAGAGAATGATTGGGTTAGAATGTAAGCGGCATTGAGTCCATACAGTCCAAATAGCATCTTTGAGTGTTAAAGGCTTCGTCAAAATGGTAACTGGGATTTTAGACCTCACCAAGGAATTTCATTTTCTTTGGTGTTTTGTTGATTTTATAATTAATTGCTTTAAAAATTGTAAGAAACCTCCTGGACATGAGGCAAACACACCTACATTAAAAACAAGGCAGGGGCAGATAAGTGAGACAGGAATTTCCCCCTAAAACAGCAACAAAAACAAAATACACTGGCCATTTGGTAACAGTGCTTAATGCCCACATCATAGATAGGTCCCTCCTGCTCGAATCCAGCCCTTGCGGGGAGGCAGAAGCACCTTGTTCCCAGGTGGAACCTCTCCAGCCTATGCCTGGAGCTCTAAGGACTTCAGCTCAGGCTGTGGGATGGTGTCTGGCATACATGTGTCACTCAGTAAACAAAACCAACATCGACCAAGTCCTGATGCTAAGCGCTTGATTGTTGGCAACATGCTTTTACTATCATCTGTAATTGCCCCTCCTTTACGGATGAAAAGGATTAACTCACAAGTAACTTGCCCAAGGACATAACACTAGTAAGTGACAGAGGTAGGATGTGAATTCAAGAGGAGGTAGGGTTCTCTTTTAATTCATACCACAAAGTCTCACGGATCATAAATGGCTAATGAATGGATAAATGGTGGATGGACAGATGAATGGACAGGAGATAAACAGATAGATATATGAGTGGATAGATGGATGAATGGGTAGATTGGTGGACAGATAAGTGTATAGGTAGAGGAGCAGATAGATGGTGAGTGGATGCATGCATGGATGCATGGATGGATGGTGGAGGAAGGGATGGATGGATGGATGGTAGAAGAATGGATGGATGGATGGTAGAAGAGTAGATGGATGGATGGATACATGCATGCATGCATGGATGCATGGATGGGGAGGAATGGATACATGGATGGTGCAAGGATAGATGAATGGATGGATGGATAGATGGATGACGGAAGAATAGATGGACGCATGCATGGTGGGGGGATGGATGGATGGTGCAAGAATACATGAATGGATGGATGGATAAATGGATGGTAGAGGAATGGGTGGATGGATGGTGGAAGAATAGATGAATGGATGGTAGAGGAATAGAGGGACGGCTGAATGAATGAATATTGTATGGGTCAAGGTCAGGTGGACAATAGTCATGTACCAGCCCAGGTCTGCTCCCTTTCCTTAACCCAATGCCTCAGCACCTGAGTGTAAACAGGAGGCAACACCAAAGACTGCTCCCATCAGAACTACAATAACATGAGGGCCACAGGCTACCTCCCCTCTCATCTCACCTAAGAATTATCCTCACCCAACCCACCCAAGGGCGGAGCTTTCAAGCCCACCAAGTTATTGGCATCTCCCTGCCCCCCGAGCCATTTCCAGTTGTGGGGGATGGGGGGGTGGGAGGCTTAAAAGGCATCAGGGAGAAGGGGAGCCATGCCCAGGGGTGGGGTAGTCAGTCCAGCTTGCTCAGAATATTTGTTTTCACCCTGAAGACTGACTTGGGTTTTGTTCTTTTCTGAAGCGTCCCTGTGGCTCTTCTTCCCTTCAAGACAGAGCAGAAGTGTTACCTCTTCTCCAAAGTCCTCCCCCTTCCCCAAGACAGAGTCAGATGCCCCTTCTCAGTGCTCCCACCCACATCTTTCTCTCCTAGCATCTCTGTCAATGATTTGCTGGTTGTCCCCTACCACAGGATTATAACCGTGAGAAAGGAGATCTTGCCTTATCAATTCCGAAGCCCCCACGGCCCCCAGCTCCGCACTCTGCACAGAGAAGCCTCAATAAATATGCATACAGTTAACTCCAACATCCCAAACAGAGACTTCCAAGGAATCCAGGCTCCCTTCTCCCCTCCTGGCCATCAGTAAACAAGAGTCCCGCCACCCGGCTGCAGAATTAACCACCTGCAGTTACTTCTTTATCCACAAGAGAGCACAGTCTTGGAGCTGCACACAAATTCTTTTGTAAATGCCTGGTGTACTTACAGAACACTGTATAACTCAAAAATTATAATTAAAATGTCTTAGCTCCTGTATTTATAGTAACATTTAAACTACTGTGCTTTCTTGAAGTCAGTCATTTACTTGAGAACAGCACACTTTATGGTGAACAGATCTTTGAAACAGTACCGCGGGGATCTAGCCCAGGCACATGTAACTCAATATATGTCAACAGCTGTAAAAATATTGGTGGGAGAAGGTAGGAAAAAAGCCATGAGCCCAGATCAAGTGCCCTGTCTCTCATATCTGACTGTTTTCAGCTGCTCCCTCCTCTTCCAAATAATTGGGCCATTTTGGTGCCCGCTGTCACACAAGGCGGGCCCTCTTTGAGGCTGGATGATCAAAAAGGTTATAAATGAAAATGATTTCGATGCTGGCGGCCTGGAGAGTGACCAGGGCGTGCGCGGCGGCAGAAGGGCCTGTTCTAATCTTTCCAACCGCACGCCGCCTTCCGAGAGTATTCCTAGGGCGCGAGCAGCTCCCCAGGGCGAGGCCATGGTAAATTCCGCCTAATCCCTTCTGCATACAAATGAGCGCCTGGCAGGAGGAACAGGGGCCAGACGCTGCAGCCCAGCGCCTGCTCTTCCTCCCCGGGTTGGCTGTCTTAGATGCACAAACAATCGGGTGACAGTGGAGAGGGCTGCAGGCTGGGCGGAACCCCGGGGGGCCAGCCAGGCAGTGCCCTGAGCCCCTAGCCTGGCAGGGGGCGCACAGGTGCTTGGGTGTCTGTGAAGGGCGGCACGGCCCAGAGGCTGGACCAGATGGGATGTTCCTCCATCTAAGGGCAGTGGGAGGCAGCTCTGAACGAAGCTGGGGAGCTGTAAGGCCATGTGGTACGGCACCCAGTCCTTCCAAAGGCACTGGATTCCCTGAGATGGGGATGCTTGTGTCGCAGGAAGGGAACATGAGTGTCAGGGCTCCTCCCGCCCACCAGATGAATGGGGACTATTGCGGGGGGCGGGGGGCAGGAGGGAAGAGATTCCATCCTGATGGCCCCCTCAGCACCAGCTCTGCAGTACCACCTGGGCAGGTCAGGGTTGACCCTACAACTAAGTCAATTGCTAGAAGCGAGATTTGAGGGAAGGGCCCCAGGCCTGGGACAGGGTCACTTTGCAGTGCCAGGGTCTCTGATGTCAGTTTGCTTTCAGTGAGCTGGAAGCAAGAACTGTTCTTGAGATTGATGCCGAGCTCCACGGTCAACTCTCTAGGGCAGGTGCTCAGACCTTGGGTTCACGGTCAGACCTTGCAGGGACAAAGCCCACAGCTGTACTGCATTTGATCACAGCCTGTGTGTGGTGCTAAGAGTTAACCTAGGGGTGGCATTTAAACTGTGCTTGGCATCTGAGCACCCAAGAAGTATTAACTAGATGTTCGCTCAGCAGCAGGGGGTGGGGAGAGTTCACAGCAAAAATACAGCTTCAAGGTCGTTGCTCCAAGCTGACCTAGCAAAGGCTCTAGAGAGTCCCTTCCCAACTTGGCTGATCCAGGATGAGAGGAGTGGGCCCAGAGGTGGCCCAGTGGACCCTTCCCAGCGTGAAGGGGACAGCATCTTGTTGCTCAAGAGTGGACCTATCAGATCCAGGCACACATGTGTATCTATGCACCTCAAAAGTTATCATTTCCCCAAATTTGCTTGTGGATACACACATCTCAAAAGTTATCATTTGCCCAAATTTGCCTGTAGATACGCACATCTCAAAAGTTATCATTTGCCCAAGTTTGCCCATGGATACACACACACACACACACACACACACACACACACACACACACAGAGCACATCTTCCATGAAAATCAGCAGGCACTGCACATTTTGAGGACCCAATTAGGCTCAGTGTGTATTTGACAACCTTTCAACCTCCAGAAGACATTTATTTTTACAACGCTCTCCAGCTGAGAAATTACTAGGTTCCTGCCCTCTCCTGAGTCGTCTTGGCATCGGGAAGCACCAAGGTGTATCCGGGAGTGAGGAAGGGGGACCCAAGCGGCAAGACTTGGTAACAGCTGTCGTGACGCTCGGTAAGTGCATCCCGGGGGCGGCGACTGTCCAAGGTGGGGCCAAATGAAGCCTTGGGAACCTGCTCCCAGCCCAGGCTGCCCCCGGGATGGATAACTCTTCCCATCATCGCCTGTACCCCTTGACTCCTCAGAGCCACTCTGAGGCGGGTGTGTGTCGGGGGTTGGAGTGCGTTCCATCTCACAGATAACGAAAGCGAGACCCAGCCCAGAGAGGTCTATGACCTGACCTATGGCCTCACTACCCAGAAGGGCTCCTTCGGGGGATCCCCGCTCCCCACTTCCCACTTCCCTTCTCAGCACACGTGGCCACCCTCTGTGTCAGGTCACCAGAAAGAAGGGAGGTGGGCTCTGAGTCAGGGGATCAGGGAGTGGGAGTGGAGTGTGGGAAAGAGAAAAGCAGAAGCCTCCCCCGGTGATGAGGAAGGGGAGCGCGGGCATTAGCCCGGGTCCGACGGCGAGCGACTCCCCCTAACCCTCCCGGGAGGTCCCAGTCAACATCCTGACCAGCCTCTGTCTGCAGAAATTATTCCAACCCTATCCCATCTCCCCATCGCGCATTTATCTCTCTCCCAAGAGCTTCCCCTTCCCCCACTTCAAAGACTAGAGCTTGGCATCCTTGTCGGAGAAAAAGAGACTATCTTCCCACGGATGGCACACTGTGACGCCTGGCTCTGCTGACTTTTGTCAAGTCCCAGCATTTGTGCCTGCGAAGCAAGGTCTCCTGCCTCCGGATCAACAGGACTTTTCTGGACGAAGACACCGGAGACCCTTGAATGTCATGGGTGTGTCATGGTAGGGTCCCTCATTCACTGACATCGTCCACAAACATGAGTGAAACCAAGGCACTGTCCCCATTAAGTGGCCCATGGACCTTCCCCCAGTAGAGATGGTATCGCTGAGTGTTGATTTATTGAATGAACCACCATGATTTTGTTTTTCTCTTTTTCTTTCTTTCTTCTTTTTTTTTTTTTTTTTCTTGTTTAGTGCTGCACCTGCTGCATGTGGAAGTTCCCAGGCGAGGGGTCAAAGTGGAGCTGCAGCTACAGGTCTACGCCACAGCCACAGCCATGCCAGATCCGAGCTGTGTCTTTGACCTATGCCGCAGCTCGCGGCAATGCCAGATCCTTAACCCACTGAGGGAGGCTGGGCTTCAAACCCACATCCTTGTGGATACTATGTTGAGTTCTTAACTACTGAGACACAGCAGGAACTCCTGAATGACCACGATTTCAGTGCCAGCCTCACTCAGACCCTTGGCCCCCTACATGTCATGGTGATGTTGACAGGATGAAAGACGTACCCAGAAAAATGCCACCCCATCACAGCAGCCTGGGACAGGGGTACTGAGCAGAACATGTGCTCAGGGTGGCTCTGTCCACACCTCCGGCTCTGCTACCTCCCAAGCAGCAGGTTGGCAATTAGCAAAATAGCAATAGCGTCGAAGGTGGTGGCAACTGCCATGGTCGTGACCATGATGACAGCCGTCGCCCGGAGGGGTCCAGCCTGCCTCTCCTCCCTCTGGAGTCTCCACGTAGGCAGGGGCTCTAAACACTTTAGGGAAACCTGGCCAATCATGCCCGTGAATCTTTACTGCCTGGACAGATTAAACCCAGGCCCCAAGTGGCTCTCCCAGTTGACAATTTTTTCTTTCAAAAAGGCAGAAGTTGCTGTGAGCCAAGTTCTTGCAGCCGAATTCCTGGATACAGTTTCTAACTATTCCAATCAGCGGCTCTGCGGTGGGGCTGGGATTTCAAGCTTGCCACAGTATGAAGTCCAGTTTGGGCTATATTCCCTTCCCTCTCGCAGCGTGATGAAGGTTTCCCCGCAAAATCAAAAGGCTTACTGTCAAGTTTTCGATTGGTCTGGGCTCCGCGCGATCATGTGTGTGGGGCTGGAAAGGAATATGAATGTGGTGCCGGCTCCACCATGGGGTCTGGAGGCCTCGGCCAAGCTGTCCAGGGACCTTATGAAAGTGGAGCAGGAACTCTTTGCACGTATATCCCAACTAATGAAATTCCCCAGACGCGCCACAGTGTGCAAACGCGGTGTCAAAAAGAACAATGGCTGGATAAAAACCGAGGCAAGTCGGCCGAGCGCGCCGAAGATGACCAGGGTTGCAGATGCAAGGGGACGCCAAGGCACCCCCCTTCTTTCTCATCTGTCTTTTCTCCAGGTGCATTTGGAACCTAATGAAAATAAAGTCTCCCCGTTTCCCGGCCGGGGAGACGGCCTGCTCTTGACTTGCATAAAATACACTGCACCTTCACCAAAGGAGGCTGACAGTTGCGACAAACACACAGATGACACTCAAGGCCCAAACTGATGGATATGATGTACCTCTCTTTTTTTTCCCCCCTTAAACCACATAGATGTATGCATGTTTAGACCCAGCAGCGTGCTGGAACCAGCTTGTACCAGCCCCGGAGGGCTGTCTGCACGCTTCTCTTCCCAACCCTACGCTCAGTGAGGTCAGCTGGGGAGCGAGAAATCAGCAGAGGTGGGAGAATTTACACCACAGAAATTGGAAAACACTACAAATCAAAATTCCTTTTTTTTTTTTTTTTGCAGACAGTTTGTTGTTAAATATTTACCAGCATATCACACCACTGTGTGTGTGTCTGTGTCCAAATGGATGGAGAAATATACAGACACACAGATATCGATAGGCACGTACATATGTGTATTTTATATATAGATATATATATATATATATGGAGAGAGGGGACACGCATACTTTATTCACGGTCTTATATTCCCCTTAATTCATAATGTCTCTTTAAATATCCTTTGAAAGCAATACTAAAACCAGGGATCCAATCTGCATGTTTTATAAGAAAAACCAACCTGTTCTCCTCAAATAGAATAGCAAGAGCTAAATTGATTCCTTTTTGCCCGGCATTAACTTTCTCCTATTACTGCAAATTTGCTGCACTTGTATTTTCTTCCATCCCCAGAATTAAACACACTTCTAATTTCTCACTTCAGGTGCATTAAGTGTGGTATAGGGCACAAATGAATAATTTTATTGGTAATAAATTTTATAATCCATGCAGCACTTGCTGAAATGGATGTGTTCGGGATGCATTCATTATTTCTCCTAATTTGAAGACCACAGGACTGCAGCCGCCCTGCTCGCCGAGCCTCTGGTAATTGCCGACTATTTTCTACTGGTTTGAGGCCCGACTGACAATTCAGGCACACGGCTCTGCTTTATGTGGATAAATTACAATAACCGGTTTAGCAGATTATGACTTTTATTAATTGAAGAGACTATACAACATCGGTGAGAGGCTTCTGTCCCCCGCAGACAGAAGTTATCCTGCCAGCTTAATGGCACTGCGAGGGACTGGATAGACGACAGGTCGCTAAAGGTAACAACGCTGCACCCCCTCCCCAAATCGTGCACCTGAAACCTGGACGGGAGGAAGCCCTTGCAAGGAAGTAGGCTGGCCGGGATGGAGAGGGAAGAAGCAAGGAAAAGACCAAAGAATCCTCGGTTGGTGTTGAGCTCGCTTGGAAAGGATAACGGTTAAGATGTCAGGGTTTTGGCATCAGACAGACCTGATCTCAGCCCCAGCCCACCCCCTAGACCCATGTCACCCTCAACCAAGTCAACCCTCTGGCCCTCTGTTTCCTCATCGCTAAAATGGGGGCAGAATAACACCTTCCCCTTAGGACTTGGGAGGATGGATGCAATAATGTATGTACAATACTTGGCACCTGCTAAGCACCCAATGGGTGGCAGCAGTGGACCCTTCTGGGGCCTCTCCCCGAAGAGGAAGTCAGCAAAGTCTTGGTATTGGGAAAGAACTGCCAAAAAGTACAGAGCTTGGAAACTGGGTCCTAGAAAACTGTTGATGATGGTGATGGCAGCGTGGGGTGAGCTCCTCATCAGGAGAGGCATTCAAGGAAAGGGGGACCTTCGTGGAAGAGACTCGTGAATGGACTCTAGGATCAAACCAGATGACTTGAGCTTCTGGGAATCTTGTCAAATTACTCTCGAATAAAGAGGAATTCGACCAAATTGCTCATATTCGTTGGGTACTTACAACCACCTGGAGTTGTGAACCTTTTACGTGTTTTGTCACTTCATCTCCACCTTAGCCCCAGGAGAGAGGTGTCCATGATCCTCATGTTACAGACGAGGAACTGGGGGAACAGGGAGGTTCAGCGGCCTGTCCCAGGTCACGCAGGCAGCAAGAGGCAGAGCCGGGACGCAACCCCAGGGTGGCCTGCCTTCCAGAGCTGGGTCTTAGGTCCATACCCCTGTCTGCACCCCTCCCACCCACACCAGTGGACCACAGAGGACCAAGCCAAAGCATCTGCTGCACCCCAGCCTCCCACTGCACCCACCCCCTGCCCAGCAGGGCCAGCTCGGGAATCCCAGCAAACACCCGACACCTGGTTGCATGTCAGAAAGGAAGCCACGGTCCCCAGGTCTGTTCAGGAGCCTCACGTCATGCCCCTGACAAGCCCAGTGCATGTCCCACCATCTGAGGGGCAGAGGAAAAGCATGGAGGCTTTTGAAATCAGACGTCTTTCCAGCATCGGACGGACCCAGTGGATATGTGGCATCAGCAGCATTTACCAACAGGCTCTCTACCAAGGGTTTGTGTTTCCCCAATAATTAAGTGCCTCTGACACTTACACAAGCCACCACACACACACATACACACACACAGCCCAGGGCCTGCCCAAATGAGTAAATGTTTTTTAAAAAGATGCATTCATTGTGATGTGCCACATACACAACTGCGACTGAGTTATGGGCATATGCTGTCCAATTTATAATCATAATGGTAGTAACAGTTTAGTTGGCTGTAGTCCTTTTTTTTTTTTTTTGCAGTAAAGACTCACCTGGCCCTACTTTTTGCAAAATAAGAACATATCCAAAAAATGATGCAGATTTCTAACCTTGGGATTCTGACTTTTCTAAGAATGGGATGGCCCACTCCCTTCAGACTCAGGGGCCAGAGCCCGACTCCGTCAAGAGCCCTTCTCATCACAAGAGAAGATGTTTGTTGTTTTGTTTTGCTTCTTAGGGCCATACTTGCAGCATATGCAAGTTCCCAGACTAGGGGTTGAATCGGAGCTGCAGCTGTCAGCCTACACCACAGCCACAGCAATGCAGGATCCGAGCCACGTCTGCAGCCTACACCACGGCTCACGGCAACGCTGGATCCCTGACCCACTGAACAAGGCCAGGGATCGAACCCGCCTCCTCATGGATCCTAGTCCGATTCGTTTCTGCTATGCCATGATGGGAACTCCCCAAAACATCTCTCAAAGGCTTCAAAATCGAAATCCAAAAGCCAGGCATCTGTGCTACAGCAAGGGGAAACAGCAAAAGTTTCCTGGGTGAAAGGTCGACCTGGGCCACGCCCACCCCCACCCCCCACCCCCGAGAGCCAGGCTGTCATTTTAGCCAGGGAGCCCCGGGCATTTTAGCACAGAGCTCTTGGGGCCCTTTGGACATAATGAGGAAACACCTGGATTTCCTTCTCATTCACCCAACGCCCAAGCCAGCTGTCTGGAGCAAGGGGCTGGGACGCTGCGCCCCGCCACCGGGCCCACACCCACAGCAGCCTCTTTGTTCCTGGCCCCGGGAGCCAGGGTTCTGTACAAAGTTTCTGGCCCGAGTGGGACAACCCCACCCATCACCTCCTCCTCCTCCTCCTCTTCCTCCTGTTTTCTAAATCCCCAGCATTCTGCCAGTCCCCCTCCCCGCTCCCCTGATTAACAGCCGGCCACCTCATTTAGAAAGCTAACTTTTCTCTGAGTTCCATCCTGTTCTTGAGGTTTCGGTTGGAAACTTGGCCTAGATGACAGCTGTGTGGGCCTCTCCCCAGCTCGACCCAGCAGGAGTTCTAATACACTTCATTCTGGGGCTGGTTGCTGCTTTTAATCTATCAGCACGGCGCCGCAGCTGCTGTAAGCTAGCTGAAAATTGTCTGCATACGGGGAGAACCGTTTGTAACCCTTTTCAGTGCAAACGTGCATGCACTTCAGCAGAAAGGCACTGCCCAGCCCTCCTGTGCCGAGGACAGGTGCGGGTCCTTGTGGGTCTTCCCCCACAAGGGTGCTTCCTCACCCTAAAAACCAGGACCCTTCCGGAAGCCTGAACTCACTGGCTTGACATCCTACCCTCCTGACTCAACTTCTTCACAAGCTTTGGCCAGAGCATCACGGACCCCTGTAACCAGGGCTTGGCCCCAGGACTCCTCCACCTGGCCCCTGGCTTGAGGCTTGGTTTGAGAAGAGGGCTTCCAAGAGCTGCCTCAAGGAAGAAGTCTAGGGCTGCCGAGGGCCTCCCAAGAGCCGCCATCCCCAGACCCCTGGCCCAAGGCAACGCCACCTGATTCCCAGTCTGCTGGTGCCATCAACTGTAAAGGGCCTCTGGTTGATCTACTCAGCGGCACCAGACCCAAGGGGGCTCAGCAAACACGGTGGGGAGGGAGGAGCTGAAACGCTTGCCAAATACAAACAATTCCAGTTCTTATGGAATAGCCAGTACCCTTCAGGCATAAAATACAATTTTAGATGTCAATCGAGACAGAGAGAAAATTTGGACAATCAAAAGGAAAGGGGGGAGTTCCCATCGTGGCTCTGTGGTTAACGAATCTGACTAGGAACCATGAGGTTGTGGGTTCGATCCCTGGCCTTTCTCAGTGGGTTAAGGATCCGGTGTTGCCGTGAGCTGTGGTGTAGGTTGCAGATGCGGCTCAGATCCCGCGTTGCTGTGGCTGTGGCATAGGCCGGCAGCTGCAGCTCCAATTCGACCCCTAGCCTGGGAACCTCCATATGCTGCGGGAGCAGCCCAAGGAATGGCAAAAAGACAAAAAAAAAAAAAAAAAGGAAAGGAAAGGAAAGGAGAAGGATGGATGGAAAGGGGAGGGAAGGGGAGCAGCAGGAAGGGCAGGGGGACAAGAACAAGGAAGATGCTCCTAGCATCCCCCACCCCACCCCCAACTCGTCTCTGCAAACCCTTGGTGGTCAGTGGGAGGAGGCCCAGGGCGCTCTCCATTTGCAGGGGAGATGCTCAGAGATGCAGTCACGTCCCGGCCCTTGACCCCAGACATCCTTGCTAAGGAGGAGACGGGCTCCCTGGCTTCCTCACCAAGCGTGGAGCCTGGATGGCATCCACAGCCCCTAATCCCTCAAGCAGGCACAGAGAGGGCCCTTCCTCTCCACCACGGCAGGAGGGCGCAACACCCCTCTCTCCCTGCTCCTCGGCCGGGAGATTTCTGTCTACAGAGCAGCACCCACAGGAGTTGGGGTCACCAGCTAGGGCAGTCCCCACACCCCGCGCCTGGAGCAGATGGGTGCAGATTTCCGGCCTGGCACTGAGTGGAGGAGGAGGGGCTATTACAGACTCTTCGGCCCAGAGAAAAGGACTTGGTGGGGGGGGGGACAAGGGAGGTGGGCCCACCTCCCCAAATCAGTCCAGTTCCAAACCCAGTCTTCCCTCAGAATTGATACGGCAGCAGCTGTATCTCTTTCATTTGAGTAATTATCATATAATTAAGTGCATGAATTACAAGAGAGCCAAGGCATTAAATTAAAATATTTAATGCTTGTAAATCTGAAAATGATTACTGTGCTGATGCGCAGCCAGTGAGAAGTGAGGCTAATGGCTCAGCGGCCAGCGCTGGGAGGTGGTGGCAGCAGCAGGGCTTCACCTCGGAAGGCAGGGAGGGCGAGGGGGAGGGATGGAGGGGTTGGGGGACATGGGGAGGACTGAGGAGGAAGAACTTGGGGGGGAGGTCTGGGGGGAGGAGGGTTGAGGGGGAGGACGGAAAAGAGTGGAAAATCTGACTGGGAACCATGAGGACTTGGGTTCGATCCCTGGTCTCGCTCAGTGGGTTAAGGATCCAGTGTTGCCGTGAGCTGCGGTGTAGGTCACTGATGCAGCTCACATCTGGCGTTGCTGTGGCTGTGGTGTAGGCCGGCAGCTACAGCTCTGATTAGACCTCTAGCCTGGGAACCTCCATATGCCCTAAAAAGACAAAAAAAAAAGAGAGAGTGAGAGGAGACTGACAGGGGAGGCTTAGGGAGTGGGGATGGGGGGGATTAGGGGAGGGGAGGAGGGGAGGCTGGGGGAAGTAGCCAACTTGAGAGGGCAGCCAGTCTACAAATCTCATGGTTGATTTTCCCAGCAGAAAGAGTTATTAGTCCTAAAATAAGGGCCACGGGTTTTGAGGCCCCTGCAGGCAACAAGGGCAAGGGCTCAGATAGAATCAGCTCACGAGGAAATCCCACGGGGTGTTTCACAGCCCCTAGGGATGGAAAGGAAAGGGACCAAACTTGATGGCATCACTCACGTGTACACTGTACCTCTGGAAAGTGCTCACGTTCCCGTGTGGACGAACGAGGAAACCGAGGCACAGAAAGGAAGGGAAACTTACCCAAGACCATAGAGCAAGCCAGGCTGGGACTCGGGCCCAGGCCTCTGACAACCCGAACTTCCACACCTGGGAAGCTGCGCGAAGTCACCTGGCTCTGGCTGGCTTTGATGTGACCCTGGATGGCATTAGCTGATCCTTTCATTTCCCAAACCAACCTGTCTCCCTCTTGGGACAAAAAGGAGATACAAAGCTCCCACAGTGATCCCCTGTGCGACCGACAAATAGTTTCAAAAAGTGGAAACTGGGGTGAGCTTTGGGTTTCTGCCCAGAAAACACCACACACTACCCAGACAGAGCCAGGCTAAACAGATGCCCACAGCGTTCAAAAGGAAAAGCAGGACCTGCCATCTCAGTCACCGCTCATGGTAGCCAAATGGGAATCAGACCACTGGTGGCCTGGAGCAAAGCTTCCATTCTCACCCTGCAATGGCCTCCAGGGACAGCTGGGGAGGATGCAAAGAGTGGATGTCCAGTCCAGGTGCAAGAAAATCAAGTGCATGAGATGTCAGGAAACTAGACGGGATGAGGGGGCAAACTCTGCCCGCGTGGCCTCCACCAGAATTCATTTCTTGGCCCAGGAAGACCCCTCTTCCCATGGACTCACCCCTCTGAGGCTGGCCAGCTTCTGGCCTCTCACTTGAGAGCTCCAATTACTTAGGATCTGCAAGGGAGGGCTGGCCCTTACTCCCCCTTAAGCGGACTTTGGTTTTAGTCCTGTTAACATCTATCTTCCCTTCTTCTGGGAACAGAAATGTGCTTTGATAAATCTCCACCAGGGGTTGACTCCACCCCCAGCCCACCCTAGCTCTGCCCTAAGTGAGCATGTGACTCGGACCTAGCCAAACAGTATATTCCATGCTTTGGATAAAGTGATTGGTTCAGGGATGAACATGTGACCCAGGCCTGGCCAATCAGAGCCCATCTTCAGATTGGGGCCAGAAGACTCTTGCCTCAGGGCTGTTGAGCTAATAGGATGCCAGCCTGGAGGGGCTGGTGACTGTTCTTCCCTACCTAGGAAGGCCGTGTCCTGATGGTGGACCGACTTAGGCCCTGAGACGTCCCAGTTTCTGGCCCAGTAAAACCATTCCCTTGGTTCCCTCTGAAGCCAATTTAAGGCAGGGTCTGAGCTCTTGCAACACAAAAAGTCCTGAAACGAGTTCTTCTCCTAAACTTTCAGTTCCTCCTAGAGAGGGATTTGTCCCTTATGGTCCATCTGTCTGTCTCTCTCCCTCTCTCCCTCTGCCTGCTCTCCTGTCCTACAGTGTGGAGGACAGTGATGTTCTGAACGAATGCGTGAATGAACACACGTGTTCCCCTGCTCAGGCAGGTCCTTGGGTCCAATGAGGGTTTCCAACCACCTCCCATCCCCTACTCCTGTCCCTGGAGGCCTCTCCTGAGCAATAAAATTCACAGCCTGCCCCTCTCTGCAGAAGAGCTGGTATTGGTGGTCACTCTGCTTGAGCCACTGTGGGCCTCTTGTTCCTAAAGACACAGGGAGCCCCTTGAAGCCAGGGACCTCATCACTATGGCCTCCTCCTGCAGTCCCCACAGCTGGTCACAGGGCTTCCCACCTCCAAACCTCTGCTCCCCATGTCCCCTGTCTGAAATAACCCCTTTCCTCCTTATGGAGTCAGACCAAGCCCCACCAGCACCTTCTGGGAATTCTTCCCAGAACACTATCCTTCCAAAGACAGGGTTCCCTTCCAGGAGCTCCCCCAGCACCCCCTGTGCCCACCACCAGCGAGGGATCACGATTTCTCCAGAATCTCCCTGCCACTCTCCGCCTACCAGCACCCCCACCTTCAGGCCCCCTCCTCTTCTGGTCTCCGTGACAGACGCCTCCGCATCAGTGTTCCATCTTCCAGGGCCCGTGTGCCTGTCCAGAAGGAGCCTTTTATGGACTCCCTGGAGAAGGGCGCTGCTAAGGGTCAGACTGCTCCGCAGGGAGCACAATAGAGACATTCCAGACGCGCGGCCGACCCAGGGCGACTGCAGATGAGAAAATAGTCTGCATGGCGCCGAGGGCTGGTAAGGGTCAGGTTGAGAAAGCGTGTCATCCTGAGTGGTGGCATGGCAAGTAAAGAGAGAGTCCTATGGAGTCCCCCAGGCCTGGGTACAAAAACTCAGCCCTGAAATGTTCTAGTTCCCTTCATGGTCCACACTGCTAGGGGACAATGAAGAGCTTCCATTTCTTCACCTGGAAGATGAAAGCAATAGCCAGCTTGCTGCGACAGTCATGAAAAAATGGATGTTAAACACCGGGTCTGGGTCCCCTCTGACACACAGTAGGCACCTGATATGCAGCAACTACTCTCGTTGGGATGCGGATGGCGAACGTTCCCAGCCTGGCCAGCGAAGCGCCTACAGAAAACACCGGCAGCTTAAAGGAACCTCTCTGAATTGAAAACAAAGGAAATGAATAGCAAACCCGACCTGTATTGGGAGCTTACTGTGTATCAGGCACTGTTTAAGTGCTCTCCATTTATTTAACTCATTCCATCTTAGGAGAACAGCAATAATAATTCTTACCATCTTCCTTGTACAGGGCAGGAAATGGATGCAGCGCGAGCTTAAGCACTTGCCTAAGGGACCCGTGGCTGCTGCGGGACTGGCCAGGATCAGAAGCCAGCCTGCGTTCCATCCCTCCTCTCCTACTGAGCTGCCCTGTGCTGTGGGCTGCAGGTGATAGCGAAGGCAAATAAAACAGGAGGCTCCTCACCCCTGCTCCTAGAATGCCACAAATGTGCTGGAAAGAAAGAACACTCTAAGATGCATTTTAAGCCCTGCCTTGGTAGAAAAAGGCTCTGACCAGTGGAACTTCTATCATCCAGCCTCAGTGTACCTCGGGGCCGTGGTAACCCTTTGAAGGAAGGCCACTGTATACAGGGAACAGTACTTTTTCATTTATGATCTCATTTAATCCTCACAGCTGGCCTGTGAGATAGGTGTTATTATCCCCAGTTTACAGATGAGACCACTGAGGCTCAGAGAGGCTAGGTGACTTTGAGAAAGCAAGCAAGCGCATAAGAGCTGGAAACCAATGCCTACAATGGGACCAGTAAATTATGCCATCTGAGTGGGGGTTATTTAGCTATTTATTTCATTTTTCCCCCTCCTCTCTCTCCCTCTTTTTTTTTTTTTTTTTTTGCTCATGAGGCATCAAAAGAAGTGCCTGTGAATGAAGAATGAAATAGTTTGCTACAATTCGCTCCAAAACAGTATGCTTAATTACCACAAACCCTTCCCCAACCAAATCACTTAATTGAATTCAGAGCGCATGTTTGATGTTATATATAATATTTTGCAAGTTGGCCCTCTTTGGGGAGCGTATTGATTGAGGAGGAAAACAGATGTTCAGGAAGATGTTTCCAGATCAGGGCTGGACCGGATGGCTGCAGAGTTGAAAGGATGATACAAGCACAGAGACAGTTGTGACATCAGGGCCCAGAGGCCCAGGCACCTTCACCATGCTTCTCACCAGAAGGCCACCCCCCAGCCTGTCTCCCACCCTGGACGCCCCCAACACAACTGTGTCAGCAGCGGCTTCCAGGGCCGCTGTCCCTACCTCTGACACAGCTCCTGGTTGTAAGTGCTGGAGGAGAGGCAGGCAGGAGAGTCAGAGGCCTGGCCGCGCAAAGCCTCCGGAGCTGATGGTGTGAACACAAGGGGAATGAAAGGAAAGGTACACAGTCTCCTGGAACCGGGGTGCGAAGGGGGCTAATTAGCCAAAGCTTTCTGAGGAAGGCACTGAGCATCCTTCCCTATTCACTCATTTGTTTATTCAACAAACATTTGCCAGGTACCTACTATGTGCCATTCAGGTATTTATTCAATAAACATTGAGTATCTACCATGTTATCTTTTCCATTCATTCATTCATTCATTCATAAAACATGTATCAGAAGCCTGCAGTGTGCAAAGCCCCAGGTCTTGGTGGTACCCACGTGGAGCTCACAGGCCAGCAGGGGAGGAAGCAATTCAGCATCAGACACAAGGAGATGCCACCTCCATGGAACCTGAGCGATGGAGGCACATGAGGGTAAAGAGGGAGGCAGGGTCTAGGAGAGTACCAGGGGCACCCAATCAGAGCAGTGAGGGACATGAGCTGAACTGGGGGTGGGGGGGTGGGGGGGGTGCCCAAGGCAGAGGCACAGCCTGTCTGAAGGCCTGGCCCTGGGAGAGGAGAGAGAAGGCCAGTGTGGCTGGAATGCAGCCCCCATGAGGGCAGGTGTGCAGACAAGCTGGGGTGTCGGGGGGGGGGGTGGAGCATTGACCTGGGGGCTGTACTGAGGGGCTCGACCTCAAGGCGATGGGGAGCCACAGTCAGAAGGCCTCTTCACATCCAGCACAGACCACAGATTCAGAGTGGGGGGAGCAAGGAGGATGCCAGGTTCTGTGCCAGGCACTGGGGGTTCGGAAAGGAATAAGACAGCAGCATCCATGGGCACGCCAAGCACACGGACAAGTCAGCGGTGACCTGCAGTCCTCGGAGAGCAGCCCCTTGGGGGTGAGTTGGTTTTTGAATTTTTAATATTATTCCTGTTTTATCTGGTCGATATTTATTTTGAAACCACTAATAATGTAAAGGGGAAGATGAATGTGTTGGTCCATCCCTTCATTCGAAAAGTATTTATTGAGCACCTACTAGGTGCCAGGTCCTGTATGTCCCGTGGGGAAATCAACAAGGTTGAAGGTTTTTGAACCCCAATGTCAGCCCCAATAGGCCTTTCTAGGTCTCTCACTCATAACATGCACCAGACCCACGTAAGTAAGCGCTGAATTTGCCTGCTTCTGAAGCAGCACCTACTGTGTGTTGGGTTCCATGCAGGGAGCTGTGCTGCGGGTGACACAGAACTGCAGTGGCTTGAGATCCACCATGAGCACGAGGCTCGCAAACAAGAGCTGGATGTGTGACAACATGGAACCAGCGATGACACAGGGTCCTGAGCAGGACATCCTACCCCAGTAGGAGATAAAAGCAGTTCTCCTGAGCTAAGCGGCTGGAGGACCCTAGAGGGGGCCCTAAAACCTGGGAAGGGTCTTAAGGGTGGGTTAAGAAGCATCATGATGGTGAAGCCACTTTAGATAAAGAGAACAGCAGCTGCCAAAAAGTGTCAAAACATCTGGAAACAGCAAATCACCCACTCAGGCCGGAGCACGAGTTGGGAACCAGAGGGTCACAGGTTGAGGAATAGATTGGGAACAAGCACGGATTTCACTGGATGGCAGAACAAAATTGCGGCAATGAGGAGCCATTGGAGCCTTTTTTTGGCGGGAGGGGGGTCTTTTCAGGGCCCCACCCATGGCATATGGAGGTTTCCAGCCTAAAGGTCAAATCCAAGCTATAGCCCACCAGCCTATGTCACAGCCACAGCCACACCAGACCCGAGCCACATCTGCTGCCTACACCTCAGCTACCTACATGCCAGATCCTTAACTCACTGAGCGGGGCCAAGGATCGAACCCATGTTCCCATGGATAGTAGTCAGATTCATTTCCCATGATCCATGACGAGAACTCCCATGGGAGGCTTTTAAGGGGAGACTGGGCCTGATCAAGAGCAGCACGTTTTCAGAATCTGAGTGATAGACAGAGCTGGGAGAGGCTGGATGAACGGAAACCAGGTGATTCCGCGCTACCACTGCTCAGGGGAACAGGGACGAAAGTGTGGCAGGAAGTCAAGCCTCCTCCCAGGGCACAGTGGGAAGGGAGCCTGGCACCGGGAGGGATGGGAGAGGAGCGCCCAGGCAGCGCCACAGCTCTGGGTGGACCAGGTCACCATCATGGTCCCAGTGCAACAGTATCTAAAAGAACGTGGCCAGTTCCTGTGACCAGTACATAAAAAGATATAAAAGCTCCTGTAACTGGAAATGATATAAAATGCCTCGTACATAGGTGGCTCTTCAGAAAGATAGGAGGGGGAGAGGAAAAGTTTGGATGGACAGAGGAGGAGTGAAGTGGAGAGATGGGTGAATGCGTGGATAAGCAGATGGGGGGCGGAGGGCCACTTGAACCCTGGATGGATGGGTGTGCGAATACATGGCAGGATGTTTGAGTGAAGGATGAAGGGCGGGTGGAAGGGAGGAGGAGCCGTAGAAGGATGAGAGGCTGCATGGATGGGTAGACAGGTGGCCGCATGGCTGCGCAGGTAGACAGACGTGGGCGCTGATGGTAGCCCCTAGCAGAAGGGGAGAGGGCCGAGAGACTCCAGCCAGCAACACAGGCTCTGTGCTGATAACACCTGGGCTTCTCCTTGGCTTACTCAGCACTGAAAATCCTCTCTCCTAGCCCCCCTCTCAGCATTCAGAGAGAAAGATCTGGAATCATGAGAGCTGGCTGCTGACTAATTCCCCTTTTGCTCCGATTTGCTGTGTGGCCTTAGACCAGCCCCTTGCCCTCTCTGGCCTTCTCTTTGTCCTCCAACGCAAGAGCAGGATGGGGTCAGGACGCCTAAGTGCTCTCCCCAGGCCCTCGCCCACACCTTCCTAGCCAATCTCGAAGGTTGCTTTTTCTTTTTCTTTTTTGTCTTTTTAGGACCGCACCCATGGCACATGGAGGTTCCCAGGTTAGGGATCGAATCCAAGCTGTAGCGACCAGCCCATGCCACAGCCAGATCCTGAACCCACTGAGCGAGGCCAGGGATCGAACCTACGTCCTCATGGATGCTAGTCAGATTCATTTCCGCCAAGCCACGGTGGGAACTCCTAACCTCTAAGGTTTCATTTGCCAGCTGAGCCCCAGTGGCCAGGTGACCTTGAAGGGCAGTGGTTTGCTAACTTTAGCAAGCATTGGAATCAACTGGAAGATCTGTTAGGACACAATTTCTGGTCTCCCCCCTCCCCCAGAGTTTCGGATTTAGCAGGTCTGAGTGAGGCCAGGAATTTGCCTTTCTAGCAAGTTTCCAGGTGACCCCGATGCCACTGGACCTGGGACCCCTCTTTGAGAAGCGCTGATCTGGGCATCCTTGCCAGCCCCTGTTTGTGCTGAAACCTGACAGCTCACCCTGCCCCACCAAGGGGGCCTCCAGGAGCCCTGTCCCCTCTGGTCACCCAGGGACAACCTCGGACGTGGTGAGCAGGACAGTCGCAGCCCTGCACTCAGTCATCCTTCCCCACCTGCCCGCCACCGGGTGCTCCCTGCCCGTTCTCCCTCTCGGAGCCTGTGAGAGCACCGTGCCTTCTGCCGCCTGCGCGCCGCCTGCCCCGCCGCCCTCAGAACAGCTGTGGGCTTAATTATCAAAATAACATTTTAATAGTCTCATAACTGAACTCCCTTCAAAACACGCCAGCGGAGGAGGCGGGAAGGATTCTTTTTAGCACCTCTTCCCGCCCGACTTGCTAATCGGAGGCATTTAAGCTGCCAGGAGGCCCAGAGGCCCAGCCCTGCCCACGGAGCACCCCGTCCCCAGCCCTCGAGGCGGAGGCTTCCCCACGCAGAGCACACCGGACCCCGAACCCGAGCCGGGAGTCATCCCAGGACCCCCACTGCTCCCGCCCTCAGAGGGGACAAGCCAGTCTCTCCCGCAAACACAGTCATCACTCAGGAAAGGGGATCTGCTAAGAGAACTTAGGCAATTCATTTGCGATCACCAGGGGTTTTACTTGCTTTTAACACCTTTTTTTTTTTTCCAAATTAAAAAAAAAAAAAAATTGCTATCACCAGCATTAACTCCGGCTTCCCCATTCCCTGCTACTCCATGTAATAATTCTACGGGGAGTCCTAGCTGGTATTTAGCTCCTGAGTTAAGCTCCACTAAACAAGCCCGGTGCAAAACTAGCGTCACAAATCACAGCCTCCCACTCGCCACCAGCGCCCTTCACTCTGTCATTCTTAAAGCTGTGAACATTGCATTTATCCAGCGCTCACTATGCCTGGGCTGTGTGCTGCGGACGGAACATATGTTATATGTTATTACATTAAATCCTTGTTCAGCAGCCCAAGGAGAAAGGCCCAACTGTTTGTATGATCCTGGCTTTACCGGGGAGGCAGCTGAAGCCGGGAGAGGCTAGATTCCCAGCTGTCCCACCAGCACTGAGGAGCCAGGCTGGGGAGACAGGCAGGTGTGTTTTTAGCAAGGGTATATCCTGCCTTGCTTGGCGTCAGCTCTGGGTAAACTGTCTTCTAAGCCAGCGCTTCTGAACCTTGCTAAGTGTGTGAATTGCCAAGGACTCATTTTATTTTATTTTAGTCTTTCTAGGGCTGCACCCGAGGCATAGGGAAGTTCCCAGGCTAGGGGTCGAAGCGGGGCTGTAGCTGCCGGCCTACACCACAGCCACAGCAACTCAGGATCTGAGCCGCATCTGAGACCTACACCACAGCTCATGGCAAAGCCGGATCCTTTAACCCAATGAGCGATGCCAGGGATCGAATCCGTGTCCTCAGGGATGTTAGTCAGGTTTGTTACTGCTGGAGCCACAACGGGGACTCTGCCAGGGACTGTTTAAAAATGCAGTAAGTAGGGCTGGGGAGAAGCCTGGGATTCTATATTTCTGGCACATTCCCGAGTGATGCAAATGTTGCCAGTCACTGGGCCACCCTTGGAGGAGCAAAGCCCTGGGAGGCAGAGCCCAGGGAAGGTCCACGCCAGTCCCCGAGCATCATTAGACCAGAGAGGCCAAGCAAGGCCTGGGAGCGCTGGGCCCCCTCCCGCAGCTCAGTCTTGGGCTGGTGGCTTGGTTCTCTCCTGGCCCTCTCACCTTCCCTCCCAGTGGTAGCCCCAACTCCCAGGAGAGAACCAGGAAGAGGCACTATTTCAGAGACCAATATTCTCATCCTACCCTGTTTGTCCGGCTTCTCGAACTCCACGCCCAGCCCTGGAACAAGAAGTTGCCTTTGGGGAGTTCCTATTGTGGCTCAGCGGTAATGAACCCGACGAGCAACGATGAAGATTCGGGTTTGATCCCTGGCCTAACTCAGTGGGTTAAGGATCCGGTGTTGCAGTGGCTGTGGTGTAGGCTGGAAGCTACAGCTTCGATTTGACCCTTAGCCTGGGAACTTCCATATGTTATACATGCAGCCATTAAAAGAAAAAAAAAAAAATTAAAAGTTTCCTTTGCTTCCTGGAGGAAATTATCCAAATCAAGCAGGTCCCTTTGGCCCTCAGCACATTCTCTGCTGCCTACACTGAGCACCCGCACTGTGGAAACACGGGCCAGGATATGCCATCCATCCCCATGCACCTGATCCGTGGACCAAAAAAAAAATTGGTGCCATCTGAGGGCGGGCTCATAATGGGGACCGGGGATACACAGGCAAAAGCAGATGCTGGGCTGGGCACTGTCAGTCACCCTGTGCCAATAATTCAAGTCCATTTTTATTTATTTTTTATTTTTTGGTCACATCATGTGGAAGTTCCTGGGCCAGGGATCGAACCTGCACCACAGTTGCAACCTGTGCCACAGCTGCGGCAACGCCAAATCCTTAACCTGTTTGGCCACGTGGGAACTTCCTCAAGTCCACTTAATATTAGCCCCAGTGCAACTAAGCTTATGACCAGTGATAAAGGGAACCCTCACGCCACCTCTGGACATTAGCAGGGTGGGCACTCTGTCACAGACTTGGGGATCCAGGAGCTCCTCAAGCTTTGGGGGGAAGGAACTCAACCTACGGCAACCTCTAGCGCACAGTCGACCTTTAGTAAACCGGCCACCAGCCCATCGGAAAACCAGTCCTACTGGACAATCCCCAGATACCACACTCTTTACTGGCCACAGGCCAGCTCCAGCAGAGTGGAGAGCCCTGAATTCAAGTCCTGCCTCTGCCCTGCAAAGCTGTGAATCCAAGCAAGTCAGTTTTCTTCTCGGAGCCTAATGTTTTCATCAGCAGCATAACAGCATGTGCCCTGATTCACAGGGTACAGCCCAGGGCAGACACTATATATATTCTTTTGTTTGTTTATTTGGGCTGCATCTTTGGTATATGGAGGTTCCCAGGCTAGGGGTCCAATTGGAGCTGCTGTCGGCCTACACCACAGCCACAGCAACCCCAGATTCGAGCCCGCTCTGTGACCTACACCACAGTTCACCGCAACACTGGATCCTTAACCCACTGATGGAGGCCAGGGATCAAAGTCAGGTCCTCATGGATCCTAGTCAGGTTCATTACCGCAGTGCCGCGATGGGAACTCCTATATTCTTTACAGAAGTAAAAGCCCTTGGAATTCCCATCGTGGCTCAGTGGTTAACAAATCCGACTAGGAACCATGAGGTTGTGGGTTTGACCCCTGGCCTCGCTCCGTGGGTTAAGGATGCGGCATTGCCGTGAGCTGTGGTGTAGGTCCCAAATGCAGCTTGGATCCCGTGTTGCTGTGGCTCTGGCATAGGCTGGCAGCTACAGCTCCAATTAGACCCCTAGCCTGGGAACCTCCATATGCCGTGGGAGCAGCCCTAGAAAAGGCAAAAAGACAAAAAAAAAAGTAAAACCCCTTATACCTTTTTAAATTTTATTTTAATACAATTCAAGTAAGTGAGTATTCATACATAAGCATGTGCTATGTCCAGAACTGGTGTTAAGGATGCAGGGGGCGGTACAGCTTAGAAGATGGACAAGTACAGGTTCTCGAAAAACAAAGAATGGAACTGAGCAGATGTGCCAAATGCATACGATGTCATTAAAGACAGACAGTAAGGCAGCTAAGTGACTGGGTGTCAAACGACCCAGGGAAACTGTGAAGGACCTGGCAACAGGCCACGGGGAGGTCTCTTTGCAGGAGAGGCCCAGTCTCCAGGAACAAGGAAGATTTGTAACCACAGCAATAATAACACCGGACCTTAATCCGCTCATCACCACTGTGTCAGCATTGCTCTAAGCACGTTCCCCACTTAGCTCATTGAATTCTCAGGCCCACCTCAAGGGGGCAGTACCAGCACCACCACCAGCTGAGGAGGAATCGGGCCAGAGCATCCATGACTTGCCCAGTCACCCCACTTGTGGGGAGCAAATTGAGGTCCGAATCCAGGCAGAGTCCAAGTTTTCAACCACCTGGTTCCACAGAGGCCCAGGCCCCAAGAGGCCAGGGAGGAGCCAGCATCCATAGAAACAGAAACAGCGGGCTGGTCCCTCCCTTGATCTGTGCCAAGCGCCATGGGAAGTGGGGGGCAGTGTTGGAAAGGTAACATGATGGTAGGGCATGCCCCCACCACCACGGATCCTGCAGCAGGTGCAGGGGGACGAAGACCCCCAAGTGAGTTGAGGGCCTGGCAGGAAGCCTTGTCAGCAGCCCCAGGCAGCCCCCAGCTCTTCTTGCTGAGGGAGGAGGCTTTCCCTGGGCCCCCATGACGGCCCCTCTGGAGGAAGCACTGCCATAGCACTCCCGCTGTCCTTCCACCACAGCAGGCCCAAGAGGCCCCTCTGAGGTATAACTTCTCTGGCTTCTTGTTTTGAATTTTTTTTCTTTTTAGGGCATCCCTCGTGGCATATGGAAGCTTTCAGGTTAGGGATCGAATCAGAGCTACAGCTGCTGGCCTAGACCACAGCCACAGCAATGCCCGATCCGAGTCGCATATGCGACCTACACTGCAGCTTGCAGCAAAGCCGGATCCTCAACCCACTGAGCAAGACCAGGGATCAAACCTGCATCCTCATGGCGACCAGTCGTATTCTTAACCTGAAGACCCACAACGGGAATTCCACATCTCTTGTTTCTTTCTTATTTTTCTGTCTCTTTTGGGCCTCACCCATGGCATATGGACGTTCCCAGGCTAGGGGTTGAATTGGAGCCGTAGCTGCCAGCCTACGCCACAGCCACAGCAACATGGGGATCAGAGCCGCATCTGCGACCTACACCACACCTCACAGCAACGCCGGATCCTTAACCCACTGAGAGAGGCCAGGGATCGAACCCGTGTCCCCATGGGGACCACTCAGGTTCGCCACCGCTGAGCCACGACGGGAACTCCACATCTCTGGTTTCTATTTGCCAGTAGAGACAGAGCTCCCGGCCACCCCAGACCAGGGCTGGTTCTGAAACTCTGCCCTTATATCACAGTCAAGGTCCGTATCTGCAGGGCCTGGACACGTGCCAGGCACATGCAATGGGGCAGGAAGAACAGGAGGGGATGGATGCCCTTCGAAGGACAGGCATCAACACAAAGAGCTCTGGGAGGACAGGAAGTGCAGAGGAGGCAACCGAAGTCCAAGCTCCTCCCCTCTCCAGGCAGGGAGCCTGGGCAGGCCATTGCCCACGGGCTATGAAGCCCCCCCAGTGGCACCAGTCCCAGCAAACAGCCCCTGTGTCGGAGCAGGCATTTGAATCTTTGTCCGCAAGTGCCCGGGAGCCCCCCTTAGCCACAAGCCCCTCTCCTACCCCGGGGAGGCGGCCTCTCTCCGGCGCATCACGCGGCCCCCAGCTGTCTTGCCCATTGTGCCCGGTCCTGCCTCTTCACCCGGGAAGGGCCTCTTCCCTCTGCCAAGACTCCTCCTCATTTCCTCCGCCTTCTCACACTGCACTTTCCAGAACAGGATATTAAGGGAAGAGAAACCAAGGGCTTTCGGGGTTTTGAGTCTCCGCTCCAGGGAAAAACAGACACTCATCCCTGTCTGAAATTGCTTCACTCTGCGAGCCTGTGGGCCGCGGGAGCCCTCCCGCCACAGCCGAGCAGAAAATAGAGTTTGTTGCTCCATCTCCCAGCCCCCGCCCGCCCTCCCTCCCTGCGCCGCCTCGCTCCTCTCTGCCTGGTGCGCGGCTGGAGGCTGCAAACCTCGTGGCTCCACGCGAGCTGCCTGGTGCCAGGGAGCAGGGCACGCGCTGCCCCAGCTCGCGGCCCTGGACGGGGAGGGAGAAGCAGCAGAAACCCTTCCCCCGGCCTCCCCTGCCCTGAACCACGGCGGCCTGCAAATAACCCTGGACGGAGGCCCTTCTCAGGAAAGCAGACCCACGGACCTTTTGTTCCCTGAAATATTCAGGTTTTCAGGTCATTTTCTGGCCTTGCCGGGAGTGCGGTGTGCTCCTGGCTTGAACAAAATGCACCAGTGTTAAAATATTCATCGGGCTTGGGTTGGGACGGAAGTGTCCACGTCTGTGTGTGTGTGTGTTTCAGGGAAACAAAAACACAGTTTTCCCCGCATCCACTGCTCCTTAGAGCACCTGGAAGGCTTTACTTTTATTTGGGCAACATTTTTTTAGGTTTCTCGCTGGTTCACAGGGACTCAAGAGCGTGGAGGAGAAACACAGAGGGATGGATTCAACTCGCTGTTGCCTCTCCAAGGGGAAGGGGAGGGAGAGCAGGTATCTTCTTGGAAGTTAATGCAACCCAGGGCTGGGCACAGGGAATATTCTGTCCAAGCAATTCATCCCTGCCCCCCCTCCCACCCCCTGCCTGCTCCCCCCGCCCCAGGTCAGCAACAAGCCTGTCTGTTTACCTTTCCGAGGGGCGTGCAGGCCCACGGAGCCGGCACCCCACCGGGAGGACCCCTCTTGGGCCACTGGACGGGACTGGGGCCCTCCTGGTTGCTGTAATTATCAGTCACGCCACCCCCCTCCCTTTGCTCCTCAGCCCCCATCACGGGAACCTGTCAGGCGTCCACCCCGAGGACCAGGAAATCAGCTACCTACTGGCCCTGGTCTTTAACTAAAGGCTGGAGCTCAATTATACCGCAGGCCTCGGGGATCTCCGGAGTGGTGGCTGGAGGAAGGGCTGTTGGTGGGCGTCGGGGAGGGGAAGGAGGGGTGGGCATGCCGAGCGCACCTCCACCCCTTCCCTAGAGGAGCTGGGGAAACTGAGGCTGAGGCTGGAGAAGGAGTAACATGATGCCCGGGGCAGGGGGACTGGGGGAGGGGAGGTTGGGAGAGGTGGGAGGTAGGGAGTCCAGGAGCCCTGCTCCATCCTCCCTGGGGAACTGCCAGAAAGGGGCTGCCAACAGTCTGAGGGGCAAGAAGGCAAATACCATGTGTGGTCAGTTGCAGGAAGCATGAGGCCGTCCCCCAGGGGAGGACACAGGGGACACAGGTAGAGGCCGACCAACTGTAGGAACGTGGTGGCAAAGAGCCACTCGAGTCCAACACAGCTCCCTGCCTGGCATGCACTGTACTTCGAGCTTGTCCATCTGCCTTTCAAAAAGTGTCTTGAATCAGCCAGTCACCCGCTGCCACCACCAGAGGCCACCCTGGACAACTGCAGTGGCCACCCACCGGACTCTGAGCTTCCAGTCTTCTCCCTGGTGATCTCATCTCTGGCTGGCAGCCAGAGCGATCATTTTACAATGTTAAAGTGGGAAAATGCCATTTGTGACTTAAAGCCCTGCGCTGGTTTCTCTGTGTGCGTGTGTGTGCGCGCTTTTTAAGGCCACACCCATGGCATACGGAGATTCCCAGGCTAGGGGTCTAATCGGACCTGCAGCTGCCGGCCTACACCACAGCCACAGCAACACAGGATCCAAGCCGTGTCTGCAACCTACAACACAGGTCACAGCAACGCCGGATCCTTTCACCCACTGAGCGAGGCCAGGGACGGAACCGGCATCCTCACGGATATTAGTCGGGTTTGGTACCACTGAGCCATAATGGGAACTTCCCTGCACTGGTTTCTGATTGCAGAGAATAAAGTCCCCAGCTCTGGACCACATCCTAACACTGCCTGGCCTCTCACTTAGAGCCATGGTCCTGATCCCTCGCCACCCTCTGCCCCCGAACCCCCGCACATCGGCTTTCAGTCCCTGGAAGATGAAGCCGCAGAACTTGCCCCAGACTCTTCACCTGTCTGACCCCTCCTCACCCTTTAAACCTCAGCTTAACTGACTTCCTTTCTAGTTTTCTCCATCCCCAACTAATGACACATCTCTTCGTTCGTAATTACATATTCGCCTGTTTGCCAGTTCAGTCTTAACTTTCCCAAGCAGCGGGTGAGCTTTATGACTAGGAAGGGAACACGTTTATCAACTCACCAGATGCCTGGAGCAGAGCACTGGGTGAGCTTTCAATCAATGTTTGTTGAGTGACTCCCAGAACCCATGACTGCAAGTTAGCTCAAAGCAGAACTTCCCTAGAGTCAGAGATGAAGAAAGATGGGGCTCTAAACATTCCAGAGGGGTTGAGACAAATATTCTTCTACCCTGCAATGAATATCAACCTTCCCTGCTCCATCTTAATTCCCGATCCCATTTGGATTCAGACATTTAAGAAGCTCAAGAAGCAAATGTTATCCAGTGCCCCAAGAAAGCCCCCAAGGTTCTGCATTCAAGGGTAGAAAAGTTTCACTTTCATAAAGCCTAATAAAATCTTGCTTCCACCGAGCAGGCAGCAGAGACCACACTCACAGAGCCTACGGGGCGCTCTGGATCCTGACGGCGTGGAAACGCAGACTATGACCGGAATATGGGAGTCAGTGGCACCAGCCAGGAAGAGGGCCCAAGGCCTGGCCGGGTCCCACACACGCACGCACACACGGAGAAAGGGCCCTGAGAGTTTATGCCCCGAGCAGACCTCCACCCAGGCCGTGATAGTTATTACAATACAGGATTCTTGCAATTGCCCCAGCCCACCGCCGTCTTGCTTGAGATCCACAGACAAAAACCAAACACATCCTCACTGAAAAGGCAAAAAGAAACCAGGGTCGGGGTGGGGGGGGGGAAGAGAGGTGGCCTGCATCCCCCAGCCTCACTGAGGTGGGCTTACCCATTACGCTCCTGTAATCAGAAGCACATTAACCATTTTAAAAATCTCCTTTCTTTTCCATGGCTGATTAAGCAGTTGGGAGCAGAGAGTTTACTGTGAAAAAAAGCAAACAATTACTTGCTAACCGAGGTAAACATTACCTGAGAAGCGGAAGCCGAGAGCCGTACAGGCCCATTGTCAGTAGGGATTATCATTATAATACTTAAAATAACATTTATAACACTTACTGAAATTACACGAATGAAGTCTGCAGAGACACGGAAATGAAATCAGCCCAATGTGTTTTTATAAGAAAACTGAAATCTCTACCCCTTGGAGGAAAGTTATAGGCATGAACCGTTTTTGCTGGGCCTCCATTAGCGGGTAAAATTTGAATACTGTTTCTTAGGTGAGTTCTAATCTTCTTTGAATCCTCCCAATACATTTTATCTGTAAAAAATCATAGTTAAAAATTTAGTTTGATGGAATGATATTTAAGTGCGTTTCCTCATCTAACTCCCTGAAAGCACCCCAGAGGGTCTCCCTGTCATTTGTTCAAACAAAATAATATTTTCGTTTCCCCGTTTCTCTTTGTTGTCTTATGTGATGAAAAGTAACATTTCTTTTCTTTCAATCCTATTAAGCCAGGCTCGAGGAATGCCAGCCACTCAATCCAAATGCGATCTGGCAGACAGGCACTCTGCTGCAAAAACCGGGTCTGCCAAGCCGGGTTTCCTTTAGGAGTTGACGTGTCACCAGGCATTGGAGCTATGCAACGTTTTCTGAGCAATAACTAGGGTTACAGCAGGCGCGGTGGCTTTTTTCCTTCTTTCTTTTTGTCAGCGGACACACAGGGATCCTTGGCTCAAATATTCGGTGACTTGCGTGGACTCTATCTTCCCCTCCCCCAGCTCACCTAGGGAGGTTCTGGCTCCTTCTGTGCCTGCAGAACTGGATCTCCTGCCTGGCGGGCAGCTCCTTCATGAGGAAGGAGCCCCTCTCATGCAGAAAGGAGCTTGAGATTCTCTAGTCCTTCCTGAACCCGCTCCGACCCCCATTCCTCTTCCCTCCCTACTGTCACCATCAACAAAGGCAGTTCAACTTACAAATTCCAACTCACCCTTCAAAACCTGCCGTCAAATGTCACCTCCTCCCTGAAGCCCTCTCCAGCCTCCGAAAGCATCCGTGCTCCTGTGGCATTTTGCAAACGTGCCAACTCCCTCCAGAAAGATGTGATTAAACAAATTATGGTGCAGCCATCTGATAAAGCACCATGCATACGCCTCTTTTTCATGGCGTGAAAACAAATGGGTTGGTATGGAATTATGTCCACAGCACAGTGCTAAAAGCGAAGCACGCGCGATGCAGAATGACAGACGTAATTGATCCTACTTGAATAATACATGTGCATATGCATAGAAAACTCTTGGAAGACACATAGAAATCAATAAGACTGGGGGGTGACTTCTGGGTGTGGAAATTGGGGGAGGACGCAAGAAGGGATAATGTGTACATATTCTTTTACTTTGAGTCATTTTCCCGTGAGCAGGGACTACTTTTCTTTTTTTTTGTCTTTTTGTCTTTTTGCCTTTTCTTGGGTCAATCCCATGGCACATGGAGGTTCCCAGGCTGGGGGTCGAATCAGAGCTGTAGCCACCAGCCTACGCCAGAGCCACAGCAACACGGGATCCGAGCCACGTCTGCCACCTACACCACAGCTCACGGCAACGCCAGATCCTTAACCCACTGAGCGAGGCCAGGGATCGAACCCGCAACCTCATGGTTCCTAGTCAGATTCATTAACCACTGGGCCACGATGGGAACTCCCCAGGGACTACTTTTCTGACTAAACAGAACACACTTCATCTATGTTGATGAAAATACTTCATAGTGTCCTTTTGAATTTCTATATTTAACTCACCAGAATAAATGCCATCACAGGGCTGCTCACCATCACTCACTATCAGCCTTACCACACAACTTGCTCAATGGCCCACACTCCCACTAATATCCAGATGAGAAAGTCCTCCCGATGTTACAAGCGCCAATTTATGGTGTATGTGGAAAGATGAGACTCTCTTAGTGCCCTACTCAGAGTGAGCTCTGTTGGACTTCCTCTCCGTCGCTGGCTGGCTGGAAAACAGAGGGTAAGACCAGCCAGAAAGAACCACCGGGCAACTTCAGAGGTCATTCCTGGGCTATGATCTCAGACAAGAGCAAAGGGGTGGGGCCCTGATGGCCTTCCTGACCAGATGGCCACAAATGGTCAAGTCTTTGGAACATTTTGACCAACTTCAGGTGGTGGGTTTTCTTGTTTCCTATATGTTGCCACCCTCGGAAGAAAGAACAGCTGGAACGACAGGGCCAGGAGAACTGGAAGGGCCCTGACCCTTGGGTTCTTCAGATAAAGCTGCTGTTTGATACTGAAAAATAGATCGTGGAGTTCCCATCGTGGCTCAGCGGAAACGAATCTGACTAGCATCCATGAGGATGCAGGTTTGATCCCTGGCCTCACTCAGTGGGTTAAGGATCCAGCATTGCCACGAGGGGTGGTGTAGGTTGCAGATGCGAATCGGATCCCCAGTTGCTGTGGCTGTGGCATAGGCCAACAGCTACAGCTCTGATTAGACCCCTAGCCTGGGTACTTCCATATGCCGCAGGTGCAGCCCTAAAAAGACAAAAAAAAAAAAAAAGATCATGATGAGCTAATTACACCCAAATTAGGAAAAAAGTCACAGTGGCAGTGTCATTTCTTTTCTTTTTCCTTTTTTTTTTTGAGCCACCCCATGGCATCTGGAGTTCCCAGGCCAGGGATCAGATCCGAGCTGCAGGTGCAACCTACACCGGATCCTCAACCCACTGTGCGGGAATTGGACTCGAACCTGCATTCCAGCGCTCCAAAGACACCAAAGATTCCCCGTTATGCCACAGTGGGAACTGCGGCAGCACCATTTCTGTTCAGTATGAAATGGCAGTGGACCAAAACTATTTGACAACAAATACATTTAGGCACAGAAACATTAAACCTAACAATTTTATTCTAATGGCAAAACTACCTTTGCACATACGTTCCTTACAAAAGTGCTCACGCCCTGTATATACATTTCATACACACCCACACCCACATACATCATCAAGCTCAACTGCCCAGAGAGTAAGGGACTTAAGGTTTGCACCAAATCCACCGCCAGGCACACTGAGGTGGCTAGCGGAGTGTGTGTGACACAGCGCCAGGGAACAATCAATAACATACATTGATCATGTTTAGATGCCTTTGTACAACCAAATACAGCGACCCTGGGAACAACAACTGTTTGCCCGCAAGTTGAGAATCCAAATGATTCCTGCCACTTCGCTTTGTAAGTTACAGGGAAATTAAATTCCTTTAAATAATGGGCTGGAGGAATGGGCCAGAGGAAGCGAGAGCCTGAGGTGCTAAGGACCAGATCGGTCCCAGATCCAGCTTGTTCCCTGAGCAGACACAAGGGCTAGAAGGATGCGGAATGACCACTGTCTTCTCGGCTCAGACTATCCCTGGTTTAGAAGCGGGTTTGCAGACCCCCATACTCAGATGCCCAGGGAAGTAAGACACAGGAACACAAACCTTCCCCATGGAAATAGGGGCTGCAGATGGGAGCCAGGACATTTCAAATAACAAAGAAGACCCTCCCCAGCAGCCCCTGTATCCCTTAGCAATGAGCTATGGGTGTAACAGAACAAGGCCTGTAGGTACCATATTAAAACCTGGGCCGGAACTACCACAGGATGAATTGAGTGGCCGCTAACTACAGCAGAAGCCCGAAGCATCATTTTCTCTGTCCTCAAACCCTGTTTTTCAAACTTGACAGGGGCTGCCGACCTTTGCTTTTTTTCCAGGACTTTTCAAACAAATTCACACTGTACCCTTCCCGATCCACTCAGATGCTGCGATAATCCATATGGGTTTGCTCCGGCTGCTGTAACAAAATACCCCAGACCGGGTGACTTCAATAACAGCAATGTATTTTCTCATGCTCTGGAAGCTGGAAGTCCAAGACCAAGGTGTCAGCAGGGTTGGTTTCTTCCAAGGCTTCTCTCCTCGGCTTGCAGACAGCCTCCATCTCGCTGTGTTCACACACGGCCTTTCCTCTGTGCTCACACCCCTGGGTCTCTGCGGGTCTAAATCCCATCTTCTTATAAGGACACTCGTCACACTGAGCCAGCACCCACCCTAACAGCCTCGTTCAGACTCACTCCTCTCTTGAAAGGCCCTGTCTCTGAATATAGTCACCATCTGAACTCCTAGGAGTTGGGGCTCCAACTATGAGTTTAGGGAGACATAGTCAGGTCTGCGTCATCCCGAAAGAAGGAGGTCACCTCTCTCATCCGTGTCTGGCCCCGGCCCCGTTGCTTCATTGGTGAGGTGCCTGGGGTGCACCTGCCCCAGGCTTTGCCAGTGGGGGGGTGGGGGGGAAGAGCATCAGAAATGGTGGTGAGGGAGTTCCCGTCGTGGCTCAGTGGCAACAAATTTGACCAGCATCCATGAGGATGCAGGTTCGATCCCTGGCCTCACTCAGTGGGTTAAGGCACCGGCATTGCCGTGAGCTGTGGTGTAGGTCACAGATGCGGCTCAGATCCCACGTTGCTGTGGCTGTAGCGTAGGCTGGTAGCTGTAGGTCCGATTTGACCCCTAGCCTGGGGAACCTCCATATGCCACACGTGCGGCCCTAAAAAGACAAAAAAAGAAAGAAAGAAAGAAAGAAAGAAAGAAAGAAAGAAAGAAAGAAAGAAAGAAAGAAAGAAAGAAAGAAAGAAAGAAAGAAAGAAAGAAAGAAAGAAAGAAAGGAGGGAGGGAGGGAGGGAAGGAAAGAAATGGTGGTGAAACTCCAGAGAAGGATGACACCCTGGCTATCCCTTCCCCTTTTCCAAATGACCTTTTGACTGTGTTGGAAGAGACTTGAACACAACCTCCCCCAACCCCCTTCCAAGACCCAGGTGGCGACATGGCCGGAGAGGAAGACCCAATGGAAATACTCTAACTATGGTCAAAAGGACAGAGGCCCAGACCATAGGTAAAGGTGGGATGGGAGATCACTCAAGATACAGGCAAGAAGCCAGCTTCTCAGCTCCCCCTCCCCCAGAGGGACAGCTGAAACCTTTCTTCCCACTCCCCCTTTCCGCCGAATCCCACATCTTCCAGACCCTGGCACCCACTATCACCCCATCACCCCGGAACAGCCAAGCCGGCACGGCACCCCGTCGGGGGTGAGGGGGTGAGAATTTGCTGTGGTTGATTTTGAGTTATAGGCCTTTTTAGAAATCTATTCACGTGTGAGATGCAGCCTGCCTCTGCCACAGAGGGCATGCTTTGCAATCTGAATCGGCAAATTTGTTAACTGACTGTTGAGTCTAATGTTATACCACTATTCTGCCTCTCGTTAGCAACACAAATTACCAGCAATTAGCCGGCTGACTGTTCAAAGGCAGTTCAATTTCATGTATAAAGAGAACTATATAATGCTTAATGTATCTATCAAATGTAATAGCCCAAACAGAATTAATGATATGAATACAATGAGTGCTGATATGGGATAATTACAAGGTGTCTGTCAAGAGAAGCCGCGACAGAGTCAGACACACAATTCAGGCAAACAATCACCCAAGTTGTCGAGGCTGGTCTAGGCTACTTGGAGAGAGAAAAGCCAGGGTGAGGCGGTGGTGAACTCGCAGGCTCGGCCGCTTCCAGACACAGGGCAGGAGAGAGAGGCCGCCGTGGTGTCTGAAACACACGAGTCGCGTGCAGGAGCTCGAGACCTTGAGCACGTCCCCGAGCCTCCGTATCCTCATCTGTAAAATGGGAACAAGAGCATCCGCCGCTCAGAGCCCGAACCTGGCACAACGCGAGCACATGAAAAAGAGCGAGCTTTGCGATCTCGGCGGGCCTGGCCCAGAGCAAGGTGCATCATGCTCCGTGTTAGTGTGACGGCCTAAGAATTTCCACGGTGAGGCCCAGCAGACTTCATCCGGCCCACGTCACAGACGGAGTCGCGTGGCGTGATAAAAACGACACTTCCATTTAATTACTGCCTTTTTTTTTTTCTTCCTCCGGTAACTAAACATTTTCCTCTGCTTGGTATCCCTGGAATGGCAGGACCATTCCCAGTGTATTACTTGCATATCTATAATTAAATAATTAAGAATTGTTCAAGCCCTTCCAAACACAACAAAAGGCGATGATTATTTCAAACCCACTTTAGGAAAAGTCAAGCCCCTATCAGCTCCATTTTTTGCTAATAGTTATGCAAGGCTGCACCGGCAGCATTCCCTCTTGCATGCCAGCACACCAATAAATTAAGATATTCCTGGCCGCATCTGCACGAGGGAAATTAGAGCATTACCTGGTCCCCGCCAGTGTGCCAGCTCCGAGCGGCAGGCGCAGCCCACGCTGGGCGACCAGCTGTCTGCGAATGTGGTGTGTGGATCACAGCTCAGAGCCGGGGGATCTCTTAGGAGGCCTGCTCTAATATCACAACTGCCTCGCTGCAGGACTGTTCCCTTCACAGCACAGTATTCAAACACTTCTTCTGCCTCTTTCCTTTCAGCTCCGGACCGGGGAGAACCGGGACCCAGGGTCTCCGAGCTGGTCCCAGGATGCTACAACGCGCCTGGCTGATTTTTCCAGCTCGCCCCAGGTCCTGGCTGGAGAGGACAGCCGTGAGGCACTTTGATTTCTGAAACCCCAGCCCCGGCTGCCCGGGAGGAGGGGCGACCTCGTTCCTGGCGGGTGTAGCATCGCCGGGCACAGCATCTTCGGCTTTGATGGGGACAAGTGGCCCTTGCAGAGGCTTACACGGCAGAATGATTCCGCAATGGTTTACACCACCGTGAACTCACTGCTCCCCAAAGGAGGCAAAGACCTGTTTCCCCAGAAATGGGTAGAGGCTTCTGACCTGGGAGGCTTATTCCAAGCTGTACGTCCAGGGAGACACTCTTCAGCCTCCAATGTATTCCTTTAAGTCTGAATCCCCTCCCCCACAGGGCTCCCCAGACCCTGACCATGACAGACAGGCCCTGGAAACCGTCCCTGCCTTTAGACAAACAAAAGCAAAGAATAGAGTGCCGCTGGCCGCGGGGCTGGTGAATGCGCATGGTGTCCAGGATGCAGCCTCTTTGGCAAAGAGAGCCCGAGGCGCTGCAGGCCTGGACCAGGTCCGGAGCTCGGCTGGCCACCTTACAAGCAATGGGGGGGGCCAACAACTGTGTCGATAGGGTCACGGGGATGTGTGGAAGGAGCTGACCCAGGAGCTGCTGCTGAGGCCGAGGGCTGAGATGACAGACTCTGCCACTGGGGTGTGGAAGAGGTGAGGACATTTTCAGGCCTGTTGAGCTGGATGGTTAGCAGGCAGCTGGCTGTGAGGGTGGAACGGGAAAGAGAAAGAAGCCAAGGCTGGAGACCACACATTTGAGGGTAGTCAATCATGAGGACAAAGTCCAGGGAGGGGTCGACAGAGTCCAGGGGCTGGCAGGCCTACGAAAGTCATCAGCTTTCATATTCAGGAGTCACTAGTGACCCTGGAAAAAAAGAGTTTCAAGGAGCGTCATGATCTCTTTGATGCCTCTCTTTGTTGAGCTTTTGTTGAGCCCACCACCTAGAATTATCTTTCCTCTCTTCCCTCAAGTGAACTCCTATTCATCCATCAGAGGCCCAGATCGAATGCCCCTCCTTTTTCAAACCCCCACTGACCACTCTCTATCCTCACATATCTACTGCACCCACACAGAAACAGGATAGGCAGTCACTCCCCAAACCATTCATACTACTTGGGAATTTGCACATCCATGCGCCTACCTCTCCCATTGGATTGGAAATTCCTTTATAGTGGGGGCTCTCTTTGCCTTGGTGCTGGGTGCCCAGCACTCAGTGCAAAGCCTTGCACAGACCTGGGAGATAAAGACTAGAAGGCATGAAAGGAAAAAGATCTCAAGCATGGGGCAGATTCTGAGGTCTGTAGATTTTTCCTATGGCCACAGGCTGGGGATGGGGAGGGGGTGGGGGGGAGCTGCTTCAAGAGCTTATGTCTGGAGTCACCTCTCCAAACCAAAGGGGACCAGTTACCAGAAGGGGACTCTGCATGATGTATTCGGTACATGGGGACCAACACGTGCCTACCCTGAACTCACGGGGCCTCTTCCCAGCTGGGTGGCGGGTAACTCCAATCTTGCATACAAGGGGGGTAAGCCTCACCCCCAAAGGACAGAACCCTTTAAGGTCCCTGGAGGGCCAAGCACAATAAAAATGGATCCCTCTTCCTTTCCCTGCATCTAGGTATGAACTGCTGCAAAGTGGGCTACATCCTTCTCATGGTTTCACGACTACCCACGCCGGGCTCATCGGGGCCCAAACATGCCTTCTGGATGTCTTTTAGGAGCATTCCATGCTCCGTATTCTCTTTCCTGATGAAAAAGTGCACTCTAGACTTTAATCATAAATTGTCTAACAACGTGTTTCCCGTAGCTATACCTGCCTCCCAAATAGGTTGAAAGCTTCTAGGCGGCAGAAATGAATCCTGCAACACCTTTCCAATATCTTCCTTGACCCAGAGCCGAGTGCAGGAATTCACTAAGTGTATTGGATAGACAAGTACAGTTGTTCCTTGCTATCTGAGGGGACTGGTCCCAGGACTTCTACACGGACCAAAATCCGAGGATGCCCAAGTCCCTTACACAAAACGGCCTCTTGTGTGTAGGTTACATGCAAATACATCAGCTCTAGATTATTTATAATCTCTAATAAAATAGAAATGCTATATAAATAGTTGTAAAGACAAAGTAAACGCTATGTAAATAGTGGTACTTGGCAAGTTCCAATTTTGCTTTTTGGAACTTTCTTGGATTTTAATTTCCCGATAGTTTTGATACACTGGGGCGGGGCGGTTTGAATCCGTGGATGTGGCATCTGTGGGTAAGAAGGGCCGACGGAACAGGGGGAAGCGCCGCCTCGCTACCTGTGGCAGACATTGCCAATCAAGCGCCTATCTGTTCTCCGTGATGAATGATTCACTCAGGGAACTTGACAGCTCCTGCCAGTCTTGTGTGGGGGCTGCTCTCCACGGGAAATGGAAGGAGCCGGGAAATGCAAGACCTGCAGGCGGCCCCAAGAAGGGACAGCGCAGGGTGGCAATGTGCTCAGGTGGTGCACCTTTTCTGAGGCTCTCCCCAGCCCTCCTCTGTCGAAAGCTGAAGAGGTCATAGAGAATCAGGAGGAACAAAGAGCCCCCCACCCCATCCCGATTTCGGCATTTCTGCCGAGAGTCCCGGCCACCCTCTTCCCACTTGACATCCTAGTTTTCACCAGCTAGAGCAAAGGGGGAACCCCATCTCCCTGGGATGCGCCCTTTTCCAGGCTTCTGGCTGCCCACCCAACCAAAATCAGACAAAGAGACAAGGCGGAAGGCGGGGAACTCTGACACAGTTCATTGGCCGCCTTTCATATTCGTTTATAAACATCCTTCCTTCTTCCTTTGCTACTTTCTCTTCTCTGGGCTAAGAAACGTCGCTCAAGACCTGATCTGGGTATCACTTTTCAAATGCCCAAATCCCTGTAAAGGTTTAGTGTCTAGCTGTGTGCATTTTGCTCAGTATTAACATGTTCAATGGAGTACTTTGATTTTTTTTTTATCTAGACGCCAGAAGCTGGTGAATATATGCTTCATAGCTTCAGATAAACCTTTTGTTCTTCTGGGGCTGATCAGCTGGTAGAGCAGCGAGAGGGAGAAGGGGAGGGGAATTCACAGGGGCTCAGCGGTTTCAAAAAGTCAAATTACCTCTGAGCCATAGCAAGGCTGATAATTTAAATGAAAAAATATATATACAGGCTGCAGCACACAACACCGTCTCTGGTAGGACTTTTAATGAAGCCCCAGTTGTGATGACACTGAAGCCGGGAACGCTACAGTGGGATAATTACTTGGCTCCCACACAGCTGAGTTCCATAGATGCATTATTAACGGCACATTCCTCGCCATAACGAGAGCTGAACAGAGGTAAGCTCCGCAGACCTTGGCGTCCGCCATTAGCGGCCTGGCGCAAACACAAATGAGTGTTTTCACAAAAGCATGCAAAGGTTGTGAAATTCCAGCGAAGCCTTTGCTGGGAGGTGGAGATGGGGCAGGGATGGGGGGGGGGCGCAGGGAGGGAAGGGCATGTGTGTGTACACACGCACATGCACGCACGCACATATGTGGTCCATGCAGACGTGACCAGAGATGTCACCTTTTCCTGCACAATGTACTTGGAGTAAGGCAACCTGGGAAATTAGGGAGTCAGAACGCATTGATTTTCCCGCAACAGATCCAGGCGGCAGCCCTGATGAAGAATTACAGAGGAAATGCAATAACCTAATTCTCCTCCAACCTGGCCCCGGCCGCACCTGCAGCCCCGTGCTCTGCGCTCACCTGGCGGGGGCCACGGGGTGGCGCCTCCTGGCCTGGGCATGCCGCACAGCCGGGCTCCCTTTGGCCCTGCCAGGCAGTCCCCCTTCTCAAGCCCAGTTCTGTCCCTGAGCCACAGGGCTCATTCGGGCCACATGCACAGAACACTCAGCCATGGCCGGCTGCATCCGAGTCCGAGGGTCTTTTGGAAAGGGGTAAGCCCCAGCTACAGTACGCCTGCTCCCGGCTTACCCCAATTAAAGCCAGGGACAAAGACATACATACTGTGAACTCAGGGCCAGAGGGACCATGTGCGCGTCCCACACAGAGGCTCCGGAGCACCGGGGTGACTTAGAGGAGACTGCTGGGAAGCCGGTGCCGGCCCTGCACCTCCCCGTGGCCTCCTCCACGGTTGCGCTTCCCCTGGAAGCGTCTGTTTCAAGGTGACCCTGTTTCACGAGTTAGCCCCAGCGTCCCCCGCCTGCTCACAGAACCAGGGGCCTCCCAGTAATTAACACCCGCACTTGATGAGGTCCAGCTGGCAAACTGAAGCGATGCCAGCATCCTGCACTCGACAGCCTGGGCACCTCCAGCCGGGCCCCCGCGAGGACCCCTCCCTCCACGGCCATTCTGGCCACCCTGTCCCCGGAGGGGAAGGTGAAAGTCACCCATCTAGCCTGGATGTTCACAGGAAGTTGTTTCTCAGAGTGAAAAGCTAAAAGTTCCAATGGAGAATTTAAACCGTGGCCCCTCTGAGAACGGAACACCAGGCAGCCACTAAAAATGATGGCAAAGAGGTGTGTGAGCTGACCTGGGCCATGATCACACCATATATTGTTGGGGGAAACGGTCACAAAAGAGTATGGATGTTATAAATCCACTGGAAACTAAACACTGGGTACAAAAGAGTTTGCAGTGATTCCGCTTCTATAAAGGAACAAGAACAGGCACCACTGTCTTAGCTGTCAGAAGGCAGGATCCCGGTGACTCTGGAGGTGGGGCTGCAAGGGGGCAGGGGGTGGTGTTCTGGGGTGTTAGGTGATGTCGCGTCACGATTCGGCGTCATCTACACTGATGGGTTCAGTGTGGGAAAACACGGCGAGCTACCCGCTCATGACAGGCGAGCTTTCCTGTGTGTAAATTATGCATCCATAACAAGTCATTACACAGTTACTGATATGTGTACTTCTCTGCGTAAATATCAAGCTTCAGTATGTTTTTTAAAACCGTGTTTACATGTGTATAAACACATAGAGTCAGGAAAGGTAAACACCAAATTGTTAACAGCAGTTTTCCCCGGGAGGCGAGAAGAAGGATGATTTCTCTCTCTTCTTTCTATTTATCAGCATTTTTTCCTTCTAAGGAAAATATATTACTTGAGTTTAAAAAAAAAAAAAAAAAGGAGAGAGGGGCAGCTCATCCGAAATGATAAGGAATACTACCAGTTAGCAAAACAAATAATAACCACCACTACCACCTCATCGCGTGTTCAACAAAGCAAACACTCGAATGCAGTCTGGGACCTGTCCCGCCCCAGCCTTTGAACGCAGGCTCCCCTAGAAAACGGAGACAGAAGTCTCCTGCAGAAGTCACTTGCGGAGTGAACAATTTTTCCCTGTTCCGGCCCGTAGGCTGTGTGAACCAAAACGTAAATAAACAGCCCCACGTGCCAGTTCATCGCTGCACAGCTTGTCACAGTCACCCACACCACCCAGGAGCCGCCACATGCCACCAGAAGATGGTGAGACAACAGCCAAAGCATGCAAGCAGTTCAGACCCACCCGGCAGGCAAAGGTGTGTGACGCCCCCCCACCCACCCATGGGGCCATCCCCTCCCCTCCCCTCCCCTGCACCCCATCTTGCCGATTTCAGATCACTTTCTAACAGATCCGTCTTAACTCCTCCGTTTCCCAGTTCATATGCCCAATTTCCCACTGATGCTCAAAACACAGGTGAGAAGATACAGAAGGTTAGCCAGGTATCAGGGGAGACAGGGCTCATGAAAAGGAGTTATCCAAGGGGACGAATCATTTGCACCCAACCCAAACCAGTATCTTTTAAGTACCTAATCAAGATCTATTTCGAAGAGAGGGGAAGGTTGCAGTGGGAGCTTGAGAAGAAGGGGGGACCCCTGGTGGTGACTGCAGGCTTTCCGACACTGTCCCCAGCAATCCACTTCTGACCCCAGACTCATCTGTACACAGCAGAACAAAAGCTCTGCCAGGAGCAGCCCCCACCCCTTGGAAGTTGTTAGGGATGCTGGTCCCTCGGGTCTGCAGGGACCTCTGCAGGCTCCTCCCTCTAAGATGTTCCGTCCAGAGGTACCTCTGGCGGGGTTGTAGCACCTCCCACAGGTCAGCTCCCGGACTCTGCCCTGTCTGTGTTCACCAAGTTCCTGGTCCCTCCATGCTAATTTCTGCTTCTCCAGTGGAAAAGCCCAACCAGAGCCCTAGCTCACACTCTCCATGCAGGAGGGGGCGGGGGGCTTGGATCTCCAAGGAGCTCCAAGACCACGGGCCGCCAGCACAGCACCTGGAAGAAGGCCACTTCCTTGGAAATGGGATGGAGATGATTTAGCAAAGTACAAAAAAATCACTTCCTTCCAGAGGGGAGACCCAGAACTTTGCCAGGGGCTCAGGAGGCACGAATTTCCATCTGCGAGGCTCCCCAGGGTCCCTGCTGGAGGGGTGGGTGAGCTCATCACCGGACCCCGCTGAGGAGGGCCCCCCACAGTGCCCAAGGGGCCCCCAGAGGCGCTTCCCCGTCCCCTGCAGGACATCCGTATGAAATGGTGTCCTAGATTACTGGGGATGGGCTGCGCCAGGAGAAGAGGAAACACCCCCCCCCCCAGATCACTGGCTGCACAAGTCCTTGAAAAAGCCCCTCCCCCCAGCCGCCTGCCCCTCCACTGAGGGGTGGGGGCCCCCAGGCAGAGACCCTGGCACTGGCCTCCCCCAGCATGAAAAAAGGACATTTTCTGGATTAAGAACCAAAAACGGCAGACTTCTTTCGTAGATTGCTCTGGGTGTTCTGAGACCAGGGTCCAGTTGTCTCTCTCGTTATTAAAAATTCCACACTTCCCTTCCCTTCGGAACCTCTTCCCTGCCTCCCTTCTCCTCCCCTTCCATCACAAAGTTTGGTGGGAGGAAATAGCCACACACCTGCACTAAGCCAGCCAGCAATCTCTGTGCAGAAAGCCCCGGGGCCTCTCCCAAGGAGGGGCTGCTTCATCAAAAGAGAGATGCTCGTCTGTCCATTTATCTGTCCACCTCTCTCTTTCTCTCCCTCTCTCTCACATACACACACCCCCCAACACACACACAGAGACTCATAAACACACAGGCACACAGCAGAGGGGGCTGCCTGTCACTCACACTCGGAGACACACACACACACACACACACACACACACACACACTCTCAAAGAAATATAGACCTATAAACACACAGACCTGGACAAAAACACAAACAAAAATCTATGTATAAGGCAAATACATAGAATCAACAAATATGCAAGGCCACGAACCTACCCAAACCCGAAACCCAGAAACAAATCCATCAACATCAAACACACCCCAAAACACACATACACAAAGACACCAAAACACATCAATTAAAGGCTCAGCAACAAACCCCCAGGAATGCAAATAAATACAAATGACCCACTAACTCTCAGCAACAGCAGGTCAGATACACCGACACCAAGACCCAGGCTCAGAGACACACCCTCAGCCAGGCTGTCAACTCTGACGTCTCCGGGGAGCAAGGAGGATGCACGCAGCCTGGTTATTACAAAACCGGACCTCGGTCAGGGGCTCCAGGCCTGCAGGCAGGGCCTCTTTCAGAGTCAGGCTCTGTCAGAGCTCCTTGGCGACCTCTTTCGTGTTCAGAAACTTAAACTCCCTCTCCCAACCCTGGCATCTTCAGAGACCCTGGCAGGTTGATGCCATCACTGTGCTGGCTAGGGGACTGGAGTGATGTGGGGGGGGGGGCGGTGGGGACCCCTCTCCTGTGTCTCCTGCTGCTTGTCTTTCTCCCAGAAAGGACTGTGCACAAGAAGGGCTCAGGCAGTTAGGGTTTCCTGGCCACCCAGGCTTCAGATGGGGGTTCACATGAGCCAAACTCTCACTGGCTGCAGATGGAAAGTGAGAATCAAGGTCTTCTTTTTTTTTTTTTTTTTTAAAGGAATGGAACCTGGGTCCCAGCACTTCAGAGACCCTGATCCCATTGTACCAAAGCGGGAACTCCACCATAACTTTTTTTTTTTTTTTGGTCTTTCTGTCTTTTCTAGGGCCACACCCGCGGCATATGGAGGTTCCCCGGCTAGGGGTCTAATCCGATCTGTAGCCGCCGGCCTACACCAGAGCCACAGCAACGCAGGATCCGAGCTGCGTCTGCGACCCACACCACAGCTCACGGCAACGCTGGATCCTTAACCCACTGAGCAAGGCCAGGGATTGAACCCACAACCTAGTCAGACTAACCCTTGAGCCGCAACTCCTTAAGGCTAAGTCTTTATAAACCCCAGGACTCACGGACCACCCAACAGCCCCTGCTTTTCGCTTGCTCCTGAATCCTGCTAGAGCCCGCCACAGCATCTTCACACCCTCCGGCCACAGACCCCTCTAGCCCGAGTGATTTACTCGGAGAGCGACAACTCTGACATTTAGCACGCTCCACCGGCAGGATTCACAGCTACGAATCCTCTCTAAAAAATTCAATATCCACCCCTAGCCCTAACCCAACAATAGGCGGACAAACCACGCATGTTTGCATCTGGTCAGTTCTCAACCAGTAAATTAGGGGATGGATTTTAACACCCAACCTCAGTTTTGCTCATCTTGAAACATCCACCCAAAATAGCACCCACCTTTTATTCCACACTGGCTTCCTGGAAAATAAACATCTCAATTGTCTTTTTAAACCTCTATCGTATTTTGTCAATATTTTTTTTATTACAGCAGAGAATGTATAAATATTTTATTATAAACCAAAGGCCTAAAATAAACAGTTTAGTAAATAGTTATTACATTACAAGGAAAAACATCTGTGGAAACTGCTTTCCGTGTAATTATTCTTGCTATTTTGCATTAGCGCTCAACGTGAATTTCTTTGGCACTAATGTTTCACTTGTTCTAAATCTTCCTCCTTGTTGCTATTATTAAAATCTTAAAAAGGTGCCAAATCTTAAATGAAGAAAAAAAAATGATTCACTAGAAATTATTCATATCACAGTGAGCCGCTACTAAACCTGGCAGGGGTGCAGTATTTTCGGTGAAATTAACATAAAATATACAACTGCAAATTATCCAGGAAATAGCTATGTTCTTTACGGCATGCTTTTACATTCGGAAGAAAAAAAAAAAATGTGCTCCTTCTCCATCTCTTCGCACAAAGCCACAAACAGCTCCACTTGCAAGTTTTAAAGGGAAAGTAATAGATTTGTCAAAGGAGTTGGGGCTTTGAGGACGGACTAACACAGAGCTTACGGGTGGATCCGCCTTGGGTCATTACCAGAGACAACGTCATTGTCAGAGCCGGAGAGAAGGCAAGAAAAACAGCCTGCAGCTTTCCTTCCCCTCGATTCCTGAGAACGTATTTCCTCTCACAGGCCTCGGCTCTTTCTCCTAAACACAAGAAAAACTGTAACACCATGTAAAATGCAAATCTCGCTGTAAATATTTTATAAAATTGTTGCATACATCCCAAAAGCTATAGGTCTTAATTGAGAGCAGGCGATTTTTCTAGTCAATATATGGAAATGGAAAATGCTAATTTGTGTTTTTCTACTTATGAAAAACCCTGGAGAACAGCAAGCACAAATGCACTCACTTTAATATTATAAATATAATTTGGCTCCCTCTTTACCAGCCCCACAGCCCTGGCTTTTATCTCCCCGTGGCTGCAGGAGGAGAGATGGAGAGTGGCTTTCACAGCATCCGCCCGGGGAAGGCGGCCTGGGATGGATGGCAGGCGGGAGACGTCGGGCACTGAGCTGTGCGCCCCCCACCCCCACCATCTGTACCCCCGGGGAACTGGCAGGCACTGGGCCCCTTGCCGGGAGGCGCTGCCCAGCTCGCTGTCCCCAGAGGCTGGAGGTTAGGTGGCATGGCTCTTCTCTCCCCTGATGGGCCTGCCTGGGGACCTGACCACTTCAGGGCTCCTCCAGGGCAGGGAGAGACTTCTCCAAGGGCCACCCCTGGAGCCAGCCTGATGAACAGGAGCGGCTGGAAAGAGGGCTGGAATATTCCAACTTGGGAAGGCCTGTTTCTAAACTCCAAAGAGAGATGAAGGTCACCGCCAGTGATCCCAAGGAGCCTGTCCCTCCCAGCAAGGGGACCCCTTCTCCCTCACGGGTCCGCAGCCTTCATGTCACGTGCACATCCCGTCAGGAACACAGAGGCTCCCCTACCCAGACCTGCGCTGCGTGCTCCGGCAGCCACCGGCCACGTGTGGCTGCTGAGCGCTTGAAATGTGGCTGGTGCCCAGGGCCAACGAGACATCAGATTTTGAAGCCTTAATATAAAAAAAGAATGTTAAAAAATTCTCATTCAGGAGTTCACGTTGTGGTGCAGTGGGTTAGGAACCTGACATGGAGTTGGTGAGGATGCGGGTTTGATCCCTGGCCTCGCTCAGTGGGTTAAGGATCTAGTGACTCTGAAAGGTGCAGCACAGGTCATAGATGAGGCTTGGATCCTGAGTTGCCATGGCTGTGGTGTAGACAGGCAGCTACAGCTCTGATTCAACCCCTAGCGCGGACACTTCCATATGCCACGGGTATATGGAAAAAAGAAAAAAGAAAAAAAAATTCTTTAAATAATCTCATTCATAACTTTTTAAGTTGATTTTAGGGTACAACCATACTATTTTGGATATAAGGGATTAAATAAAAATATTTTATTCTATCTGCTTCCTTTTACTTTTTTTTCCAGGCGGCTAGCGAATTTAAAATTACACACGTACTCACCGGTAACAAAACCGACTAGTATCCACGAGGAGGCAGGCTCTCTCCCTGGCCTCACTCAGTGGGTTAAGGATCTGGCATTGCTGTGGCTGTGGTGCAGGCCAGCAGCTGCAGCTCCAATTCAACCTCTAACCTGGGAACCTCCATATGCCGTGGGTGTGGCCCTAAAAAGACAAAATAATAATAGTAATAACAAATAAATAATAAAATTACACACAAGGCTTGCATCTTATTTCCCTTGGCCGGACAGCTCTGGAGAAGACTCTGGCTGGCTGTGTATGAACCCGGGCTGTGCTCATGGGCGTGGGCGGCTCTCTTAACGCAGCGCGAGTGGAGGAGGTCCCCAGGGCTACAGTCCTAGAGCCCCACGGTCCTCAGAGTCTGGGAGGTCATGATGCCACAAATCCGTACGTCTACAGTTCTAAGAATGCACCGTGACGCCAAGAGGTTCTATTACCATTGCTTCCCAGCCTTTAACAAAAGGCTTTACCGTGACCGTCCTGCCGAATCCTCCATCCAAAAGAGCTCGCATAGTTGGCAATCGCAGCCTCCTTCCCCGGCCCCCTCGTGAGCCCGAACACAGCTCAGCCCTCCCTCCTCCACGCCCCCAGGAGCCTCCCCAGCATCTCCTGCCCTCCCCAACTCTCTCTGCCCAGAATGCAGAACGGGTCCTGTTGGGAGAGCCTGTCAATCACACACAGCCTGTGCTCGGGTGTTATCCTCCTCCGCCTGGAAACTGGTCCTCAACTTCTCAAATGGGGGTATCTGAAGAAAAGAGTCAGGAGCAGAGGGGGTGGGGGTGGGGGTGGCGAGAGGGCTCATTTGGAGTTAAGTGGCCTTGGATGTAACTGCAGGCTGTGCCCCTTCCCAACTGTGAGAGCCTTGACACATTATAGACCCTCTCCTCGCCTCAGTTTCCTAACCTGCCAAAAAGAAGCAACACATCTAGTTTATACAATTGGGGGAAAACTGGGCATGATGCTCATGAGGCGCCTGGACGTAGCACACATTCTGTGGATGGTAGCTCTTCCTAGTATCTTCACTATTATCATCTTTCCTGCCATTCAAGAGCGGTCCCCTGACTCCAAGTCCTTGGGTACCTGCAACATCACTCCCGGGGCAGAAGCAGGGGTAGGAAACTGGTGGTAAAGCCAGAGTGAGGCCATCGCAGACGAGGAGAAAAGCCCCTTCCCGCCCTCAGTGCTGGCAGACCCTGGCCAGCGAGCACTCAGAACGGGGCGCAGAGCTGGGCGGAGATTCCACTGCATGAGAAACTCAGGGGGGGGGGATGCCCAGCCCTCCAGAGACACAGGCCCTGCAATTCTGGGTGTGCAGAGACACTCGGAAAGTCCAAGCAGAGGGCCGTTTGCTGAAGAGGTAAAGACATTTACTCCCAAGCATTTTTGATCTTATATCGCTGGGGAAATAGCCAGGACGAAGGACAACAAGGTTAGAGCTGGATTAAAATTATTTAATAGTAAGGCAGCAACTGTGTGCTATAAGTACTCATTTCTGTAGGGCCCCCCAATGTGAGGGGACCAGGACAAACTGCCATTTTCTGTAGGTCAAAAATTGGATGTTCAACCTAAGCACTTTAATGTTTAAGGGAACGCAAGGTTGCATTGCTTTAAGGGAGCCCCAGTTTCTGAACTCCATCCTGAACACTTTGGGCTGAAAAGAAACCCCTTCCTAAGTGTGCACGCACGCAGACACACAGACACGCGCACACATGAACTTGTTTGCCTTTGAATTCACCGACAGATTAGAAATAAACACACCAAGATGGGGCGAGGGGAGGAGGAGGAGGAAGGAGGCACAGACCCATCAGCCCCATGCAACTTCAATGATCCGGAGAAAAAGACTTGGCAGTCTTTAAAACCAAGGAGGGATGCTGTTGGTGGGAATGTAAATTGGTACAACCACTGTGGAAAACAGTATGGAGCATCCTCAGAAAACTCAATATAGAGCTAGCATAGGACCCAGCAATCCCACTCTTGGGCATATATCCAGACAAAGCTTTCCTTGAAAAAGTTACACGCACCTGTATGTTCACTGCAGCACTATTCGCAATAGCCAAGACATGGAAGCACCCTAAATGTCCACTGACAGAAGAATGGATTAAGAAGATGTGGTACGTACATACAATGGAATACTACTCAGCCATAAAAATGAACAAAACAATGCCATTTGCAGCAACATGGATGGAACTAGAAACTCTCATACTAAGTGAAGTAAGTCAGAAAGACAAATACCATATGATATCACTTCTATCTGGAATCTAATATGTGGCACAAATGAACTTTTCCACAGAAAAGACACTGATGGACTTGGAGAACAGACTTGTGGTTACCAAGGTGGGGGGGGGGGCAGGAGGGAGTGAGATGAACTGGGAGTCTAGAGTTAACAGATGCAAACTATTGCATCTGGAGCGGATAAGCAATGAGATCCTGCTGTATAGCACAGGGAACTATATCTAGTCAGTTGTGATGGAACATGATGGAGGAAAATGTGAGAAAAAGAACGTGTGTGTGTGTGACTGGGTCACTTTGCTGTACAGTAGAAAATTGACAGAACACTATAAACCAAAGATAATAAAAAAAATAAAAATCATTATTAAAAAAAAAATCAAGGAGGAGAGTTCCTGTTGTGGCTCAGCAGTAACAAACTGACTAGGAGCCATGAGGATGCGGGTTCCATCCCTGGCCTTGCTCAGTGGGTTCAGGATCTGGCATTGCAGTGAGCTATGGTCACAGACACAGTTCAGATCTGGCGTTGCTGTGGCTGTGGTGTAGGCTGGCAGCTGCAGCTCCAATTCCACCCCTGGCCTGGGAACCTCCATATGCCGTAGGTTTGGCCCTAAAAAAAAAATCAAGGAGGCGCTGTCCCCATACACCATCCCCTTGGCAATCAGCAGAAGTGCGTGTCAAAGCAGAACCAACCAACAAAAGAAGAGGCTCCATCACGGAACGCTCCCTCGACGGGCCAAGCACTCGAAGTTGGTTACTTGAATGCTCTCATTTCACAGATGTATAAACCAAGACTCAGAGAGGTTAAGGAACCTGCACAAGGTCACAGAGCAAACAGGTGGCAGAGCCAGATCTGAACCCAGACCCCAAGACCTCAGAGACAAAACACATAAACAACATGCCAGGCAGATGCTGAGCTCAGGCTTGGCGCTGGAGTCCCGATTGGGGCCCATCCATCACTCGTTCATGCCTCATTGCCTCCACCTGTCAGATGGAGACCATGGTCCGACCCCCCCACCGCCGCCTCCTCCTCCCGGGAAAGTGAGGATGCGAAGGCAAGATACATGTGACATCTGAGTTTGAGAGGTTCAAGTCCATTCACTCTTCTTATTCTCGTTACTGACACCTACTAAGGGCTGGGCTCTGGTCCAGGCAGCGGACAGACAGGCTAAGAAGAGACAGACAAAAGGCAAACACTGGCAAGGCAGACGCCACCCAGACAAACACGTGAGTAAATAAGAGGACGGCAGATAACGAGAAACGCTACGAAGGACATAAAACAGGGAGTGGATTAGAGTGACGCGGTCGGAGTGGGGATCAGCCCCAAGAGGGGGTGACCCCTGAATGTGAACCAGGCAGTGGTGCAGAGGGCTGCAGAGAAACATTCCACAAAGAGGGCACAGAATGTCCAAGAACGGGAAAGCATCAGGTGTAGCTGGAGCAGGATGAGCAGGAGGGGCAGGAGATGAGGTTGGGAGGTGGAAGGGCTTTGCAGGCGGGGAGGGTGGGCAGGCAGATCAGGACAAGCACCTGGAAAACTGGCTGCCTCTGTTCCGAACATATCCGTTCCCAGGAGCCAGCAGTTCCAGAACCTCCTGGTTATACAAGCAAAGGCACTCATGCATATGACCAGAGAAAACCCCTCCGTGGATGGCCTTGCAGCACTAGTCACAAGAGCCCCCAACTCAGCAACAACCCAAACATTCGGCATCAGTAGAACCCACAGCCTGAGTTCCCTGGTGGCCCAGTGGGTAAAGGATCCAGGACTGTCGCTGCTGGGGCATGGTTCGATCCCCGGCCGGGGAACTTTCGCATGCTGCAGGTGCAGCCAAAAAAAAAAAAAAAAAAAGGAAGAACCCACAGCAAATGGGGACATATTCACACTCCAACCGCAATAAAAAGGCACAGATTCCTGATAACCAAACAAAGATGTACCTCACAAATTTAACAATGAGCTACAGAAGCCAGACACAAAAACGCCACATTGCAGGATTCCGATGACATGGCGTTCAGAGGTCCAGCCTCCCCTGGGGTGGTTGAGGTCAGAGGAGCGATTGCCCTGGGGAGAGTGCTGGGGGTCAGGAAACGGGCTACCTGTTGAGGAGGGTGCCCGGTGGGCGGGCACACGGATGTAAGCGTGCATCACGTGACACCTAGAATGTGGGTGCCCTTGACTGCGTCTCAGCGAGGCTTCCGTGTAAAGGAGCGATCTTCCCAAGGCGGATAGGCAGCAGAGGCCCCCTGGGGGTGGCTCCTACACCCTGGGTCACATGCACCCTCTCACGCACGCAGGAACACAGTCCCAAAGCCCAGCCAGCGGAACCAGCCTAAACCCCAAGCCCCTAAACCACCCTTGGGTTTTTCTAAAATCTGAGTCAGACAAATGAAATTCTGGGCAACTTCTGGGCCTCAGTTCTCTAACCCGAGCAGAGACGTGCCAGGCCCCACGGCCGGCCACAGAGACAAGGCTGGGCTGTTCGGAGGCCCCTCAGGCCATCGTGCGCGGAGGCCCCCGCCTTCTCCAGGAGCAGGAAGGCGCCGGCCGACGTTTATTACCCGCCGGCAGCGAGATTGACTGCAAGGCCTCCTTTGCCCACACTGAGCCATTAGCTCGTAATGGCCCCGAAGGCTCCCTGGGCCACAGACCCGGGCCCGAGCGTGCGGGCGCCAACACCAAGGATCCTAATGGCTAGCACATTGCCCAGATAAATCATCGTCGCTCAGAAGGGGCTCCGGCCAGGCCGGTGGCTTCCAAACTTCATTTCACGAATTTCCCCTTAATACGCAGCTGCCCTGGAGAGGGGGGTCCAACGGGTGACACAGCATCAGCGAATTTCTCTAATGCGGTGTTTATCAAGGAAGGGAGGGAAGAAGAGACATGGGTGACAGGGACTCCGCGCAGTGCTGCAGGATGCCACACCAGTGGGCATTTGGAGACGGGAGCAAAACTCCCCATTTGAGATTCCCCCCCCCAGGGCGGGGGATTCGATGGTCTGGAGCTGGCAGCCACAAATGCCCACAGAAGGCGTCTGGAAGGTGTGTTCCGGGAATACTGCTGTCTGTAGACAGAAGCTCTGTAAAGAGATGCTCCGTGACCGTATGGGTGCAAATGGGCCTGGTGTCTGAGCACATGGGGGTGGCCGCCAGATCACCTGGGTCCTAACTCTGGCTCAGACTCCTGCTGGCGGAGTCAGAGTTGCCTCAGGCAGGCTACTTCGCCTCTGTATTCCTTGATTTCATCATCTATAAAATGGGAGAATACAGGATCCAGCTTAAGGATCTGGCATTGCTGCAAGCTGGAGCGTGGATCACAGAGGCAGCTCAGCCACAACAGCAACTCTGATTCAATTTCTGGCCCAGGGAACTTGCATATGCAGCAGGTGTGGCAGTAAAAAGAAAAATAAAATAAAATTAAATTAAATTAACATGGGAGGAGTTCCTGTCGTGGCTCAGCAGAAACGAATCTGACTAGCATCCATGAGGACGCAGGTCCTAACCCTGGCCTTGCTCAATGGGTTAAGGATCTGGCATTGCTGTGAGCTGTGGTATAGGTTGCAGATGTGGCTTGGACCCTGTGTTGCTGTAGTTATGGTGTAGGCCAGTGACTACAGCTCTGATTCGACCCCTAGCCTGGAAACCTCCATATGCCACGGGTGTGGCCCTAAAAAGATAAAAATAATAATAAAACTAAAATAGAATAGAATAGAGGGGGTCTCTGTCCCAAAGTTCTGGATCACGGCCATTCTCAGGGGCTGGCTGACATGACCTCTGGCAGGGTCTCCATGTAGGTCACAATGCAAACGGTGTTCCCTAGAGTTGTGCAGTGTACAACCTGCACGACCATGCCCCACGGGCTTGAGTCCTATGGGCTTCCTACCACTCAAAGAATCCCTCTGGGGGCTGATGCGAGAATAAAGTGGAACAGCTTCTGTAAAGTGTTTAGAACAGAGCCTGGCACATAAGTAAGTGCTGTAGGATTTTTTGTGATCACTGTCACCCCTGTCATCATCCTCATGTTAAAACTCTGAAAGTCCTACAGGAAGGAAACCTGGTTGAGCTAGTGACATGCTCGCCGCAGTCAGGCTATGGCTGGAGTGTGGTTCCTGGAAGGGGAAATGACATGTTCAAGGTCACAACGCATGCAAGGGGAGCACAGACTGGAACTTAGGGCTCCTACCTCCCAGGCTGCAGCGTCCCTTAAAAGGCGCTCACCCCACAGCCTGCAAAATTACCTCCAAACATCGATAATTCAGGGATCCATCCAGGGCAGCTGTGAGCAGGCCTATGAGTCCCAGGGAAAGCCCTAGGCATCTTTCTGGCCCTGCTGCCATATGGACACTCAGGCCTTGGGACCTAGAGGTGACAGTCAGGAACACAGAAGCCGCTGGAGACCAACCTCCCAGCCTGCTGCCTTCCTTGAGGAGGCAGAGCCCAGGATTTCATTCCTCCTGGGCCCCTCCCCAGTCCCCCACCCGCCCTCTTCTCCTCCCTCAGCATCGTCCACCCTGGCACTCAACCCATCTCTCTGGTTGATCTGAAGTTCTCACTCTAAAAACCTTAGCCTCAGTTGTCAAGTCTTGTTCCACCTCTGAATCAACTCTGACTCTGGCAATGAGTCTTACACATGGTGCTCAGTTACTATTTGAGTGGGTTGAATTTTCAGGCCATAATACTATCCCGGCCTAGCTTCTCCCAATTTCCTGTACTGGACTAGAGAGGCTCTGTTCTCAGTCTTAACTCCCTAGAGGTCTCAGGAATAATAGAGAGAGGCGCCAGAGTCCAGCTTATCCCTGCCTCTGCCTGGAAGCCCTCCCTGATTTCGCCAGGCCATCTGTCTCAGCTTCTTTGAACACTCTTCCCTCCGGCAACCGATCCTGCCAGGCTGCCTGCCATCTAACAGCCCTCACCCCGGTGCCACTGCCAGGCCCTTGAAGGCAGGGCCTGATGAGGACTTATTTGTCTTTTCCCTCCGGTCCAGCATGGTGTGCAGAGCTGGGCATTGGGAAGTTATCACAATGGAAGATGCTCAGAGTCTTGGCAACCCAGGCTGGAGTTGGGGGGTGCATCCAAGAGGGGTTATTCGGGACCCAGGTGGGTCCGCTGGCACAGCAGGCCGAGCGAGGCTCAGGGGGATGCCCATCTCAGCAGAACCTTCCCCTTCGCCTAACATGGGAGCAGAAGCAGAGCCCAGCAGCTCCCCCGCCCCAAGGGCCACCTGCCCAGGAAACCAGGGCCCCAAGCAGAAGGCTCCACAGGCTGCGTTTGGACCAAATTCCTTCTCAGCGGCCGTACATTTCCAGCATACAGGAATTGCTCCTGCCGATTCAAAACCAGGTCAGAGAAAACTGCCTCTCGTTTCCGGCAGGGGTGAGCGTTCCTCCCGGGGAAGGGCTCCGCAAAAGTCTCCAAACCGAGCACGAGAGACAAGTGGGAACCAAGCCTCATTCCCTCGGTGGCCCCGCGGCTGCCAAAATTACTGACAAACTGACCTACAAAGAGAGTTTCTATTTTATGAGCAAACCCCAAAGGTTAACAGCGGAGCCGCCGGCGGGCGATCCACACGGAGGAGCGGAAGCTTCCCCAGCAGCACCCGCGTGGAGCCTGGGCACCTCAGCTTCGCGGAGAAACGTGTCTCAGAAACGCCAAGGAGAAAGGGAGGAGCAAAGGGGGGGGGGCTTCCAGAAACCGTGGCTGGAGGGGGTTCCGGATGTGAGGACACCAGCCCACAGCCACGACTCTGTCCCAGAGCTGTGGGTCACTGCCACTGTCAAGGCTGGCAGTAGTGACTTCTGGCAGGGCCACCATGGAGACATCATGTGAATGGTGTCCCCTCCAGTTGTGCAGTGTACAACCTGTACAACCGTACCCTGCAGGCCTAAGTCCCGTGGGGTTCCTGCCACTCAAAGAATCTTGCCCCTATATAGTGCTGGTTTGCAGTCACATAACCTGTGCAGAAATACAGGGACCTGGATTTAGAAGGGCCCTACATTTGGTGTGATATCCTGCTGTTGTTACCTTGAATTTTTCATTTTCTAACACAAGGTGTTGCATTTTGTTCTAACACAAGCCCCACAGGTTGTGGGGCTTGGTTCTCCCGCCATGTGGCCGAACACCATGACCACGCCTGCAGTGTGGGCATGGAGAGAAGGGCTGAGCAATTATCCAGTGGGTTCATCACTGAGTAACTGCTACAAAAAGTAGAAAATATCCAGCCTCCATCCTTCCTTATCCTCTAAGTCGCCCAGGTGTGGGCCCTACCCTGGAGGCTTGCCGGGGAGCAAGGGCAGGGCCAGAGGAGCCCAGGCAATGGCCAAGGGCACAGGGGTACCAGAATCTCCCAGGCTTGTGCTCTCATTCAGGAAGAAGCTTCTGATAGCGAGGAACCCATTGGAGACTAAAGGCCCTTGGGCTTTGTCATATTATTCCAATATCTGAGCTGCAAGAAAAATCTCCTGGATTTTGGCAGAAGGTAAGTAACAAAAAGCAGGTCAGAGAATGCAGGCGGACAGGAAACGGGGTCACGATGGCAACCCGCCAACTGGGCACCCAGGCCCTTCACCACTGATCATCCACCCAGACCCGAAGCACCAGTGGCCACTGACATCTCATCAGATCTGCCGGCAACATGGAATAGAGCACCCACCCGTTTAGAAGGCGAGCCTGAGGTTCAGTGAGGTCTGGAGAATCACCCAGCAGGCCAGGCCTGACGTACAGCTCTCCTAACGCCAGCGATGGTGTGAGGACAGAGGGGCCCAGGGCAGAGCCTGACTTTCCCAGTGAAATCGTACACGAAAACACCAATTTACACAGCAAGACAGAGCAGAGCTGCTCTCAAGCCCCACGTCCCATCCTCTGGGCATCCCCCCACCTCCAGGAGGCCCACAGCCTCTTCAAGGAAAGTCAGGGTAGCTCAGACTGCAGTTTGAGAACCAGTGATCTAGTGGCCTCGTTTCTAGTCTCATCAATAATAAACGTGGGTGTCACCGCCCAGGCTTCCTGAATCTCACTCTGGAGTTCCCGTCGTGGCTCAGTGGTTAAAAAATCCAACTAGGAACCATGAGCTTTGGGGTTCGATCCCTGGCCTCGCTCAGTGGGTTAAGGATTTGGCGTTGCCTTGAGCTGTGGTGTAGGTTGCAGATGCGGCTCGGATCCCACATTGCTGTGGTGTAGGCTGGTAGCTACAGCTCCGCTTAGACCCCTAGCCTCAGAACCTCCATATGCCGTGGGTGCAGCCCTGAAAAGACAAAAAAGACGAAAGGAAGAAAGAAAAGAAAAGAAAACTAACTCTCACTCTGTTTCTGCATCCATACACAGGGCACGCCGTTTTCTGCAGATGCTCAGATCCCTTGATCATGGTCAGCAGCCCCTGGGTCCCTGTCCTGCAATTTGAGATCATTCTCCCATCCTCAAGCCTCAGGACGATGCGCAGCTACTCCACTATGTCTGACCACCAACACCCGTGAGCACCGTGCATCCCACCCATTGCCGGGTACCCATGACCACTGCACTAACTGGCTGAGCAAAGCACTCTCTCCCCACTACTAGCCCTCAGCTTCCTGGACTCTTGAGAGGCTAGTTCCTGGGAGGATAAAAATCAGGGTATTAAAGAATAATAGAAAATAAAACAGGGAGTTCCCTTCGTGGCTCAGCAGTTGACAAATCTGACTAGGATCCACGCGGATGAGGGTTCGATCCCTGGCCTCGCTCAGTGAGCTAAGGATCCGGCATTGCCATGAGCTGTGGTGTAGGCTGGCAGCTGCAGCTCTGATTCGACCCCTAGCTAGGGAACCTCCCTGTACCGCAGGTGTGGCCCTAAAAAGCAAAAAAAAGAAAAGAAGAAAAGAAAAGAAAGCAAACTAAAGCAGGGATAAGGTATTATTAGTTTCCCCCAAAATTAATATTTTTGCCTTAGATGCTGCCTGGCTTGATTTACGGGACCCAGCATCCACAAGAACCCACTCCCTGCTCCCATTGCCGAGAGTCTGAAGGGTGCCAGACACAACCCTGGCCCCCGGGTCTGAGCCACAGGCTCCCAAAGTCCCAGCTCCAGGATTCCTGCCAGGTTGGACCCACTGCCAGCAGGTGTAGTACAGACCAGGATTTTCCAAACTCCTCTGGTGATACAAATCCAGGAGATAGAGGTGAGGGTGCCTGTCAACTACACAGGCTTCCAGGCCCCTCCCCAGGGAGCTTTCACTCAGGAGGCCAGTTTGGTGGGTAGGGGGGGTAGGAGGGGAGCTCCACCTGATGAATGAATGAGTGGGGCAATGCATATGGAGCGCCAGTTCAATAGGTATTTAAGAGATCAGTGGCGGGGGGCGGGGGCGGGGGGGACACAGATGGCATCTGGCCGTGCACAGGCCTGGTTTGTATTCACCCCAGCTTTTGGCCATCTGCGTGACCTTGGGCCAGTGTCTGCCCCTCTCTGAGCCTCAGCTTTCTGGTAAATAAAATGGATCAAGTGGTCCAAAAGCTTCATGGCTTCTGCACATCAGCAAGACCCTCCCAGACATTGCTCTTAACCAAGAGAGAACTCCGGCTCAGCCTCTCAAAACACAACTGTCCCACCTCCTCCCAAACCCTCGGGCCCACCTCTGGAGGGGACAGGGCGGGGTGGGGGGTGGGGAGGTCCGCACTAAGGTATCCTTAAATAAATGGAGCCTCCTGCTCAGCACCAAGCCTGGAAGCCTGCGTGCGAGCAGGTGCCTTCCCACGGACCCTCCTTCGTTAGTAAATTGCCATGCTGGAGGTGGAGTCATTGTCAAGGCCAGCGCGGTAGCTGGAGGAAGGCACGGATGACGGGCAGTGGCAGCCAAGCTGGGGGCTGCGTGACAAGTGTCAGCTTTCAGCTCACAGCTTAACACGAGCCACCCGGCTGCGAAACAAGGAGAGATACGCTAATGACAAAACTTTCAGAGCTGCCTGGCGCAGAAAACAGGAAGCGTGAGAACAGAGGCTCCGAAAGATGTTCCCCTCAACCTCTACCCGGGATGGGAGGAATAAGAGACACGCCAGCAAAGGGCCGAGCCCGTGTCCTTACCGCTGCACAGCGAAAATGAGCCGGGGCGCTGAATGGGGTCTGAGCACCACTCTGAGTCAGGGGAGAGGGGACAGGCGGCTCTCACAGCTGACAAACCCCCCCCCCAATTGTCATGGCAGCGGCAAAAACATCAGGGAAAATCAGGCAGCTATTACGCACGTTGTAAACAGAATAAAAACTGCAAAAGCATACACGGGAGTAAACTTGCTAGAGGAAAGTCCCGTGATGTGGGGGTCAGAATTCAAGCACTTAATAACGGCTTCTTTCCGATTGTCCCCGGCACCGCAAGAATGCACTGGCAAGGCTCGTCACCGTCACAGAGAAGGGAAACGTGGTGAGGTACAGGCACAGACATAGGGGAATGTGGTCAAGAAGGAAGGGGCTGGGCCAAGAGAAGCTGGCTTTAGAGTAAGGCATCAGCACACGTCAAGAGCATGGCTAGAAACCAGGATACACTTGCTGGGGGGCGGGTGGGGGGGGGATGAGTAGACAATCCAGCCACAAGCAGGGCGGATAAGCAAATGTACTAACACTGTTTCACTGGGGTCCCCACCAACTGAATCACCCCTGGCCCGGTGGCCCTGATGAACTGGGAGCTCTCCTCTCAGGCTCCGGACCTAGGGAAGGACCAGGACTCCAGGCACAGAGGAGGAACTGCCGGGGTTCAGGGCAGAAATTCTTTGCCAGTGATTCAGAAACCATGTCAATATTTTAAGGAGCAGTATAGTGGTTCTGGTGCATACCATGTAATGTTTCTAAAATATCTTTTGGGGGGCTGCATCTGCAGTAAGTGGGAGTTCCCAGGCCAAGGATCAAACTTGTGCCCCAGCAGCGACCCGAGCCACAGCAGTGGCAATGTCAGATCCTTAGCCTGCTGAGCCACCAGGGAACTCCACATATCATGTAAATATCAACCAGTTTTCCACCAAGTGCCCAGACCCAGGAGCCCTGAGCTGGGTTAGAACAGGACTAGGAACGTGTTCTAACTACCTTTTTGTTCATCCATTCGTTTTGAGAAGCCATGCTCCTGCCATCCAGAGAGATTTCTTGAGCCTCCAGGCAGACAAGTAGGGATGGCACAAACGCTGCAAAGGCCATTTGAACCTGAGCAGGGCCCACACCCAGGGGTTCTGCGGCGGGGGACGGGTGTGTATATGTGTGTGTGTAAGGGTGAGGCTGCCAAAAGGTTACCAGAAGAAAGCTGAACTGCCCCAGGAGTGGGAGAGAGAGAGAGCACAATATCTGAAAACCGGATTCTGATTCTGATGCTGCAGATATAAGCCCCCAAATGTTGTACAATGAGATGCTAAAGCGAGTTTTGTTTTTGTTTGTTTGCTTGCTTGGTTTTTTTGTTTTTGTTTTGTTTTGTTTGTAAAACAGATCTTGAGGGCACATGCTGATATAGTTGAAGCTTTTCAGGCAGGCAATAGATGAGGGGTTTAGCGCGGGCGCGCGCGTGTGTGTGTGTGTGTGTGTGTGCACTTTTTTAGGAGGCTACCCTTTATTAGAACTCCTTCATGAAAAGTCACTTAGTGAAGTGTTTCTGCAGCTCGCATACACATGAAAGGTGGCTTTTGGGGTGCTCACTGCAGCTCTGTGGGTGGAGAAGAGCCCACAGAATTCAGAGCACATGGACATAGAGAGATAACTGGGCCCGGTGTGGACAAAGGGCCCGCAGTATCTTCTGAGGACACACGTTACCAGTAGAAACAATTATTTCTCCTAAAGCTACAGGCCCTTTTTGGGGCTTGTTAACATTTGATAGGAATCCAACTGTAACCAAGATTCTGGGGACTGATCATCAAAACGGAAGTGGCTGCTAGGAGACAGGTTTGAGCTACAGAGCTTCTTGCATTCCCACCGGTTCCTTTAAAGGAGCAGCCCGTGGAATCCTCTTCCCAGAGGTTGGGCAGCAGGGTTGTTTTAGTCACTGAAAGGAAAAATAACTCTACCTCTTGATAGCTCCAGAATTAATTCACACATTTCACTGCTAAGGTCCAGAAATACGTCTGTGTTGACAATTTGCATTCGATGCTTCGAAAACAATGTCGTGGTTTTATTTGCCTCACGTCCCAGAAACATCACCCCTTTCCAATATCTAGCCAAGTGCTACAATCCCCCAAGAGTTTCCTGAGACCCTACCCGTGGCAACCAGGGAGGGGACTCAGAATGCCCCAGGTGGGAAAAGGGGGCTTTGTGCAAGAGCTGTCCTCCTATGAAGGGACGAGACAAGCAGATGGCCAGTCAAATCGTGGTCTGCCCCCTCCCAATTCCCACGACAGCTTCCAGCCCTCGGCAACACAGATTTGAGATCATTCTACCCACCCCTCCCCATCTCCAACACCGCATCACCGTGTCTCTCCTCGACTCTCAAGCACCAAGACTGGCCCACATTCACCAGCTTTTGGTTCACCTTCTCAGTGCACCTTGCTGCTGTGTCAGGTGGGACCCAACCCTGGCTTTCCTCATCAGCTCCTAAGAATAAAATCAGAGTGATAAGGATCACGAAAGGTAAGAAGAAAAGGCAACGCTGGACACAGGAACAAGGTATGATTAGTATCGACTCTTACACTGGGTGTTGCCAAGCTTGATTTAGGACTGTCACCAATAAGGGAGTCAGGGGGTCTCACCCAGCCCATCTTCTCTCCCCTGGCAAAGGAAGAGGAGAGGGAGGGAAGGAGAAGATCCTCCAACGGGTCCTCTCGAGGCCTGAGCCACAATCCCCTCGTCTAAGCTCTGATGACCCCACAAGCCCTTGGACCCAGCAACCTTGCATAAAAGTCACTGTGGGATAAAGCAGTGTTTTCTAAATGTTCCTAAGACTCTTAGTTGCCTATTCAGCTTCCAGATTTCTCCCCTGGACATAATTTTCCCTATTCCTTCAGCTAGGTACAACTAAAAACCCTCTATAAAGGAAACAAGAATATTCTGAAAGGTGGAGAGAAGGAGGCGGAATAGCCAGGGACCTTGAAACCCAAGAAATGACACGGTCTTAATTTCCCTGGGTTTTTCTTTTGCTTCATATATCTCAGATTGGAGCTCAAGAAGCAGGTAACCAGGAACACTAATAGATAAGATTTTAAAAGCCCCAAGAAAAGCCTGAGTTCTCTATCCAAAGGACCAGAAAAGGAATAGCCTGGCAAGATAGGAAACTTGTAGACAATAACAGCTTGTTTCAGCCACACCCTATGGAAAAAGCTGTACTGCTCCCCCACTCCTTCCGGCAAAGGTTGAGTGGGGTACCTAGATTTCTATGTAACAAGGCACCCCCTCTCCATGGAGTGTTGAAAAAGCCTAGTAGGGACCAGACTTTCATACTTGCTGGGCAGTGACGTGGCCCGTCCCCATGGTCTCACTAGAGACCTTCTGGAGGGCCTGGACTTCTACCTCATCCAGCAGGAACAAAGTGCCCCTTCCCATCCCCCTGGTGTCAGTGGAAGCCACACCAGGGGAGCAGGTGTCAGTGGGGAGCAAGAAGGAGGCACTTCTCCCACTATTCTGAGAGGTATCAGTGGAGACCTAATAGGGAGACTACCCTGGAATTCTTCCACTTCGGTCAAAAATCATTTGTCCCACCAAGAACTAGAAAGATGTCAAATTAAATGGAAAAAGACAATCCATCATATTCAAACCGAGATGACAAAGACGTTAGCGTTATCTCTCAAGGAATTTGAAGGAGGAGCCATCATAGAATACTCCACCAAATATGAACACATGTAAAACAAATGGAAAAATAGAAAGTCTCAGCCATAGAAGATAAAAAGCAGCACTAATTGGAATTTTGGGAAATAAGAAAATAAATTAACTTTTTTTAAAAAATCAATGATGGGGGAATTCCCGTCATGGCTCAGTGGTAACGAACCCAACTAGTATCCATGAGGATGCAGGTTTGATTCCTGCCCTCACTCAGTGGGTTAAGGGTCTGGAATTGCCGTGAGCTGTGGTGTAGGTTGAAGATCTGGGTTGGAACCCACAGTGCTGTGGCTGTAGTGTAGGCCAGCAGGGGCAGCTCCGATTCAGCTCCTAGCCTGGGAACTTCCATAAGCCGCAGGAGCGGAAACAAACAAACAAACAAACAAAAAATCAATGATGGGCTCAACATCGGAAGGAAACAGAGGAAAGAATCAATGAACTGGAAGAGAGAACAATAAAAATCACCCAATCTGAACAAAAGAGAGGAAGCAGATTTTTTTTTTTAATGAAAACAGTTTCGTGGATTGATGAGACTATAACTCTCATGTGATCAGAGTCCTGGAAGGAGAGGAGAAAAGGGGTAGACTTTGAAAGTACTCCAAATTAAAAAAGACAAAGGAAAAAATTTGAGAGCAGAGGAAGAAAAATGGCATCTTACCACAGTGGAAAAATAATTCAAATGACAGCTGATTTCTCATCAAAAACCATGGAAACCCTAAGAAAGTGGTGTGACATTTTTCAGCTGCTAAAAGAAAAGACCTGGCAAGCCAAAACCTATATCCAGCAAAAATACCACTCAGGGATGAAGGGGGAATCAAGACATCCTCAGATGAAGGAAAACTAAGAAAATTTGTCATCAGAAGGCCTACTCTGAAAAAATGGCTAAAGGAACTTCTCTAAACAGAAAGGAAATAATAAAAGAATTCTTGCAAGTAGGAAAGAACACACCATAAGTAAGCAAAAATACAGTAAATACAATAATTTCTCTATCCTTTTTGAGTTTTTAAAATTGTTTGATGGTTGAAGCAAAAAAATAACACTAGCAGATATGGTTCTAAATATAAAAAATATTTAAAATAATTAGATTGTAAATGGGAGAGGATAAAGGAAGGTAAGGTTTCTACGCCTCAGTTGAACAGGTAAGATGATACCAGAAACTTTGGGAAGCTATGTTTATATAATGTAATACCTAAGTAATCACATAACAAGCTGAACACCACAGATTAGCCAAGATGAAATTCCTATAAATGTTCAAGTAACCCACAGAAAGGTGGGAAGAAGAAAACAGAAATGAGAAACAGAGAAAACTGACAGAAAACAAAATATAAAATGGCAGACTTCAGCTCTAACATATCATTAGTAACATTAAACGTAAAAGGTTGAAATATACAAATTTAAAAAGACTGACAAAATGGGGGAGGGGCTCCCCTATATTCCATCTACAAGAAATTCACTTAAATTATAACAATATAGTTAGGTTGAAAGTGAAAGGATGATATAATGATTATCTTGCAAATATCAATCAAATGAGAGCAGATGGGCTGTATTAATATTAGATAATGTAGGCTTCAGAGCAAAATAAAATAAAATACCAGAGACAGAGAGGGACATTATATTCTGATAAAGAAGTTAATCAGTCAGAAAAACAGTAATCTGAAATGTGTATGCAACCAAATAATACAACTGTAAAATATGTGAAATAAAAGTTAATACAACTGAAAGGACAAACACACTTATCAACAATTATACAACACTTTAACCCTCTTGCTCAGATGGTGATTGATAAATCAACTAGATATAAAATCAGCAAGAAACAGAACTCAGCAATACCGTCAACCAACAAGAGTTAACTGACTTTGATTGAACACGTCATCCCCAAAACAGCAGAATGGTATTCTTTTCAAGTGTCCAGTGACCGTATCAATGTGGACCATATCATAAGGCATAAAACAAATCTCCACAAATTTAAAAGAACTGAAGTCATACAGTCTTTTCTCCAATCACAATGGAGTCAAACCAGAAATTAATAACAGAAAGATAACAAGTAAACCTCCAAACACTTGAAAACTAAACAAGACGCTTCTAAACAATCATGAGTCAAAGATGAAGCTAAAGAGAAATATTTTATCAAAAACCAAACTAAATAAAAGTTAAACTACTGCATATCAAAATTTGTAAGACAAAGCTAAATATATGCTAAGAGGGAAATTCATAGCACTAAATGTATACTTTAAAAAAACAGAAAAAGTCTCAAATCAATAACTAGCATCTAGCTCAAAGACCTAGAAAAATAAGAGAAAGATAAACTCAAAGCAAGCAGAAGAATAGAAATAATAAAGAGCAGAAATCATGAAATTGAGAACAGAAATCCAATACTGAAAATCAAGTTTAAGTTAGTTCTTTGAAAATATAAACAAAATTGAAAATTTTCTAACAAGACTGACAAAAAAAAGAGAGAAGGAACCAATTACCAATATCAAAAATGAACTTGAGGATGTCACTACAGACCCTACAGATATCAGAAGGATAATAAAAGAATAATACTATGAAAACTCTACACACATACACTTGACAAAGTAGATAAACCAGTTCCTTGAAAAACACAAGCTACCACAACTCAACCAGCATAAAGTAGATAATAACTATCAAAGAGCTTGAATTCAGAACTTAACACTCCCTAAAAAGAAGCCTCCAGACCCCAGATTTCACTAGAGAATTCTAACAAATGTTTAAAAAAGAATTATCACCAATTTTACATAATTACATAATTTCTTTCAGAAAGAAAAAGAACATTATTATTTTAGTTTTACAAAGTTAGTACTGCCCAATACCAGAGCCAGGCAGACAGGACAAAATAAAACTACAGACCAATATCCCTCATAAATACAGACCAAAAAAAAATTCTTTTAACAAAATATTAGCAAAGAGAATTCAGCAATACATTTAACAAATTATACACTATGATCAAGTGGGGTATATACCAAGGATGCGAGTCTATTTCAATATTCAGAAAACAATATACTCCACTATATTAGCAGACTAAAGAAGAAAAAAAATCACATGGTCATATAAATAGCTGCAGTTTTTAAAAGTTGACAAAATTCAACCCCCATTCATGAAAAAAAAAAAAAAGCTTAGGAAAACAGAAATAGAAATAGAGGAGTAGCTTCTTAACTTGATAAAGAGTATCTACAACACCCCACCTGTTATTATATATGATAGTAAAAGACTGATGCTTTGCCCCTAAACTCAGAAACAAGTCAAGGATGCCCACTCTCACCACTCTCATTCAACAGAGTACTGGAAGTTCTAACCAGAGAAGGGGGGGAAAAAAGGCAAGGCAAGAAGGAAATAAAAATGAACACAGATAGGAAAAAATTCCTGCTATTGCATATGACATAATTGTCTAATGTAAGAAAATTCCTACAACTAAATGAGTCTAGGGATATAAAATCAACATTCAAAAACCTTCTGGAGTTCCTGCCATGGTGCAGTGGGTTAAGAATCCAACTTCAGTGGCTCACATTGCTGAGGAGGCACCAGTTCAATCCCCAGTCCAGTGCAGTGGGTTTAAAAGGATCCAGCATTGCCACGGCTATGGCGTAGGTTGTAGCTGTGGCTCTGATTCAATCCCTGGCCCAGAGAACTTTCATATATCATGAGTGCAGCCACAGAATTTAAAAAAGAAAAAACAAAACTGTAATTGTATATACCAGCAATGAGCAAATGAAGATTAAAATTAAAAATACAATATTTTTTATAATCACTCAAAAAATTGAAATATTTAAAAGTAAACCTATCAAAATATGTACTAGACTACAAAACTACAAAACAATAATGAAAGAAATCAAGGAGGCTCTAAATAGAGAAATATACTATGTTCATGGATTGGAAGGCTCCACATGGTAAAGACAGCAATTCTCCCCAAATCAAGACACACGTTTACAAAATTCCTATTAAAATTAGAGCAAGAATTTTTGTATATATAGACAAGATTACTCTAAAATTTATATGAAAAGGCAAAGGACCTAAGAGAGCTAAAACAATTTTTAAAAAGAATAAAAAAAGGAGGATTTGGTCTCCCTGATTTCAAGACTTAAATAGCTGCAATAGCTATGTCATACTGAGCGAGGGATAGACACACAGAATCCAGAAGAAGATCCTCACAAATACGCTCACCTGATAATTAACAGTTTGATGGAGGAATTATAGTCTCTCCAATAAAGGATCCAAAAGCAACTGGACATCTGGGGCAGGAGATGGGGGAGGTGGGCTGTGGTGCTCAACCCAAGCTTATATAAAAATTAACTCAAGATGGATCATGGGCTTAAACATGAAATGTAAAATTATAAAACTTTTTTGAAAAAAAAAATAGGTTAAAAAATTTGGGGGATTTAGGGTTAGGCAGAGAGTTGTTTAAACTGGGCACCAAAGGCATGAGCCAGAAAGGGAAAATTGATCATTTGGCCTTCCCAACGAGGTTTAAAACGTGCACCCTACAAAAGATCCACTATGAAGATGAAAAGTCAAGCTACAGACCAAGAGGAAACCTTTGCAGACCACATATCTGACAAAGGACTCGCATCTAGACTATATAAAGAACACTCAAAACTCAACCATAAAAAAGCAAACAATCCAATTAGAAAAGAGGCAAAAGACATGAAGAAGCATTTCGTCAAAAAGGATAAAGAGATGGCAAATAAGCCCATGAAAATATGTTCAACATCATTAGCCATTAGGGAAATTCACATTAAAACCGCAATAAGTCATCACCACACATGCATCAGACTGGCTAAAATTAAAAATAGTGACAAAGCAAATGCTGGCAAAGATGTGGAGAAACTTGATACCTTGATGGTGGGAATGTAAAATGGCACTGCTACTCTGGAAAGTTTGGCCATTTCTTAAAAAGTCAAACATGCAAGTGCTAGAGGCCTAGCAACAACACTCCTGGGATTTTATCCCACAAATAATGTAAACGTGTGCAGAATTCCATTTACGTAACTTTTTTTTTTTTTTTTTTTTTTTTTTTTTTTTTGCTTTTTAGGGCTTCACATGGCTGCATATGGAGGTTCCCAGGCTAGGGGTCGAATCAGAACTGTAGCTTCTGGACTATATCACAGCCACAGCAACACGGGATCCAAGCCGCATCTGCAACCTGCACCACAGTTCAAGGCAACGCTGGATCCTTAACCCACTGAGCAGGGCCAGGTGGGTGCCAGTCAGATTCGTTAACCACTGAGCCGCAATGGGAATTCCTACATCCCATTCTTGAAATGACAAACTTGGGCAACGGAGAACCGATTAGTGATTTCCAGAGGTTAAGGAAGGGGTGGAGGCAGGATGGAAATGGCCATGGTTTTCAAAGGGGAGCATGAAGGGTTCTTGCGCTGATGGGAATGTTCGGTAGCTTGTGTGTAGGGATGTCAATATCCCAGCTGGGATACTGTAAACTCATTTTGTAAACTGCAGCTGATTTACAGTGTTGTGCCAATTTCTGCTGTGCAGCCTTGCGACCCCGTCACATATATGTATACACACACACACATATGTATTCACACACACTCCTCACATCCTTTTAAACTGACTTTCCATGTGAATCTACAATTATCTCAAAATGAAAAGTTTTTTTTTTTTAAGTTAAAAATTGTATAAGGGTGAGGAGTTCCCGCTGTGGTGCAGCAGAAACAAATCCAACTAGGAACCATGAGGTTGCGGGTTCGATCCCTGGCCTCGCTCAGCGGGTTAAGGATCCGGTGTCACCGTGAGCTGTGGTGTAGGTAGCAGACGCAGCTCGGATCCCGCGTTGCTGTGGCTGTGGCTGTGGCCGTGGCCGGCAGCAACAGCTCTGATTCGACCCCTACCCTGGGAACCTCCATATGCCGTGGGTGTGGCCTTTAAAAAAAAAAAAACTGTATAAGGGTGAAAACAGGACCATAAAGAGCTTTAAAAGAAGGGGAGGCGGTGAGAGCACCACTGTTCTTCCCCAAGAACTGGCTTGAGGCATAGGGACTGCAGGAGTGGGTAAAACACAGGATAAAGTACAGGGAAAATACAGGACAGCCAGTTAAATTTAAATTCTGGATAAACAACAAATACCTATTAAGTAGCAGTATGTTCCAGGTAATACTGGGGACACACTTAGACTTAAAAAAAAAAAATCTTTGTTGTTTATTTGGAATTCAGATTTAACTAGCCATCCTATTTGTTTAGTTGCTAAATCTGGAAACCCTAGAGCCGTCTGGGGGCTACGCACGGCAGAGGTAGGGTGGCCCCGGGGGGGAGTAAGACAGACTTCAGGAGAGAGGCCGGAGAGCAGGCAAAGGGATACCAAGGACCACAAAGATGCCCCAGACGGGGAGGTGCCTTAGAAGAAGGAGGAAGGTAGACATTGGCATGGGAAGTCCCCAAGCAGCTGCATTTATGGAGCTCCGCTAATGAAGGGAATCTTGGCGGGTGGTCCGTACAGAATCCCGTGAAGGGGCAAGAGTGGATGCCTGAGTCTCCAGTGCTGACTGCAGCTGGAGGGAGACTGAAACCTGTCCAAGTGGTGCTTCTAGGCACTAGGAGCATCCCGGGATTAAACCCAAGCCATCCCCGCCTCGGCCCCTGGGCTGCTCTCACCACGATGCGGCCCCACCCGCTGGGATCTTCCCTTCCAATGAGAGAAGGGCATGTGGGCCAGCAGGCTCCAGTGTCCAGGTCAGTGGGCAGTCCTGTGTCTGACCCAAACCAAAATTACCCTGGGCCTCTGCTCTCAGCTGGAAAGTCACCTCCCAGCCAGGACATCGCCAATCATGTTTTTGCATTGCTCCTGGACATCCCGGGGGATCGTCCTTTATTTTCTTCATGAAACATATCACTCCTTGAAAGCATAGAGATTTTTTTACTTTGTTTTCTTGTTTAACGGGGGTCCCCACAAGCTCCAGGAATGCAATGACTTTGTTTGGCTTGCTGTGGCATCTATGCTTAGTGCCTGGTCCACACTAGGTGTTCAAGAGAGAAAACAAGGGCTGAATGAATGAAGGAGTAGATCAAGAAATCATTCTGATCGAAGCTGCTCCTTCTGGCGCTATCCTGTAGGCACAGCCCCCTTGGAGCTTGACAAAGGTAGAGGGCCAGTCTTCCTCCTCCAGGAAGCCCTCAGCAGCATCCTCTGAGCTGCCACCTGGGATGGCTGGCTCAGCCTGGTCACAGAGGAGCTCAGTTTGTCCTCTCTAAACAAGGGCTCCAGCAGCAGCAGCATCACCTTTAATTAGTCCCTGCCACAGGGACTAATAATAATAATACTCATGTTAATAGCTGCCACTTACTGAGAACCTATATGTGCTGGACACGTGTCATATATTTTAACTGCTTTAATCCTCCGAGGGCTGGTGACCCTCCACCGTTTGTGCTGTTCCCTCCTTATGGAAAATAGATACCCTTTCTCTTTTCAAGAACACCCTCCCTGCTCCCATCGTGGGGAGAAGAGGGGCAGACACCGGCACACCTCAACACCCAGGAAAGGTGGGTGGTGCCAGCCTGACCAATCAAGCCGCTCCAACTCCCTGATTGCAATGACCGCCTCCTGGTTAGTTTACGGACACTTAGGAGGCAGCGAGCTTTGGTTCTGAAACCTTTTCTGCTGATGAAGAAGTACATGCCCCACTCTGCTGGGACTGCTGAGTGGGGAGTTGCTGGCTGGCACTGGCACCAGAGGAGCCCACCTGGGAATGCAGGCAACAAAAAGGAAGCGAGAGCTAGGAGAGACAGATTGGCAATGACTTTATTAGAACCCCTAGATCCAACCCTGCCTGAAGCCTGTTATCCAGTGTATCCCTAGACTTTTCTGTTACCCGAGCCAATAATGCGCATGTATTTTTCCCATGTGTTTTTACATGAGTTCATGCTTTTTAATGTTGTAGCCAGCGTGAGGTGGACCTCCGATTTGCCTTTGAAAGAGGCTTGCCTAAATTGCTATGTTCATACAGGTATTTGAGATGAGGGCATGTTGCAGGTGCGGAGCTGAAGGATACAAGGGCGAAAAAGCATAGTTAACCAGGAGCTGGGACTGCTCTGAACCACTGTGATTCACTGCAGAGTTCTACATTCCGTATTATTTCTCGTTAATAGTCACAATCTAGCAAGATTGAGCAAACTATTGGTGCTCAATAAACGTCTCCTGGGTAAACTAAAACCAGTAACTTCCTAAAGAAGTCTCTGTTTAGAAAACGTTCCCATCAGCTACCTTGGGTTCTTGCTCCAACTCAGGCTTACGACTCACAGTATGTCTTGGAAGACTCATTTCTCTTCTCCCTGCCTTGGTTTCCCCAGGTAGATGAGCTGGAAAACACACCAGCTGGGCCACTCGTGAGACACGTCAGCCAGTGAGGGACACCCGACTCCTTCAAGGGAGGGGTCTGCAGTCAGAAGAGGGGGCCTCCCAATACCTGGCCCCCGGATCCGAGGGACCCATGCGTAACGGAGGCCTGGCCAGGCATCCAGAGCCCAGTGTGAGGCTCTGGCACCGACTGGGAGCTCAGGGCAGAGCAGGTCAAGCCCTGGGGCTGCAAGGCCCCTGTTTGCTGCCGTCACTCCAGTGAGGCTCGGCCAAAAGCAGATGCGAGGGAAACTGTTCATGTGTCAGCTGCTCCCAAGCATCCAAATGACCATAAAGGGCATTCAATAAAGTCAACTCAACAACACAGGCCTCCAGACCATGGTAACGGAGAACAAGAGGAGAAGGCCGTGCCTATGAGCTGGCCGACCAAGATGGTGCCAGGGCCCCAGGCCCTGCCCCTCCAGGACCCGCTCCGTTGCCATCGCCTCTCCATCCTTGCTTGCTCCCCATGGCTCTCTTAGCCTAGAAACACACTCTAGTTCTCCCCTCTTCAAAATGCAAAAGCTTCTTGTGACCCCCGGACCCCTGGCCTCCTGTTTCCCACCCTCCCTTCCCAACCTGGAACCTGGAAAGTCAAGTCTACACTGCTGGTCTCCCACCTTCCCTCAACGTGTTCCTCCATCAGATTCTGCTGACCCTGCCCATGCTCAGGACAGGCCAGCAGAGCCCCTTCGGTCCGCCTCCACGGGCCTCTCTGTGGCCCCTCACATTGGTGCCCAGAAGCGCTTTGCTCTCTGGGCATGGATGACACCAGGGTCCGCAAGCCCCTCCCTTCTCCCGCCTGCCTCACCATGTGTGCCGAGGCCCCCAAACCCCTCCTCCAGCCTAGGCCTCCCCGCCCCCAGGCTCCCCATCCATGCAGCCACCTGCCGGCCAGACACGAACCCTCAGATCAACCACGGGTATCTCCTTGCAGGAGTTGCCAAACTGCCCACAAACTTGAGCTCAATCCAGAAGTAGGACTTGAGAGGATTTCAGGCTCTAAAACCACAATGCCGGAGTTCAAATCCCGCCTCTGCAACTTACTGACGTTGGACAGGTGCTCTCAACTCCCCATGTACAAAGGAGGAGAACAAAGTGCCCCCTGTGTGAGCCGTGATGGGGTTCAGTGTGGTAACACATGTGGGCACTGGGAGCAGGGCCGGGTACTTAGTACGCTGAGTTAGATGTCACGGATCATTATTAGAACCATCATCTTCTTCGCGAGCCCCCAACAGCTCTTCTTCAGGCATGGAATCGTCTTCTCTACCTGTCACTCAAAACCTGGTCACCTGAGACCTCAGAGTCAGTCCTAACTTCTCCCCTTTCCCTTTCCACTAAATGACCAAATCCTGTTGGGTTTGCCTCTTGAATATTTCTCCAACCCCCACCCTCCTGACCCACAGCCTCATCTTCTCCCGCTGCCGCCTCCTCTACCACAGACGTTGACCTGCCCACCTCCAGCCTCACAATTCATTCGACAGGGGTACTGGGTTGTCTCCAATTTTCCCACAATGGACCTCTTCTCTCTGAACTGGCTTATATGGTTTTCTCTGCCTGGAAGGCCCCCCCTCCTCCGCCTTACTTCCCATCTTCTAAGAGCCCGTCACCTCCTCCTGGAAGCTCTCCTGGAATATCCAAGTTGGGAAGACACCTGTCCTTCAGCTTCCATATCTTAGACTCTGTGACATGCTATTAACTTAACCTTGTAGATTACCCACTCCCCAACTCGGCTAGAGGTTCCTCCCCCAGGCTCTCGATCATGTTTGCTAAACTCAGGTTACTCTTCGAGGAAACCCCACCTGACAAAGGCCCTTAAAAAAAGGGTGAAATCTATGACAATGAGAACATTTCCACTATTTTAAAATCCAGAACTGATGGATTCTTTATAGATCAAAGTACGTGATCGACAGCTTCCTTAAACCAACCAGTGAGATGCAAAGTCAGGGAAACTGAGTCCTTGCATCCTTGGGGACCGTTAAGGAGGGAACTGACTGTGCTCTACTTGGGAGATGAAGGAGGAGGAGGAAGTGGGGGGAGAAAGGGAAGGTGGGGGAGGAAAGAGGTGGGAGGGGAGAAGGAGAAGGAGAGGAAGGAGAGGCTGGAGAAGAAGAGGAAGAGGAGGTGGAAGAGGAAGAAGAGGAGGAAGAAGAAGAGGAAGAAGAGGAGGAAGAGGAAGAGGAGGAAGAGGAGGAGGAAGAGGAAGAAGGGGAAGAAGGAGAAAGAACTGGATCATAGGCTCTGGGTACAGGCTCATTATTCTCATTATTCTGACATGAGCAGTCCCAGCACTGGAAACATGATCTCCGGGGGCAGAAGGAGGCAGTCTGATCACATCTTAAGGTTACACAGATGTTTGGGGCCTGGTGTTACCTGAGTCAGATGCACCACGGAAGAGCCTAGCACAGCCCTGCTCAGCAACACGTGTTCCCCACAGAAACTCAACAGGAACCTTTTTTTTTTTCCCTTTGTCTTTTCACGTGTTTTTCTCTTCAGCTATGTTTAAGGGGGCTTTGTGTTTCCCTGGTGTGAGGGGGAGCCACTGACTTCCACACCAGACCTTCCTTCCCATCCAAAGACGCTGCGGGCCAGGTCTTCGGCAAAGGTCCTGGACATGCAAAGAGCCGCAGAAAGAGGGGGCACCCGGTCTGCAAGGTGAATCTCCTGGGGTGTGCTTCTTAAGGACTCAGAAGGCAGGAAACCCCCCTCTCTCCCTCCCTCCACCTCTCTCTCTCTCTCTTTCTCACACACAACCACACACCCACACACACCCCGCCCCCCCACACACACACCCCTGAGCCCATCCTGCCCCAGCGCTGAGGAGAAGAGTCAAGGACCCCCGGCCCAGCCTGAGGGGCATTTTAAAGGCCTGCGTGGGAACGGGCGAGGCTATTCTTCTAAATGCCCATTTCTTCACTGCCGACAGCAAAGCCCAGGCCTTAAGAGGCACCCAGGGAAAGAGGCTGACGTGACCAAGAAAATAACGTCTTCAGAATGACTAATGCCCCACCGGGACGGGCCTGGCTCTGGCCTGGCTGCCTGCCAGAGGGTCCACAGCCACTTTCCAAGGACACGGAGGGCACACGTCCCCTCGACCAGCTTCCCCGAGGACCGCCCCTTCCCAGCCCTGCCCTTCCTCGGGGCGCTGCCCCCGGGGGCCCATGAAGCCCTGAGTTGAGGATGCCAGGGCCCAGAGGCTGAGTCACTCCCTCGGGGCCAACCCGGGTCATAGCAAGTTCATTGTTTCAAGGACAAGTTCTCAGACCCCTAGTCCAGCCATTGGCCTGACAGGAATGGAATAAGAGAGAGGTCTGTGAGCACTAAAGGAGACAAGGAGAGGGCAGGAAACCAGATCCCAGGGTGCCGAGGCCCTGAGGGCCCTGGGTTGGGGGGGGGGGTCAGGGAGGGCTGTCTGCCTTGGATATACGCGTCCAACACACATGCGGAGACACTTGTCCTTCCACAGCCATGGGGGGCCCTGCCTCTGGGCCAGGCTCCCCCCAAGCCCTCCTCGCTATCCCTCTGCAGGCACCAGGAAGCCTCAGGGGGGACCTCCTGCACAGCCATTTTTAGGGGTGGGGGGGTCTCCTTCCAGAGTGTGGGGTGGGGCTGGAGACAGTGATGGGGGGAGCAGTGGGAGGTGGGGAAGGGCCAGGTCGTCCCGGCAGGAGGCCCGCAGAGCAGGCCGTGGACTGCTCCAAGTTTTTGATGTGCCTGCAGGGGGAGGGGGTGTGGCATCTAAAACCATTTCAAAAGCTGGGAGAAGCCCAGAGAAGGGGGCCTCCTTCTCTGTGGGGAGGGGGTTGGGGATTTCAAAGGAGACCCCGCTGCTGAAGGGTTTCAAAAGACCCTGGCCTTTCTCTCAGCGCCAAATCACTCCCTTGCCAGCAGAGCCAGGAGAAGGGGTGCTGGGAAAATGTTTCCAAGGAGACATGGCCCTGAGTCATGTAACTCCCAGGGTTTGGAGGCTGCAAAGCCATGCCGAGTTCCCCCTACCTCCTGCCACTATAAACAGGCCAGTTTAGCAGCCCCCGGGGAAGGGCTCCCGCAGTCCAGGTCCCTGGGGAGGCTGGCTTCAGACCCCTGGTGCCCCAAGTTTATGAGAAGCCCACTAAGCTGAACAGGACTCTGCTACCAGCCCAGTCCCCTTGGTGCCACTAAAGGGAGGCTTTTACCCCCGCCAGCTCCAGGCAGCCACTCTGGGCTCGGGTCATTTAGCCGAGGAAGCCGTCCACCGGGACACTGGATGCTTTTTACTGGGGCAGCAGCACCAGCCTCCAACCAGGGCTCCCGTGCCCGCCTCTCTTCCATTCGCACCTCTCACCGTTGCCCCTGCCACCTTCCCCAAACCACCAAGGTCAAGAGGCACACAGCGCAGGCCAAAGACAAGTCCTATTAGCTCCTTCCACCCTTCTCCCCGGCTCATTGGCTCATTCCCTCACCCCTGGGCCCGGCCAGTCAGGTCTCTCTTCTCATCCCATCTTCTCCCCGACTCAATGCTGCAGCCAGAGGAATCCTCCTAATGCAGTCAGCTACGTCCAGCCAGTACTCTGCTCTAAAACCTTCAATGGCTCCCTAGTGCCTATGTCCAAGGCCACACACTCAGGTGTCCACAGAGATCCAGCTGGGGACACAGATGAGCAAAGCATCCTCCCAGAACACAATAGGGACCAGTGGGTTCTGTGAGCCTGGGGAAACATGGTCCCTGATACTGTCCAGCTCAATCCAGCAGTCTCGCGTGGGAATGCCAGCCCTGCCTGCCACCTCTTCTGGTTTTTATGATTTAAAAAAAATTTTTTTTTTTGCATTTTTAGGGCTACACCCGCAGCATGTGGAGGTTCCCAGGCGAGGGGTCCAGCTGCCAGCCTACGCCACAGCCACAGCAATGCAGGATCCAAGCCGCGTTTGCGACCTACACCACAGCTCCTGGCAACGCCAGATCCTTAACCCACTGAGCAAGGCCAGGGATGGAACCCGCAACCTCATGGATCCTAGTCGGGTTCTTTAACCTCTGAGCCACAAAGGGAACTCCCTCTCCTGGTTTTTCAAAAGAAACCAAATCAACCAATCTGGGGCCTCCAGATTTGGACTCCAGCCTACAGGGTCAAGTCCAAACCCAAATCCCTTAAAGTGGTCCGGCCGCAAGCCACCTCCCCACTCTCACTGCCCACAATGACACCACATGTGATGCCTCCATCTTGGTCTGATTGGGTTCCCCTGTTCCCCAAAGTCACCTTCTCTGCCCCCAGGCTTTGCTCACCCCTTGATCGTCCCAAAGATGGGGCTCCCCACGTCTTCAGCCTACACAGCCCTCCTTAAGGGACCCACCTCCTTCTTAGGCTGAGCCCTCGAGGGCCCTGTTCTCTGGCGACTGTCCTTCCTTGGCGAGGCTGCTCCCTCTGCCAGGAATGGCCCTGACCCACAGAGAAAACTCCTCTTCATCCTTTAAAACCCAGGTCTTCCTGATGGACCTACATGGATCCAGCAGTCCCTGTTCCAGAAGCATCCACCTCACTGCACTGTGCATACCTGGGTGCCACCAGCCTCCCCCATGGGCTGAAGTCAGCACTGGGTCTCTCCCACCCCAGGCCTTGGCAGGGGAGCCACACACAGAGGACAAAGCCTGATTTTTCTGCAGACCTTGGCTCTGCTCCGAGGTGGGGAACGAGCAGTTACCTAGACCCTCCTCTTCTGCACAGGGTGTGGACTGTGGTGTCTTCCGGGGATGCTGTGGGGTCTCTGAGGGTAGGGACCCTGTGCCCTTCACCCTCTCTCACCCACAGGAGCCACCCCAGCTCACTACGTGCATCAGGTGCTCCATGTTCTTTGGTAGATGGAGATGATGAGTCCTGGGAAAGGAGGGCAGGTGGAGAGGGCAGGGGGCGGCGAGAGGAGGGTCCCCCTGTCACCAGAGGTATGGCTCCAGCGGGTCCCTGGCCCATGCCTCGTGGCCCCACGCCCAGGACTGGCAGGCACGTGAGACTTCCTGCAATTGCATTAAACGTCTTGCCTGGACTCTCAGGCTCTGAAACCAATAGCTCCTTGCTGCTTGCTCCCCAGGCCCCCAGCCCCCACGGGTCCTGCGATCGGGGCCAGCCCACAGCGCCGCCCAGCGGGCTGGGGCAAGGAGCCCCAGCCACCAGCCGGGACTTCTTCCGAGAAGCATCGCCCTCCGCTGCCACAAAGCCCCGAGTGCCAATCAAACCTTCCTTTCGCATCTCCCACGTCTCTAGTTAAGAGCAGCCCCTTTGCCTTCCACCCGCGGACCCACAGCTTCCAGGCTCCGCACAAAAGGAAAGGTGGAAGGGAGAAGGGAGGGGGCGAGAAAGGCCTTTGAAATCACTGTGGTCCAATTAGCCAGCCTCTCTCGCCCTCCGTGCTTACAAACAGGAGCACACATTAACACCTGCTACAAAAGCAAACATTTTTAGACATCTTCATCTTCACCTTCCTGACATGCCTGTGAAAGCGCTGGCGGCAGCCGGTGACTGACAGGGGAGTCTCCTTCTTCTCCTTCAGCAGGGGACTTTCAAACAGAAGAAATAAAAAAGTCACCAATCTCCCTGGCAGACTGAACTCCCAGGACCCTCATGGACTCCTCATAGCCCCTTGTCCCTGGGCAAGCACCACCGCATACCCAGTCAGGGTCAGCACCTTCCGGGCACCTGCTCCAAGTTACTGGGATGCTGGGCACCCAAGCCCCTGAGCTTGGCCCTCGCTGCAGCTAGTGGGGATCAGGGACCTGCACCTGTCCTGAGCACAGCTCTGCTAAAGAAAGGTCTTTGTGACAGCTCTTATTATGTATAACGTGGACGACGACACAGGTGGGGAGCAACTCTCACGGGCTGAGGTGGGAGCGAGATTTCTGCTTTGGAAATGTGTCTGTATCTCCTGAAGGTGAACCTACTCAGAGCCCATGACCCACAATTTTGGTCTGAGAGATAGTCCCATTAAAACTGCATGCATGTGGGGAGTTCCCCGTTGGGGCGTGGCGGGTGAAGAATCCAACCGCAGCAGCTCAGGTTGCTGCGGAGGCACGGGTTCCACCCCCAACCTGGCACAGTGGGTTAAAGGAACTGGTGTTGCCACAGCGGTGGTGTAGGTCACAGCTGTGGCTTGGATTCCATCCCTGGCCCTGGAACTTCCATATGCCATGGGTGCGGCCATAAAAAAAGAAATATCGCATGCATGTGATCACCTATGACTCAGAGAGGAATGTTCACAACAGCACAGTATTTGAAACAAGTCCACAGTGGAAACTACCCAGCTGCCCATCAGGATGGCTCTCAAGCATAGATAGACAGTGATATGTCCACATGGTGGACTATTATACACCAGTGAAAACGGGTGAGGTCCAATTATACGCACTAATATGAACAAGCAAAAGACACCTGACCCTGGTGAGCAGAGACTATGTGATCTCATTTATATAAAATGCAAAACGACCCCAAGCAGCCTGTGCTGTTAGACCTCAGGATGATGAGGCCCTTTTGTTAGAAGGGGAAGGGTCTGGAGGAGACCAGGCAGGGATTCTGGGATGCGGGAATGGTCTGCTTCTTCACCTGGGTGTTGGCTACATGGGGGTGTTCAGTTCATGAGGATCCATGGAGTCCGACACTTAAATGCACCTTTTGTAATGTACACGATCAAGGGTTTTGGAAAACGGTACCCTGTTGGCATGGCTGTTGTTAAGCCTATTGCGAAAAGATTCAAGGTAGAAAAGTGAAGAGGAAATAAGGGCCAGGATGCTCAGCAGGGGATGGAGCCTCACCTCTCAGATGGCAGCGGTCTTGGAGAAGGTGATCAAACTGCCACCAGACTCCCAGGGCACCAAGATTCCAGAAGCTCCCAAGGCCCTCACTGCCAACCCCCACCCTTGGGCTAGCCCCATGCCACCAGAAATCTGCTGTGCCCTCTCTTGCAGTGAGGGACTCCCCAGCCGCCAGCGGGACCACGCCCATCCCCAGAAGGCAAGCAAAACCTCAGAGCTTCCCTCCATCCCCTGGACCAAGGGGGAATATGATGGCACCTTGAAAGCTCCCTTCTTAAAAAGCTGAATTTTCCAAAGTCCAAGACCACTGGAAGAGGAATAGTACAAGAACTGAAATCACTTTGTAAGCATCCTGTTTTGACAACGTGCCTGAGGAATTCCCCACGTTTAGTGGGGAAATGTGAGCAGTTAAATCTATTCAATGTCATGACAGACGAAATTGAAGCATAATTGCCCCTGAGTACTTGACAACTGGAAAGCACTTCGTTTCAGAAATGGAGGGAAATTTATGCTGGGAAATGGAAGAGACTGTCAAAAGTCTGAGTGTAATGTGAGTGGAGCTGCAAAAAGAAGGCTTGGATGGAGAAAGGGCTCCAGCTCTGACATTTTCAGTCCCATTGGAAATGTCTCAGAAACAGCAGCAATGACTCCATCCTTTGCCCTACAAGCCAGCGCAACAATGACTGGACCCGCACTTTTCAACCCCGACGAATGGCCGCAGCGCGGGTGGGAGGAGACGCCCGCTTACCAATCATGTGGTTGGCAACGTGGATTTGGATCTCTCTCTCATTCTCGAAGGTCATCTGGCACTTGATGCACTGGTACGTCTTTTTCTGTTTGGAAACCAAAAGGCAAGGAATGAGACAGTCAGGATGCAGAAAAGAGCAGAAGCAAACGTTCCTGGAAGCCCCGGCTCAAGAAGACTTCCCAGAATGGCCCCGATCCCCTCCCGGGTCTCTTCAGGCCATTCTCTTCCCACGTGCCTCTGAATCCAGCTCTGAGTCAGTTTGAGGAAAGTGGGAACAGGCGCCATTTCAAGGGAGCTGCCCCTCTGCTGGACCAGGGGAACCACCCCATCCCGAGCTGAGGGCCACGGCAGAACCTTGGCTAGGAAGCTGAGGAAGGCTGTTCTGCTTGGGGTGTGCTCGACTCCATCTACCCATCTTCCACTCATCTACCCATGCTCCATCCACTCACCCATCCATCTGTTCATCCATCTTTCTACCCATCATCTGTCCATCGACCTACCCCTATCTATCCATCCATCTACACACACATACACACAAACATTCAGCTTTCCATCCATCCATCCGTATATACCCACCCCCATTCACACACATTCATTTGTCCATCCATCCATCCATCCCTCCATCCACCTAACCTGTCTATCCATCCATCTACACACACACTCACACACCCCATCCACCCATTCATTCATCTATCCATGCATCTATCCATCCATCTATCCATGCATCTATCCATCCATCCATATACACCCACACCCATTCACACACACTCATTCATTTATCCATCCCTCCACCCCTCCATCCACCTAACCTGTCTATCCATCCATCTACACACACTCATACATCCCATCCACCCATTCATTCATCTATCCATCCATCTATCCATCCATCCATCCACCCATCCATCCATCTACTTATCCTGTATACCATCCATCTACACACACACTGACCCATGCCTATTCACCCACTTACCCATTCATCCATCCATCCACCCATCTCTCTTTGCATCCATCCAATTACTCTCTCATATACATATAAAATTATCACTTTTTTAGAGCTGCACCCACGGCCTGCGGAAGTTCCCAGGCCAGGGGTCGAATCGGAGATACACCTGCTGGTCTACACCACAACCACAGCAACAATGGATCTGAGCCACGTCTGCAACCTACACCACAGCTCACGGCAACACCTGCTCCCTGACTCATGGAGCAAGGCTGGGGATCGAACCCACATCCTCATGGATACATCCTCGGGTTCATTTCTACTGTGCCACAACAGGAACTCCTACTCTCTCATGTATTTACCCATCCTAAGAACCAAGGACCAAGCAGGGGGGAGACTGCTGTCAACTCTAGCGCTCAGGGGTGACTGAGGAATCCCTCACCTGCCCTAGACACAAAGAGCCCCAGGTGATCCTACAGCTGCCTCCGCACAGGAGCTGCTACCAACTGCTATTGTTGGGGTGGGGGCAGAAAAATGGAGAACACGAGACATTTCAAAGCTCCTTGAAGACCCGTTCCAGAGAGTGGAGCTCACTCTCACCACTAAGCCTGGGTGGTTGTGAAACCAGCCCATGGTGGACAGAGGTGGTGTTGCCCGGGTGGGGGAAGGGCTGAGGCTGTGGGATTTAATGAAGCAGGAGAGGTGCTATGGGAATTCAAAATAACCAAGTTTTTCAAAAACCACTTTGGCTCCGGGGATGATGGAGCCTCTCTCGACCTCTGGAAATGGGGGCAAGCCTGAATTTCTTGGCTGAGCACGGAGGCCCAACCCTCAGCAATGCAGCCAGCATAAACCACCAGGGGGCTCAGTTGTCTCCGCCCCCACCTCGGCTCCATCTAAACCTGCACTTCTCCTGAAGGGCCTGGTCTCACCTCCAGGCCTTTGTCTATGCTGTTTCTTTTCTTTTCTCCAATACCCACTCCATCCTCGAGGACTCAGTTCAAATAGAACCTCTTCTGAGAAGCCTCTTCCCACCGCAGAGTGAGTTCCAGGCCTCCCCAGAGCCCTGAGCTCAGGCTGAAAGCATCTGGTTGACCCACATATGATTCTGTTGTGGTCCATTGATATGTTGGCTCCCCACTCCTCAGGAAGCACCCAGAGGGCCAGGATGTGTTTTGTCCACCTGTGAGGTCCCAGCAAAGACTGTGTGCTTAGGAAGCATTTGTTCAGCAAATGAGCAAAGTGGCAAAATAAACTGTGCCAAGCCCTCCATTAGGGCAGAAGGGACAAAGAGAACTCAGGTGACTAGGGATCCTGTATCCCCATCACCCAGCACAGGGATCAGCCCAGAGTGAGCGCCTGATAATCACTGAAGTTTTAATAATCATTGCTCAATTTTCATCATGATTCTTTTTTTTAAGTATGTTTTTCATTTTTTTTAAGGCTGCATGTGCAGCCTATAGAAGTTCCTGGGCTAGGGGTCAAATCAGAGCTGCAGCTGAGGCCTGTGCCACAGCCACATCAACCCTGGATCCGAACTGCATCTGTGACCAATGCCACAGCTTGCAGCAACACTGCATCCCTAACCCAATGAGTGAGGCTAGGGATCCAACCCACAGCCTCATGGATACTAGTCGGGTTCATAACCCGCTGAGCCGAGACAGGAATACCACACTACGATTCTCACAGGAGCCTGGGCAGGACAAGAGGGTACCCCAAATGCCACCCACCAAAGGGCCACCCCTCAGTAGCTGAAGAGGATCAGGCCCTGCCTGGTGGGGAAACCAGTTCCAAGGGACTCCCAAGGGTGGGGTCAGAGGAACTGCTGACCAACAAGCCTGCTGACCACACACACACACACACACACACACAGCCTGTATCCACACAGGTGAAGATACACACAGACCTGCAAGCATCATACGTACCTCACTCCAACTCACCACCAACACACAAGACCGTTACAGACACACTCACAACCCCCTACTCACAGCCACCTGTTCCCTGTGACATAGATATGTAAGTGCCACACCCTCAAAAAAGTGGAGACATCCTCCTGGACCACAAGTTCACGCAGCATCCCTAACGACACACATGCTTTCAGTTCTCTCCCTGGATCCCTGACAGCCACACCCATCACTCCCAGATGTGTCCACAGATGTGCAAGCAGCTTATGGCACAAGGGTGTGCACCGACCCTTGTAGACTCATAGGTATACACATGTGCAATCACACTCAGCCACACACACCTGCACCAACACTCACTAAGGCACGTGTATACCCAGGGGCCCCCGCACAAAGATGGCCCTTCCTGCCTGGCCTGTGAGGCCAGCAGTGCCCAGGGTCCAGACTAGGGCTGTAGGGCCGTCCAGGCTGTGACACACACACACACACACACACACAGAGCATGGCAAGAACAGGTGAGGGACTCTGTCTCCCTCCAGCCGCTGCCACCTGGGCCGGCCCTCCATCTGCACTCAACACCTCCTCGAGGGCCATCTCCCTTTCCCTACCCGCCCCCCAAGACCCCCTCCTCCTCTGGAGCTTCAGCCCCCCACTAGGAGATGTAACCACAGAAAGATAAAATCTGGCATTCAAAGCACCTCCTCTGGCATCAGCCCTTCCCCAGGGGCCCAGCCCCGGAGAACTAAAGCTGAGCCCCAGGGCCCTGGCCAGGGCTTCCTCTCCCAGCGTGGCCCTAAGCCACCTCAGAGGGGCCAGGGCAGAGAGAGAACACACTTGAGGATGTGGAGACGGGAGAGGAGGAGGGGAGGGGAGAGACAGCCATGGCTGCAGAATCTCCATTATCACGATCGCAGCTCGCGTTTATTGAGCACTTACTATGGGCAGGCACTGTTTATTCTCAACACTCATAATCACTCTGCCAGCTCCACTGTAGGGGTGGAGGAGGTGCAGTTTCAAGAGGCCGAATCACTCGGCCAAACAGCGCTGGTGAGCAGGGGAGCTGGGACTCGACCCCAGGCAGACGTCCTCCAGAGGCACTGACTGAGCTGCCCTTCTTGGCTCCATGCCCCAGAGGGCTCCAGACAGCCCTGCTCTGGGTGACAAAAAGCCAGTGGGACCAGGACAAGCCCGGGAACCTGGAACGTGTGTTTACCCTGCTGTAAGACGGAGCCTGAGAGCACCCAGGCTACCCTCCCCCGCCCCCCACTTCGGGCAGGATGAGGCAGAGTGACGATCTGGGGAGCCAATGCAGGCTGGGGTCTGCCCAGGCGGGCCTGGAGCTGGGGGGATGTTGTTTTTACCCATAAACAGAGGGGGAGGTGGAAACCTCAGTGTTTCATGCTCTAGCCGACAGCAGCCTCGGCCCCATGGGAACCCGGTCCTCAGAGAGCTGGTTGCTATGGATACGCTCCCGAGGGTCCCAGCCTGCCAGCCCCCAAGCCCCTGTGCAGCCCCCAGAGTCTGCTCTTGTACGTGTGAGTCCTGGGGGAAGGAGGGGTGAGCGAACAGACAGCTGGGCCCCTGCCCCCAGGCGTGCCTGGGCAGGGGGCAAGGCCCCAGAGGCTGTGCCTCCACTGGGGAGGTACCCGGGCTTTGTCTAGCTCCTTTCTGCACATGGCCCATCTGCCCAGGCCTCTAGATGCCGGTTTCACGTCCCTTCCTCTCTCTCGAGGACAGGGACAGGGAGGGGAAGGCCTGTCAGGCTCCCAGCAAACAAGCCCCCTTGATCTGAAGCCCCACACTGGCATGCATGGCTGGGCACCTTTGGGTATATGGCTCCACCTTCCTAAGCCTGGGCCCCCTCTTTGCCAAAGCAGAGGTCACGGCAAAGGTCCAGGGTGTTGCCACGGAAACCATAGAAGAGCAGGTGCCCACACCGTAGGGGCTTTATGAAGTGGTACTTGCTGCAGAATTCGGGGCAGAGACTGGAAAGGAAGAGGCTTCGATAGCCAAAGGCTTTGGGAGCATGAGAAGCAGCTCCATGGCCATCAGGAGTCTCGCCACAGTGTGGGCAGTGCCAAAAAGGCAGGGATGGGGAGGTCCCCATTGTGGCGCAGAAGAAATGAATCCACCTAGTACCTACAAGGATGCAGGTTCGTCCCCTGGCCTCACTCAGTGGGTTAAGGATCCGGCGTTGTGGTGTAGGTCGCAGACACGGCTTGGATCCCACTTGGCTGTGGCTGTGGCACAGGCTGGCAGCTATAGCTCTGATTCCACCCCTAGCCTGGGAACCTCCCTATGCCACAGCGGCGGCTCTCAAAAGAAAAGAAAAAATGAAAAAATTTCAAAAGGTGTGGGGCTGGAGTGAACTCGGGAGATGGGCATGCCAGGGCCCAGCCCTGCCGCACTGTCTCCCTGCCTGAGCACCAGGAGGATGCCCTGGACCCCACCCTAGCCGGCTTCTCCCATCTCGCAACCAGAATGGGCTCCCGAGGAGTTGGCTGGAGGGCTGGTCCAGAGCTCAGGCTGGGGTACCACACGCTGCCTAATTCCTTCTCTGCCTCTTGAAAGCTGGGGCCTCCTGACAAGCTCCCTAACTGTTCTTGGCCTCCTTGTCCTCATCTGTAGAGTGAGTTTGGAAAGGATTAACTAGAAAGCGTCTGGCACATCCTTATTCCTCAATGACCGTGAGCTGTGCGTATATAGGGACAAGCGCAAGTGATGGTTACCACACGCCCAGCGTGTCTTTACTCATTGAATCCTTGGGGCAAAACACTCAAGTCAGCCTGGGAAACAGTCACAGCATCGACAACTGGGGGCGGGTGGGGGGGGCAGGCACCGACCAATCAGAGCAGATGCTTGTTAAAAAAGCGGAACACGAGTTCCCTGGTGGCTCAGTGGGTTAAGGATCTGGCATGGTCACTGCTGTGGCTCTGGGTACAGGCAGGTTCAATTCCTGGCCCGGGAACTTCAGTGCATGCTGAGAGCACGTGGCAAAAAAAAAAGGCAGAACGGCCCTCCTAGTCCCTTCCAGGCGATTCCAGCTTTAGAGACAGACATTGTCACGATGGCTCTTCCTGTTGTTATGACCAATACCTTCTGGCTTCACAGGTGAGGACAGAGGCCCACAGAGGTCAAAGCACAGAGGGTCCTGGAAGAGGGAGATTTTAACACAGGCCATCCGACTCCAGGGCCCATGTGCTTCCCATCCAACCAAGCTGGGTGGCCAATAAGCTGAGGCTGAAGGGACAGAGTTGGGCAGCTGTGACAAGTCTGTGCTCAGCATCTCTGAAGGCTATCCTGCTGCTCCATCAAAAGGCCTTGAGAATGTGGGGTGTTGCCACCTCCAAGAGGAGCTCTCTGCTTTGAGGGGAGGCCTCAGCCTGGCCGGACACACAGCTCTGTCCTCATTCAGACGCCTCCCTCTGAAGCCCAGTGATCTTGGCCAGCTCTGCAGCTCACTGGCTCAGTGGGGAGCCGGCCAGGACCCCCCCTCCAAGGAGCCCCCACTGCAGAGTCTCCCTTCAGCCTCTCCAGCCCATCTTCTTCTCATTCTCTCTCCCCCTCAAAATCCCGGCGTTCCAGGCCCGGGTTTGGATCCCAGTTCTGATCCCCAAGTAAAAAACCCTCAGCAAACACCCCTGTCTTCCAGCAGGCACCTGTGGCAGGGGGCCCTTCCCTAAATCCTGCCTCCCTGCCCGTGGCGCCAGCAGGGGCTCTCAAGGGAAACATACTCCAGAGATGGGCTTGGCACCTCTTCGGGCTGGAAACAGACAATACGGACTGGAAGGAAATATCTGGACTCGTCCTGTCTGACACCCAAGGGCCACACAGCCTCCAGGCCCCCCTGCAAGGGCCCCTTGCTCACTGGTCCCAGGCCCATGGGGCCCCTTCCCAGTAGCTGGGACTTTCCTAGCCTCACTGAAACCCACTGGAGCTCCTCCTGGTCTGGGAGTCCCCAAGGCAGGGTTCATTTCTTTTTCTTTTTCTTTTGCCTTTTTAGGGCCGCACCCGCAGCCTACGGAGGTTCCCGGGCTAGGGGTCAAATCAGAGCTGTAGCCACTGGCCTGCGCCACAACCCCACCCACAGCAATGGGGGATCTGAGCTGCGTCTGCGACCTACGTCACAACTCATGGCAACGCCGGATCCTTAACCCACTGAGCTAGGCCAGGGATTGAACCTGCCTGCGTCCTCATGGATATTAGTCAGATTTGTTTATGCTGAGCCACGATGGGAACTCCTTTTTTTTTTTTTCCTTTTCTGTCTCCTTGGCTTCGATGCAACCCCCAAAATAATGGGCACTTGGGACAAAGCTGATCAGCCAGTCAGTTGGTCACTAATGATAACAGCAAACAGAAACATTCCCAGGGATGCCCACGTAGCAGCACTTGCACTAACTGGACGGATGCTGGTGATGACCATGACAACAGCTGCTGGGTCCCACGAGCATGACGGGGCCCCAAGGGCCAGGTCCCAAGCCCCTTATGTATGTATTGTCTCTTTGAACTGTTAAAAGAATCTAAGCCCAGAAAGCAGGGACCTGCCCAGGAAGACCCAATAAGCACATGAATAAATGCACCCCCTGGTGTCAGCCACGCACAGTACCGGGCCCGTCACGTACCTTATGCCACAGGCCTCTCACCGCTATTCTATGAAGTCAAGACAATGATTATTCCCTTTTTTTTTTTTCTTTTTAGGGCCGCACCCACGGCATATGGAAGTTCCCAGGCTAGGGGTCCAATTGGAGCCCCAGCTGCCAGCCTATGCCACAGCCGCAGGAACACAGGACCCGAGCCACGTCTGCGACCTACAGCGCAGCTCGCAGCAACGCCAGATCCTTAACCCACCAAGCGGGGCCAGGGATCAAACCCGCATCCTCATGGATAACAGTCGAGTTCGTTACCACTGAGGCACCACAGGAACTCATGATTAGTCCCATTTTAAAGATAAGCACTGGGCAAATGCGGCCCAGGGCAATAGATGCCGTGTCACCCGGAAGGGAGATGGCAACGCTGGGGCTGGAACTCGGTGTCTACTGCAGAGCGGATGTGCTTAACCACTGCACAACGGCGCTGCCTCTCTGGGCGGCTAGAGGGAAACGCCACCACTGGGAAACACGAAGCTCGGCACAGGGGCGCCTCTGGGCTTCAGCAGAGCCCCGAGGACCGGGGGCCGGGCTCAGGTGGACTGCACTTACCCGGGGCACCGGTGATGTCTGGGTGCCTTTCCGGGGCCCACTGGTCTCTGGCGTGAGGTCACGGTGGTCCACCTGCACGTGGCTCTCCAGGTCCTCGGCGCTCTCGAACTTGACGCTGCACTCGGGGCAGCGGAGGCCGGCGCAGGGCCGGTCGGCAGGCTCGGGCGGGGCCAGGCCGCCCACCTGTCCATTGGAGCTGCGGGCCATGCAGCCGGCGCAGAGGCCGTAGGGGAGCCCGTTGACGTCAAGCTTCACCAGGTCCTGCTTGCTTCGAAACTCTTTGAGGCACAGGGCGCACTTGTAGAGCTTCTGCAGCCCCTGGCCGTTGGGGGAGGACGCGGCCGAGCTGCCCGCCAGCTTCTGCATGTGGAAGGTGCCGTGGATCTTGAGCTCGAGCGTGGAGGTGACGGTCTGCATGCAGACCACGCAGCGGAAGCCCGTGAGGGAGTTGCGCAGGTCAGGGTGCATCTGGCAGTGCTCGATGAACTCCTCCTCACTCTGCAGGGGCATCTTGCAGATGCGGCAGGTGCCCGTGTCCAGGCTCTTGCTGTGGGTCACCTTGTGCTCGGTGAGCGTCAGCAGCGAGGGGAAGCGCTCGCCGCAGATGGGGCACATGTAGTGCTTGGCGGGGCCGCGGTGCGTCTGCAGGTGCTCCCGGAGCCCATTCTCCGAGAAGAAAGTCCGCGAGCACACGTTGCACTTGTGGCTGCCCTTGATGAACTCCGCCTTTTTGCGCGAGCCGTCGTCCTCGCCCGGCCGGATGTTGTGGTCCCGCAGCCTGTGGTTCTGCAGCAGCACCTCCATGGTGTAGGCCGCCCCACAGATGTCGCAGCCGTACATGGGCTCGGATGCGTCCACGTCGTCCTCGCTGGCCTCATGGCTGTTGGGAGCCTCAGGGTTCTTCAGCAGCATCCCCTGCAGGTCAGCCGGTTCGGCCTTCTTGGCGGCAGCCGGGGGCACCCCGTTGGCCGTGCCGTTCTCAGTGGCCGCGTCAAACACACAGTGCTTCTCCCGCAGGTGCTTCTCCAGCAGGATGATGGCGTGGAAGGCCTTGCTGCAGAACTTGCAGTTGTACTTCTTGCTGTGCGTGGTGATGTGGCACTGCAGCTCCACCTCGGTGCTGAAGGTCTCCCCGCAGAAGATGCACTTGTGGGCCTTGGCCGGGTTGCCCAGGTGGCTGTGCTTGACGTGCACCTGCAGGTCGGCCTCCTTGCGGAAGTCCCAATTGCAGGCCGTGCAGCGGTACATCTTCTTCTCGTTGCTGTGCTTCACCGCCAGGTGCACCTGGATGGACACCTTGGAGTCGAAGACCTCCTGACACAGGGTGCAGTGGTACAGCACGAAGGTGTGCATGTCCAGCAGGTGCTTCTGCAGGTCGTCCACCGAGGAGAACTGCTTGTCGCAGCTCTCGCACACGTAGTGGGTCGACGTGGTCATGTAGTGCACGGTCAGGTGCTGCAGGAGGGACTCCTGGGAGTCAAAGTCCTCTTTGCACTGGGGGCACGCCTGCTTCCGCAGCAGCAGCTCCAGGTGCAGCTTCAGGTGGGTCTGGAAGCTCTCAAAGTTGGAGAACTTGAGGTCGCACTGATTACAGGGATACTCGCCATTGGAGATGGAGTTGGCGCTCGCCGAGAGCCGCTGCCGCTTGGGGGAGGACACCTCCACGTCTGATGAGACCGGGCTCTGCTCCGCCTTGGACTTCTTGCTGTGGGCCAGAGGGATGTTCTTGTGGTTCTCCTTGATGTGCTTGGTGAGCTTCAGGATGGAGCCAAAGATGGGAGAGTTGGTGCAGTAGGGGCAGGAATAGACCTCCATGAATGACTGCGTGGGCTGCACGACCGGGGACTCCAGCTTGGCGCTGCCCACGCTGCAGTGGGCCTGCTGGATGTGCTCCGTGAGGGAGGACTCGGTCAGGAAGCCCATGGAGCACTGGTTGCAGAAGAAGGCGTTGTTGCCATCGGGCGGGTTGGCGTTGGGGCCGCAGTGGGAGACGCGGATGTGCTCCTGCAGGCTATTGATGTCGGCGAACATCTCGGGGCAGTAGTTGCAGTGGAAGGCGGAGAGGTTGCCGAACTGCATCACGGGGTAGGCGTGGTTCTTGTGCAGCTTGCGGACGTGCTCGTTGAGGTTGTAGAGGGTGGGCATGGAGTCCAGGCAGATCTGGCACGTGTGGCTCTGCTGCGGCTTATCCGCGTGGATGGTCTTCAGGTGGATCTCCAGCACGGCCAGGCTGTTAAAGTCCCGCTTGGAGCAATAGGGGCAGCTGTAGACCACCTTGGACCAGCCCTGCCCGTCCTCCCGCATCTTCTTCTGGCCCCGCAGCGGCTTCAAGGTGGAGTCCGGGGTGGAGCCTCGCTCCACGGAGGCGCTGGAGTCCGGCGTGGCGCTGCTCATGGAGGCCACGCTGCCCAGCACAGGGTCGGGGCTGACGCTATGGTTGCTGGAGTCGGGCTGCCGGTGGCTGTCCAGGTGGCAGTAGACGCCCTCCACCGAGGAGAACTGCTCGGGGCACATGGGGCACTTGTGTTTCTGGTTGGCGTGGGCTTGGTGGATGTGGGCGAGCAGCGCGTTCTCGTCGACGAAGACCTCGGGGCAGTGGATGCACTGCAGGTCGGCCTTCTCGGAGAGCTGGGGGTGGCGGGTGAGCACGTGCTTCTCCAGCTCCTCGGTCTGGCTGAAGGTGTCCTCGCAGTAGTCGCACATGAAGTCGTCCTTCTTGGCCTCCTTCTCCGACTTGGCCAGGTGTTCCTTGTTCTTCTTGTGGGCCTGCATGTGACTCTGCAGCGAGCTGGTGGAGGAGAAACCTCGCTTGCAGACGGTGCACTTGAAGGGCTTGCTGGAGCTGTGGGTCTTCAGGTGGATCTTGAGGTGGTCGCTGCGGGAGAAGGCCGCCTCGCACTCGTGACAGTGGTACTTCTTGTCGCCCGTGTGCAGCTTGATGTGCCGGTCCCGGCTCCTCTTGTGCTTGAAGAGGCGGCTGCAATAGGTGCACTTGAACGGCAGCTTGTCACTGTGGATCTGCTCGTGCCTCTTCAAGTAGCTGAGGCGGATGAAGGACTTGTCGCAGAACTGGCAAGGGTACGGCAGGCCCGTGCCCCCTTCCTCCTCACCCAGGCCCAGGTCACACCCATCTCCAATCATCTGCGTGGGTGACGCAACATCCTTGCTGGAGGGAGACGAGGCCACCCAGGAGAGTTGTGGGTCGTCGTCACCATCTGCAGGGGGAAGGCGGAAAGGAGATGAGAGGCAATTCCCAGGGCCGCGAGAAACAAGGACAGAGCCAGCGTCTCGACAGCTCGCAGGCTGAGGCTGTGCAGCTGGCCAATGGCTGCGGGGGCCGGGGGAGGGGGAGGGAGTCCCGGGGACCGGAAGCAAGTGGACACAAGGGCCCTCCAGTCTGCAGAGGGGGTGGCAGAGGGGGGGGCAGGATGCAGAGGGGACGCGCCTTTCCCCTCAGCCACACCTGCCTGGGCCTCGCTGGATGCGGGCCCCGCCCCCACAGGAGATGAGGTCTCGGCCACTTTCCTCATGGGAGGGTGGGGGGCAGCCTGGGAAAAAAAAAGCCATCAGAAATGACCTCACACACCCTCAGCCCCCTGGGCCAAAAGGAGGCACGTCTCATCACCTGATCCAGACCCTCCAATCCCGAGTCTGGAGGGGAATCCCACCAGTGCAATGGGGCGTAGGCAAAACTTTGCAAGAAAGGAAAATGCGCTGGAATGAATCCAGCCCTACCACATTCTGTAGAGAAGAGAGGGCTGACAAGGTTGGAAGGGCTACCCCAGGTGCATACCGATCTATGAAGCCGAAATCGCAGGCACATGGCATCAGGGTCCGGAGCACAAGCAGGGGTTCCCAGCCCAAGCCATGCCACGGTGGTCATTTTCCTTGTTCCCCCTCAACCCCTGGATTTGCCCCAAGTCCACTGAGGACCCCAGGAGGTGGCCCGACGGTGCAGTGATTAGAGGTGGGGCCGGGACCCAGATGGCCACAGAACTCAGAGCCTAGGGAGCCTTAAAGGATTTAAAATCCACCGTGGCAGGGAGCGGGGCTCGCCTTGCACAGATGCCCAGCGTGGCTCGCCCTCCCCAGGGACGGGGCTGCCCCCGCACCCCGGCCTTCGCTGGCCCCGCCAGCCTTAGAGGAAAACTAAACCACCTAGGGGTTGGCCATTTCTGGAAAAAAGACAAAGGCACACTGGACACAGCGAATTAAACAGGTGACGTTTCCCCAAGATGCGGCAGGGCTTGAACCGAGCCAGCCTGAGCATAGAGTCGGTTTGTCAGCTCAAGTTTCATGTCGGGTGGATTTAAAACTTAATAATGAATGAAACGGACCGCAGGAGAGACAAAGAAAAGCTCAGAGTCGGCTGCACCGACCTCGCTCTTCTAACCCCGAGGAAACAGACCACTGCCCCCGCCTCGCCTCGCCGGCCACCAGCCAGCCCAGCTCAGTCTTCAGAACTAACACAGAAATGCTTGACCAGACGCAGCCCAGAGCCCCTAGAAGGGAAAGGCAGGGGGACCACATTCCCAGACTGGGCAGGCACCAGCTCACACCCCTGCACGCACAAGCTCATGCACACGCGCCCACCGCTCACACATGAACTCCAACACACCGACACACGCCCCCCTACACACACACGCACACACAATCACATTCAGTCATATACTCTCACCCACAAACACATCCATTCCCAGACTGCCATGCCCACTATCGCTCACACACAAGCTCGAACATACACACGCACACTCACCTGCAAACACAAACGGTCACACACCATCCCGGAGGCACAGCTTCCGAGGGCCCCACACCCCCAGGCTGTCACCGCTGCCAACCCCAAGACTTGAAGAGACAGCAGGGCCAGCTGGAGGGTCTTTTGGGGTCCCTCAGAGTGGGCTCTGAGCCTGCTCGTAGGCCCCACGCACCACCCCAGCCCCTGGCCCTAACCGTGGGCAGATCTGCCTGACCCCAGCTGGCACGGCTGGCAACGCTCTGCCCAGAAGGACGCTGCTCTCCAAACCTCCCGGCCCCGAGTCCCGCATCTGAAGCGCTGTCACCCACCCCGGCACGAGGTGCCTCCCAGAGCTAGGGCACCTGCTCCCCCCGTGGGAGCCTCACATTACGGGGCCTTCGGACAGGAAGGTCGAAGCGGCTGCCAGCTCCTCGGATTAGATGCGGTGGGAGGCGCCCAGCCCCTGCCTGGTAATTCCCAGGTCTTGCCAGCTGGGCTCCGCAGGGTGCAGACAAAGGGACCCAAGGAAGGAGATGGCTGGAGCTGGGGCAGCTGGGGGATCTGCTCTGCCCCCACCCCCCAGCCAGGCTCCACCAGCTCTTCATTATCTTGATATCTTAGCTCAGGCCCACCCAGGCTGCCACGGAGCCCTTCCCGCGTGTCTCTGCCAAGTGCTGTCTTAATCACGGAGGAGGCGAGAACCAGCACCCCCATGCCCCCCCGTACAGACGAGGAAACGGGCACAGCCACAGCAACGTCCCCTAGGAAAGCACAGCATCAGGCCCTTCCACATCCAGGCTGCTTGACACAGATCGGTCACAGAAGGCTACGTCTGTGTAGGAGAGACCGGGAGAGGTGCCCCCTTGTCGAGCTCCGATGGAGTGGTGGTCTGGCTCTCCTTTGATCCTGAAAGGACCACCAACGTCTGCATGGCAGGGAGGGGCCTGGGAGCTGCAGAGCCTGGCTGGAGGCTCTCAGGACTGATAAGCGGAGGACCCGGGCTGGAACGCCGGCCAGTTCATAGGTGAGGGATAAGGAAGACACTTTACCCCAGAGACCAGACCCAGACACGTCTTTCGTTCATGTGGTCTGAGGATGAGAGCAGATACCTGCACTTAAACCCTGTTCCTCCGCCCCACGAGCATCCCTCTCAACTTTCAGAGTCAGCTCACACATCTGAGCAAACGGGATGCATGGCAAAGGGCGGGTGAGACAACTTCATATGAAGAAGCACCATTATTCCATTTACATGAACTGTCCAGACCCAGTGCATCTGCAGAGACAGAAAGCAGATTAGGCCAGAGGAGGGAGCAGGGATTGACCACAGATGGCCACGAGGCACCCTTTAGAGACCATGGAACTGCCCAAAAACTGGACTGCAGTGAGGGCTGTACAGCTCTGTGAATTGACAAAAAGTCACTGAACCGCTCGCTTAAAACGAGTGAATGTGGTGGTATGCAAATTATACTTCCATAAAGCTGTTAAACAAACGCACTATTTGGCCAATAATAATAATTAGCGCTAATTGGTACCACTAGTGCTAATAAAATTAGCAGCTCTGTCTAGTGAGCGTGTCCCAAGTGCCAGCACTGTGCTAAGTGCTTCTCTTGGCGCAATTAATCTCTTTTCATCCTCCCGGCGCTAACATCCCATTTTTGAGATGAGGAAGCCGAGGCTCAGAGAGGTAACTCACCCTGAGTCCCACAGCTGGATGCCCCAGGGGTGTCTGGCCAGGAGCAGGGGGTCTACTCTCGCCCTGCCCACCCCCCTCCTCAGTCTTTGAGAAGGAGAATCGACCTGCCCCACCAACAGTCCCCGGGTTCCTTGTGGGACTGCCCGGCTGGCTTTATTTTTCTGCAAACAAGTCTCAAAACTAAAGCAAAGCACATTATTCTGGGAGCAACAAACTGAGCAACTGCTGAGATTATAATCATCTGAATTGAAATGAAAATAAGGCTCCTTCAACTGAAAAGGCCCAATCAGGGGAAATGGGCACGTTGACAAATAAAGACCCAGCTCTGACTCTGCCCGGTTTAAAGCCTTTGACTCCACCAACATTTAACCTTGGCTACTGCCGCCCCACCCCTCCAAATGCATGTCCTTTGGGGGGCGCTTAGCTTATTGTTCCCAGAGCAGGCTGGACGACTGGGGCCAGCGCACTCGGGATGGATGTGCAGGAATGTCCGCAGACCACGGGGGTCCTTTTCTTCCAGCAGCAACGCTGCCCTCATGCGGACTGTGAGACACCACCCAAGGGCAGCAGCACCACCTGTGACCTTGGGTAGATGTGCAGGAAGGAAACTCGGCACCACCGTTAAGAAGTCTGGAGCCAGCTACGCCCGCATCCTCGAGGCCTTCCGGGGACTCCTCGCCTTCATCGGACTCTGGACCTCCCTCCTCCTCATCCAGCCCATCAGCCAGGCGGTCATCGCCATCACCTTTGCCAACGACGTGAAGCAGCCCTTCTTTCCCAGCTGCTTCGCCCCCGACGCCGCCGACCGCTTGCTGGCTGCCGGCTGCATCTCTGCTCTCACCCATGGTGCGAGAGCACAGAGAGAGGGCGAAGGCAACACCAAGGTCCCCTTCAACTTGAACGTTTCAGAACTCGGGGTGAAGGCAGGTTCAAGGAAAGTCCAGCTCGACCAGCCACCCTTTCCTCTCCAAGTAAAGGCTTGGATAAATTCTCCTCTGTGCTGCATTCTTCTGAAAGCTTTACAGGAGTTAACTCTTCTCCACAGTCCAGTGAGATAGGCACTCTTGTTATTTCCCTGGTCAGGTGACAAAACCGAGGCACAGAGAGGCTGAGTAACTTGCCTAAAGGCACACAGTTTGCAGGCAGGATAGCCAGGATTCGAACCCAGTGAGCAGGCTCCAGGTCAGTGCTTTCACCCACCACACTGCTCTGCCTCTCTCCTTTGGGAGGGGTCCCATCACAGGAGATCAAGAGGGAAACCCAGTGACTAATGCCAGATCCTTGGCTTCCCCCTCCCCACAGAACAAGTACAATCAAAGAAATGGCAGAAAAAGGAGTTCCCAGTGTGGTGCAGCGGAAACGAATCCGACCAGTAACCATGAGGTTGTGGGTTGGATCCCTGGCCTCACTCAGTGGGTTAAGGATCCCGAGTTGCTGTGAGCTGTGGTGTATGTCGCAGACAAGGCTCGGATCCCGTGTTTCTGTGCCTGTGGTATAGGCTGGCGTCTGCAGCTCCAATTCAACCCCTAGCCTGGGAACCTCCATATGTCACAGGTGCAGCCCTAAAAAGCAAAAAAAGAAAAAGAAAAAAGAAATAGAAGAAAATGAGTAGAAAAATCACTTTCAAAAAGGAGATTAAAGTCATTTAAAAATGACTACTCCTGACGGGAAATGGGTTATATGAGGACTTGGCTATCTGCTGCAGGAAGAGAACCAAAATAAGCATAAAAGAGGGGAGACAATTTCGATAAAAATTCAATTAGGTAGAAAAAAAAAGAACATCAGCTGGGCTTCTGAATACAGCAGCAGCAGAAAGAGCCGGGCAGAGGCCGAGCGCACGTGGCCCCGCTTGGTGAATTCCTCAGGCCGAGGCTACAGCCCTTACGACGTGGCCCTGGACAGACCTTGTCTGGGCAGAGCAGAGTGCCTGACACCCCCGACGGCTGGGACCCTCAGTTCCACGCTCCCCCTGTCACAGAGACTCAAGGTCGGGGCTGCCGAGGAAATACCTGGACAGGGGAGAGAGTGTGGGTAGCCCAGAGGCCCACGGCAGTGAGCAGAGGGGCACAGGCTGAGGAGGAAAGGGACCGTCCATCACTGAAGCTCTGCTAGACACATAAACAGCTCTGAAAAGAACACTGGGAGGGTGGCCTGCCGTGGGCGGAAAGGTGAAAACGGCTGATGTCCACACAGCTCCAGGTTTCTAGGACATTCCTGGGATGGGCAGTTTCATTCAAGTGAGTAAAAATGACCACTGGGCTCCAGAGGGGACAAAAGCCAAGCAGTCCCAGGAGTGAAGCTCCTGTTCACATCCACAAGTGCCCCCCTGTGCAGGGGACTGTGCCAGGTACCAAGGGCTCACTTGAGTGTACCCCACCTTGGCTCCGTCCCATGGATAGTCCAGATCACGCACAGCTGGCAGACTTGGAGCAAGCAAGGTGCCTGCTGAAGATGTGCTGGGGCAGGGGAAAGAGCACTGGACGGGGAGTCCAGCAGGAGATCTGGGCCTCGGCTGCCTTCATGTAACATGGGAAGATGGAATTTGGCCTCCAGGGTCCCCTCTGGGTGAACATAAAAGTCATTTTGGACAATATTCCAACCATCCAGATTGTTTCCACGATAGGCATGAAAAGGCTTGACAATTGCTCATGAAGCCCCAAAAGATCTCCTTGCCCCTCACCCACTTCCCTGGGAAAATGTAAACTGCCAAGGAGCCAAGACAAAGACAAGATAAAGCTCTATGGTGCTCCAGGTAGGGCCTCCCCACCACCCTCATCTGGAATTCCAGGAACAAAAATAACTGTGGCCCTTCCCCAAGCTCAGAGAAACAGGGCCCCAGACTCAATCAATGGCCAATCCTGCACAATACAGAGGAAGAACTTGAGTCCCAGAGAGAGAAGAAAACTTGCAGGGATGTTGGTCAAATTATTAGTGGTCACCTCAAGCACTGTCTTCTAAGGCAATACCTGGGTTCAGAAGGAATGAGTGCTGAAATCAATTGATGATGTCTGCCTTGAGCAGAGGAGAGTATGAGTGGAATGTTCAAAAAGCACAGAGTAAATTGGAGGAAGGGGTCTCCTGATTCCCAAGGCTAGAGAAGAAGCCTTTAATTACCGGGTTTTCTCCTCCAAGAAAGGAGCTGCATATCCCCTCTGAAAAGGGAGGCTATAGAGCAGAGTCCCCCAAATCCTGTTAAGTAGAGACAACAGCACTTGACAGATACCACGGAGCTGTGCTGTAGTCCAGAGAGGAGTCTCCAGCCAGAGATAAGGGTCAGCTCCAACCCTGCTGATGATGAGGCCCACCTAAAGTGGATACCAGGCAGCCTGGGCATCCTGGGAGGGCAGAGCAATATTCCCAGAGCCCAAGGCAACAAGAGCTGTAAGACACGAATGTGCCTCATGGCACAGCACTGACTGCACTTCCCATGGAGGCAGCCAGAGCCAGACAGGTGGCTTCTAGATATGAAATGATGCCAATTCAGCTCAGGGGCATCTCAGCATATTCCTGATCTCTTCCTAGGAAACTTCAAATCTTTACCCATCTGTATCCCTGCACGCCCTGTAAACCTGGTGCAGCCGATAGATCTGTGGGAACATGGATCTATGGGGAAATCAATTCCAGGGGCTGTTCTGTTGCTGGGGGTTGCCTCTGACACAGGTAGACTGGGCAATCTCTGAGGTCCTTTCCTGGGGCCACTTCTAGTACCTGTAATGTGAGCTTCCCTGAGGCACCTCTAACCCCTGGACCAGAGTGGGGTCCTGGATCCATGCTTTGAAGGCCCAGTAGGAGACAGAGGCTGCCAGGCCAGAGCTCCCAGCTGAGTGAGATGTCCTCATTGTCTCAAAGCCTACCAGGGTCTCAGCCCCCAGAGGCAGAATCCAGATGCAAACCAAGCCCGGGGACAGGGGCCTGCTGACAAGAAGGGACAAGAGTGCCCCCCCACCCCATTCCCTCTCACCAGGTGACAAAGCTGGCCATCCACCCCAGAATATGTCTCAACTCTATTATATCCACACACGTAGAATTGACATCAGTGCAGGGGGGGAGAGGGAGGCAGGAAGAAATTAACAGACCATCATTCATCTTATTTCATAGGTGAGGAAACTGAAACCACACAGCAGGAGCAGACAGATCCAGGATGAAACTCACAGAAACCACAATAGTTACTGTTTATCAAACATTGTCCATAAGCCAGATCCTTCACCAGGCTCTTCTCATTTGATTCTCACAACATCACCATGAGGTAGGCACTATTACATCCCCTTCTTTGTAACTGTGTAAACTGAGGCTTCCAAGAAGGAAAGCAACTTCCTGGGCACACCGAGCTAGGGAGTGGCCAAGGTGCCACTACCCTCACCCCAAGTCCCCTCACTAACTGCTAGACTATACTGCCTCTCCAGGCCCTGAGTGCCAGTTCAGGGCCCACCCCACTGCAGAAGCTGGTCAACGCCAACCCCTCTAACTCGAGGAGAGCCAAGAGGAGGTCCCTCACTCTTCAACCTCAGCTGCCACCAAGACACAGTCAGGTCCCAAAGTGGGCAAAGTCAGTGATGGATTACCAGAGGCTGGCTCTGAGGCCAAGTGCCAAGGAATATAGCTGGCCTCTTTCCTCGGTTGGTGGCAGATAGAGGAGGCTGCTTACATAGGCTGTACAGAACCAAGCTGGGAGGTTGCTGTGGGGAGCAGAATCATGCTCCCCCCCCCCAACCTCATGTCCTGATCCCCAGGACCTGTGAATGTGTTACATCACATGGCAAAGGTGAATTGAGGTTGCAGGTAGAATTGAGGTTGCTCATTAGATGACCTTCAGATAAAGAGATTATCCTGAATTATCTGGATACAGATACAGTGATTACAAGGTCTTTAACGTACAAGAGGGAGGCAGAAGAGGGCAGAGTCATAAACGGCTTCAAAATGGCTTCAAAAGTGGAAGGGGTTCCATAAGCCAAGGAATATGCGTAACCTCTAAAAATGGGAAAGGCATGACAACAGATTCTTCCTGGAGCCTTCAGAAAGGAACACAGCCTTGCAATTTTAGCCCGTGAGACCCGTGTCAGCTTTCTGACCTATAGAACAGTGAGATAATCATCTGTTATTGTTTTAAGCCCGTAAGTTCATGATAATTTGTTAGAGCAGCAGTAGGAAACAAATACACATGTTGGTACCAGGAGAGGCGTGATGCTCTTACGAATACCTTAAAAGTGTGGAAGTGGCTGTGGAATTGAGCAGTGGGCAGTGGCTAGAAGAATGTTCAGGAGTATGATAGAAAAAAGCCTGTATGGCCTTTCAAAGATTATTCATATGGAGGTCCCATCATGGCTCAGTGGTAACAAACCCAAACAGTATCCATGAGGATGCAGGTTCGATCCCTGGCCTCTCATAGCAGGTTAAGGATCGGGCGTTGCCCATGAGTTGCAATGTAGGTCTGAAGGTTGCAGATGCAGCTCAGATCCAGCATTGCTGTGGGGGAGGCATAGGCCTGCAGCTGCAGCTCCAATTCATTTCCTAGCCTGGGAACTTCCATATGCTACAGGTGCGACCCTAAGGACAAAAAAATAAAAGCTATTCATAGAAATACCGATGTTAATGTCTGTTAGTGAAGACTCAGAAGGAAGTAAGGAGTACCTTCGAGAAAACCTATCCTGTGAAATTGGATTGTGACGATCATTATACAACTACAGATGTGATAAATTCATTGAATAATAAAAAAAAAGAAATATTAAATCCTAAAAAAAAAAGAAAGGAAGAAAACCTACATTGCCATTTAAAAAAAAAAAAGGAGTTCCCGTCATGGTGCAGCAGAAACAAATCCAACTAGGCACCATGAGGTTGTAGGTTCGACCCCTGGCCTCCCTCAGTGAGTTAAGGATCCAGCATTGCTGTGAGCTGTGGTGTAGTTCACAGACGTGATTCAGATCTGGCGTTGCTGTGGCTGTGGCGCAAGCTGGTGGCTACAGCTCCAATTAGACCCCTAGCCTGGGAACCTCCGTATGCCACAGGTGCAGCCCTAAACTAAAAAGACAAAAGAAAAATAAATAAATGAACAAACAAACTAAATCATCATGAACAGAGTGATAAGGGAAAGATGAACATTAAAGGCACTGATGCTGAGGGCTTAGAACATGATATTGGAACCTGGAAGAGAGGGATCCTTCTTATACGGTGACAGAACGTTTAATGGAATCATGTCCCACAGTTACGTGGAAAGCAGGACTTATAATGAATGAAAATGGATATTTAACTGAGGAGATTGTCAAGCAACCTGCTGAAGAAAGGGGTGTCCTGGTGTCTTCTTGCTGCTTATAGTAGAGAGGAAAGAGATGGATCGAGAGAAGAACTGTTAAGCAAAAGGGAACTGAGAATTGACGATTTTTGGAAGTTCTCAGCCTAACCAGATTGCAAAAGGTATTATAATTAAGAGATTCACTACCAGCAAAGCATGCTCAGCCGAGAGTGTGACTAGACATTTTGCTAATATCCCCGAAAAATCAAAAGGTCAGAGCACTCAGTCACAAAAGCCTCTTTAAAAGAATAAGGATGTGATTCACAGGAGTTCCCTTCGCAGCGCAGCAGAAGTGAATCCGACTAGGATCTGTGAGGATGCAGGTTTGATCCCTGGCCTCGCTCAATGGGTTAAGGATCTGGCGTTGCCATGAGCAGTGGTGTAGGTCACAGATGCAGCTCAGATCCTGTGTTCCTAGTCTGGGAACATCCATATGCTGCAGGCATGGCCCTAAAAAGACACACACACACACACACACACACACACACACACGCACGCATACACAAAAGAATGTGATTCACATATCCCCTGTGTGAAGCCAGAGGGCATCCAGGAAATTTGGGGGCATGGCCCTGGAGTCATCTGAACTGAAGCCACAAGTAGAGATGGGATTATCTAGAAAATATCTATGTAGGGACCACTTATCTGTTGGAGTAATCTTCCATGACATATACAGGAGACCCACAAGGCTTTTGAAGAGTTTACACTAATAGAAACACTGCCAGCTCAGACCAAAAAGGAGCATATGAGATGAAAGAAGGCTGTGGAGCCCCCCAAATTCTACAAGCTAATGCAACTACTTGACTGCAAACATATGCTAATTTTCATTTTCAAATATAAAAAAATAAAAAAATAACTCACAGGAGAAAGCCAGAGGATAGATCTTTGAGTCCAGAGGGTGGGGCCATGAGCCCAGTGGATGAGATCACCACTGGACTAGGTTCTGATTCTGGCACCGAATAGCCAGAGGCAAGTACATCTCCTCTTTGTGATTTCATTTTCCCAACTCCTAAGAGAGGGAATCAGATGAACCGGCTTCTAAGAGCCTTTGTCACTCTAAGATTCCATGATCAGGGAGTTCCCATCGTGGCTCAGTGGTTAACAAATCTGACTAGGAACCATGAGGTTGTGGGTTCGATCCTTGGCCTCACTCAGTGGGTTAAGAATCTGGCGTTGCCGTGAGCTGTGGTGTAGGTCATGGACACGGCTCGGATCTGGCATTGCTGTGGCTCTGGCGTAGGCTGGTGGCAACAGCTCCGATTAGACCCCTAGCCTGGGAACCTCCATGTGCTGCAGGTGCGGCCTTAGAAAAGACAGAAAGACCAAAAAAAAATTTTTTAATTTTAAAAAAAATTAAATTAAATTTAAGATTCCATGATCAACTGGTCATGGCTTCCCTAAGTACAGGAAAAGGACTGGCAGATAGCAGGTATCCTAGCTTGCTGCTGGTTAGCTCCCAGTTTACGTGCTTTCCCTCCACACATATTTGCTGAGCCTGCTCCAGAGGCCTGGCCCTCTGAGAGGTGCAGAAGATACCTAGCATTCTAGGTTTCTCTGCTCTTGTCTGCTCAACCTCTCCATCAATTAGTTGCCGTCTCAAGTTTCAACTCTTAAACCAATGCTTTGCCACTCTGAAGCACTTTGAAAGAGAAAAAACAAAAAACCCTTTCATATAAGCAGCAGCGGGTCCTGAATCTAGATATCTGGTTTTCCTAAAGGGAGAGATGAGGGTGTGGTGTAAGGATAGGGACCCGAACCCAGAGAAATCAAGGCTCCACCTGGGGAAGAGAGGGGATGCAGCTGCTGGAGGGTCCTTCCTCAGAGGTGGGCCAAGGAGCCCCACCCCGCTACCAGGAGCCGACATGGCTCCACCTGAAATCCTGAATTAGAATTATGCTTTTAGAGAGTTTCTGTTGCTGCTCAGTGGGTTAAGAACCTGACTAATATCCATGAGGATGCAGGTTCAATCCCTGGCCTCGATCAGTGGGTTAAGGATCCAGCGTTGCCATGAGCTATGGTGTAGGTTGCAGATATGGCTCAGATCTGGTGTTGCTGTGGCTGTGGTGTAGGCCGGCAGCTACAGCTCCGATTGGACCCCTAGCCTTGGAACCTCCATATGCTGTGGGTGCAGCCATTAAAAAAATAATAATAAAGTAGAAGAAGAAGAATTATAGTTTTAGTAAAAATAACAGCAACTCATATTCACCCTTCCCTGCTCCAGGGAGCTCAGGGGGCCTCATCATCCCCAGAGGCCACAGGCAGGGAAAGCAGGATCATTCCTGTAATAAAAATTCTTGAAATAAAAAATAAGTAGGTTGGGGCAGGGCGGGGCTATCTGGGGGTCGATGGGTGGCACAGGGGTGGAAGCCAGCATGAGCGGTCAGAGGCCTTAAACCGAGAGGAAGGCAAAGGCATTCTTGCCCTTAGAGGGTCCTTCTCCAGCTGACCCTGGAGGGTGAAGGGTGGAGTCCTATCCTCTGACTCACCTCTAAGGGACACGTGGCACACAGCCTCGAGGGCCTGCAGACCTTCCAACAGACTGAAAGCCATGGCCAGGTGTGTCTCTTTCTAGCTGTCTCTGGGAGCTGTTGAAATGCTCCCTGACAGCAAACAACTACCAACACGGCCCTGAATAAACCTTCTGGGGAGCCAAACCCATAAGCATTATCTTGAAGAGACTCAGTCAATTGCAGGGAGGCATCAGCCCCTGGGAGACAGCGGAGCCATGGTTTGAGAGTACGGGCTGTCTGAGACTGAGCTGCCAGTCCTTAGCTGTGTGATCGTGGACCAGTCACCGCACCTCTCAGAGTCCTCCTTTCCCCATCCATAAGAGGGTCTACCTCACAGAATGGGTATTGTGTATATGCTGCTAAGCATTCAATAATCGTAGGCTACAGAAAATAAAGGTTACTGGTGTAATTTATGCTACTACCATTAATTACAAATCCCCTCATCTGTATGGCATTTAAAATTTTACACAACACGCTCACACCCATTATCCCTTTGACATTGGAGCATCCCTGCATGGCTGACGTGGTGGTGATTGTTATTCCCACAATGCAGGTAAGCAGCGTGCCGCACACCCAGGTACCCTGGGATGGAACCCAGCAGCCCACCCAGGCTGTGTCCCTCTTTCACACTCAGAGTAGCTGGGTTTGGCCCGTAACTTGTGTGGTCAACCCCACGGATGAGGAAACAGGACAGAGAGGTTAGATCACATCCCGATGTCACAGAGCAGATGATACATGGAAGAGCTGGGACTGGACTCCCAGCCCAGGGCTCTCCGCCAACCGGACAGAGACAAATGACGACTTGAGCACAGGGACAGATGACCGTGGCTGTCTCCCGCCAGACAGTCTGGGGACCACCCGGTTATCAGTTATTTTGTAAAAATGTCAACATTTAGAAATCACGAACGCTCAAAGTATTTTTTTTTTCCCAAACATCTACATTCAGTTCTGGGTTTATTTGGAAGGAGAAGGTGAAGCCCAGGAAGCAGTGGACCTGGGTCTGGCGCATCCACAACGACACAGCGCTGTGGCTCCCCGTTAGGACCAGGGGTGCTCACTCTCCTGTTCGTCCAGACCTGAAAGGCTCCCTTCCTCATCACAAGGCATCCTGGGCCCCAAAGGCACTTGTGTTTCCTCAACACCTGAGTCCAGCAGATGGACTTAGGAGCCTTAGACTCCAGGCTCCATCAAGTTAATGAACCTCCTCAGTTTTACAGAAGAAGACACCTGCCTCAGTTTGCTCATCTGCAAAATGGGAATAACATTCCCACTTACAGAGCTCCCATGCAGATGAGAAAACTGAATATCTGTTTACACATGAAACTTGCTGGCTACTGGCTCCCAGCTCAACATAAGGTCACAGGGCAGAAAGAGGAAGAGAGAGGCAGGCAGTGGCCATGAGGGCTTGAATGGCCACAGACAGTGAGGGGTCCCATCTCCCTGAGTTCTGATTAACACCCAGGAAGGTCTAAGTTAAGGACCAGCAGTTACCGCCCACAGGAGATGCTTTTCAAAGCAAAGGACACTCACCCTGCATAAAGGCCCACAGGGCCCTTGCCATTGAGAACCCCAGGGCATCAGACAGGAAAGAAAGCCTGTGCAAGCACCCACCCCAACCCTCTCATTATAGAGACAAAGCACCAGCAGCCTTGTGAGGACTTGGACCTGCCCCTCCAGGTCCCCAGTGGAAGGGATGGGGAGTGCAGTCTGACTCCCAGCACACCCCTGCCACCTCATCTCAAGGGTTGCTGGACGCACAGGACAGGGAGGACGCATCCACCTTTCCTGTTGACGCCTCTGACCTCACAGAACATACAGCCTGCCAGGCTGCTCCATGCCTTAGACAAATTTACTTAGCACTGATATTGAAAATGCAATTGAGCTTGAGTTTTATTGTAGGAATTAAACAGACGAGAAAAAAAAAGCCAGCACTCATCGACTCACCCGAGAGCTGGCGGTGATCAAACTAGCTCAAGTGGAGAGTCAGCATCAGCCTCCTGCTAGGGAAGAAGAGCCCCCAGTATTCCCCCACGAGGGTCTCCCCAAAGATGAGGCGCTCGTAGCTAGCAGAGGGGCTCCGGAAGGCGGTCCCGTCCACACCCAACCCCCCGGGCCTGGACCCCCCTGCACACCCCAACCTCACCACCCCCCCAGCCTCCCACCGTCGGGGGGGCAGCCAAGAGAACGCCTCTGAAGTCATCTCCAAGAACATGCACGAAACACCACCACCAAGGGCTGGAGCAAAGGGCCCTCTGCTCGACTCGCGAGAAAGCAAAATGCTTTCGGGGTTGAATCACTGTTTTTCTTGACTCCCTTTGGAGATCAGCGGAGCCCACATTCGGCCGCGTTCGTGGACCTGGGACTGGAGACAGCTGCGCTCTAATTACATGTAAAGTGTACCAAACAGCCCTTTTATCACAGACTGGAAATCTGTTAGCATCTGTCTCTCCTTTGTTTCTTCCACAAGATACAAGCTTGTTTCTACATTTTTCTCACCTGTAGCGGTGATTAAAATTCATTATAAATGAAAGGAGTGAACAGAGAAACAAGTTCCTCTGTGTACCGTTCTAAACTCAAATTAGAAACAGCTGTTTGCTAATTCATGCAGCGATGTTTTGTCGTGCTCTGTGAATCAATAATAACTCACCCTATTGCTGCAGAAATTTGGGGATAATCCATATATTTAACTCGGCGTTGGGTTCTCCAGGCAGCAGTGTGGCAGCAAGACCTCCCAGCCGCCTTCAGGCGGGTGCCAAGAGGACTCTGGTTCACTCCCTCGAGACATCCACCGCTGCCCCAGCAGAGAACCCCAAACTCGGAGGCGCCCGGCACCTCTCCCCTCACACCCGGGCCCTGGCGGGACCAGCAGGAAACCCCCAAATGGTCTCCTCATCTCCACCCCTCCCCCGGAATCAGCAAAAAAAAAAAAAAATGAACTCTGATTAAACGCAAACCACACACATCCTCCAGCCGCCGGAGGGAACAGCAAAATTAAAAGTCTAATTGGTACCCGGAACAATTTAAAACTATTAAGTATAGGTGAAGCTTTTCTCTAAGAAAATAATCCTCTGATTAGGATTTAAGCTTATTTGGGTAGCATTCTTCCCTTCCCTACGTTTTAGCTGCAGATGTCAGAGCTAGAGGCGGGAAGTCCTCGAAGCTTCCGGGAAGGGTTCAGGCATCTCTTTGGCCAACGTCGGAGAAAAGAGCATATGGGACCCAGAACTACAACCCTATCTTGAGGCTCTGAAAGGGAGAGGATGTGCTTTCTCTTTTGCAGGGAGAGAGGTGAGCAACACCTTTGGAGAAGTGCCTGCTCAGCAGGTGCTCCTCCTTTGAGACACCGCCTCCAGGAAGCCTTCCCTGATTCCCTCTACGACCATCAGTCCCCCTCCCTGACCTTGGGGTCACAGTCACGAGGCCTTGAATTGTGGCACTTGGCATTACTGTCTGTTTGGAGTCCATGGGTTCCCCTGTGTCCCCTGCATTCTTTCAGGTCTGAGACACAGTCAAAACAGGGCCATGTTTTAACCTCAGACTGGTGTGACCTCCCACTGCCCATGGCCCAGCCCCGCCCCACAGCCACCCACCGCAGAGCCCTCTGTGGGGCCAGGCACAGAGCCAAGCTCTTCCTCATTAGATCCCTGCCTCCACCCTTCGTGGTACCCACCATCCTGCTCCCCATTTTATAGATCAGACACTGGAGACTCAGTGAGGGCAAGGGCCCCGCATTTCACAGCAGTTGGTGGAAGGAGCTGGAGTGATCCCATATTCTTCCAGAAAGCCATCCAAGCCACCTTGTGTTATCAGAGAGCATGCCTCGCCCAACCCAGCCTCTGAGCCTCTGTTCAGGCCAGGGTGCTCACTGAGGAGGCCTCTCCAGCGGTCACTCAGACCCAAGCTGTCACTTGGCGCTCCACTCTGCTCACCTCCTAGAGCACCCCTGGGAGGGGGACCCCTGCGTGGCTGAGTCACTCATTTCACAGTGTTCATCTGGGGCCAGTGCATCCCGGGAGCCTGCCTAGGAGGCTGGGAGCCCCAGCTTGTGCTCATCTGCAGGGCTCTAGGGAGGGTTTCCTGGGGATGCCCATGGGTGCTGGACAGTTCACTCCCCGGCAGGATCAGGGAAGTGTCAGCAGGGAGGAGGCGCCAGGCTGGGAGGCAGGGGGCATCCAAACCGGGCTTTGAGGAAGGAGGAGGCTCTCCATTGACTGAGGTTCCCCCAGGCCTGGGACATGCACCATTGTTAGAACCTATGATGCTTTTAGGGGGCGGCCAGGTTGGCCATAAATAACACTGATACAACAAAGTAAGAAAGTCAGCCGCCTTTCAATTCTCCTTTCACCCTTCACTTCAGGCTAAGGAGAAGGACTCCAGGGTGCTATGTCTCTACTTTCTCTCTAACATTCCAACAAAGAGAGAACAGACCCCTGGGCTCAGTGTTTTCAGAGTGCCACAGCTTCTGGCGAGAATTACTTGGATGTGGGGTTTTCTTGGGGTCTGTTTTGGTTTTTCTGGCCAGGCCTGGGGCACGTGGAAGTTTCTCGGCCGGGGATCGAACCCGAGCCACAGCAGCAACCTGAGCCACTGCAGTGACAATACTGGATCCTTAACCCGCTGTGCCACAGTGGACCTCCTCTTGGGGTCTGTTTTTAATTTACTTTGAAGGTTGTTGTCTACTTAGAGCAAATGATAACTGATTTTCCATTGGCAGAATTAAATACATGAATTAAAGTATGAAAAGAGGTTGTAAAACTACTAGGACTTAAAACTCATAGCACCAGTGACGCTCAAATGTTGCAAAAATCATGGCAGAGGAATACCCGTGACCAAGTCTGGGACAGCCAGTGTGCAAGTGAGCGTGGAAGTTGGAAAGCTCGGGAATGGCAGGCCAAGTCTCCGATGCATGGTCACTCTAGGGCTTTGCCCCTGAAATTTTTTTCAGCCTCAGCTCCTCCAGGGAGCAAATGTGAGAGACGGTGCCAGGCAGGGCCTGGGAGCTGCAGCCAAAGACTACCTGTCCTAAGAGCCTGCTGCCACGCCAGTCCCCACTCAGCAGCTTCCACCCCTCAGATCTTGCCCCCAATCCCTGGAGACCTCGTCCCAGCTCCGAGCTCCCAGCAATCAGGGCAGGTGCCAGGGGAAGGGCAGAGGCAGGGCATCTGGGCGGGGCCTGAGCCAGGTTCAGGAGGGCTCAGGGCTCCCTGAGGGAGGTCCCCGGAGAATCAGGGCTCATCCAGACAGGAGGCTTCCCACTCCCGCCCAGGTCTGCCTGGCCCCAGGCAGAACGCGGCAAAACCTGCAGGCCTGGCCCCGGGCCTCTCTTAGCCAGCGGGACCAGCAGTGGTCCAGCACCTCAGCTCTGTGGCTGCTTCTAGCCCCTGGCAGCTGTGTGACCTTGGAAAAACCCTTGGCCTCTGGGCTCTCCTCACCTCATCTACAGAAAGCAGCTTGTTTCCTGACTTTTTTACTGGAGATGTGGACAGAGGCCAGACTTAATAAAGGTAAAGAATGTAAATAAATGCCTAGATTTGTGTTATCATTTACACAAAAGGCAGTACTAGAGAAAACCACATGGTGCCTCTAACCTAGAACTTGAAACCTCACACTTGGAGCCTAAGAGCCCTGAAAAATGACTAAGAGGTATATTTCATATTATATGTATTCTATGCTACATATGCTTGAAATATATGGGCAATCAATGACATTTATTATGTGCTAAACATTTAAACACTGTGCCACATGTTGTCTCATTTAACATCCCCAATAGTCTGACCAGTTATAATCGCCAGCCCCATTTTGCAGATGAGAAAACTGAGGCTTACGAAGGTTCATTAACATGTCCAGGATCTTACAGGTCAGATAAAGAGCAGAGCTGGGCTTTGAATGTGGGTCACCTGACCTCAGAGCCTGTGCTATTCATGCCCCCGAGACGTGCAGGTGTGTGAATCACTGCATCTGAGGAAAAGAAATTGTGTGGGTCCCACCTGCTCGGGAGCAAAGACAGTCGTCTCCCCCCGCCCCCCACAGAGCCAGCCTCACTTGGAGCCCAGGCTGGTTGGGATCTCAGGGGTTGTGTCTTCATTTTCAGCCCAGACACCTCTCGGGGAGACGCTCCTCGGGCTGGGAGCAGGGGGTGAGACTTCCAGGTACAAGGCAGGCACGCTGTCTGACCTCAGAGCCTGGATCTGCTGCTTTTCAGCTCAGTCAAATCCATCCAAGGCTCCGCTCAAGGTCTCCCCAGCATCTGGAGAATGGAGGAGCCTCCCACAGCAACCAAGGCACTCCCCCCAGACCCTCACGTCTTTGCACTGCAGCGGGCCAGGTACTCTCTCGGCAATTGCAGGAGACAGTCACGAGCTTCACGTCACAGCCCTCGGACCCTCGGGTTCCGCCACTGCTGCACGGGGCGGTCTGAACGCAGGCGCCTGAGACTCCACCTCAAGCTCTCACCTCCAGGGCTCCGCCTCTCTCTGGAAGGTGGAGGGCCTCAGCCACCGAGGTGGCCCTCAGCCAAAGAGGGACGGGAGACTGTGGGGCCACTGGCACATACGCGAAGGGCCCAGGAGTTTGCAGCAGTGACCCCGACACTCTTCAATATAGACCCTTCCTTTCCCAGCTCACTCTCCCTCCCCTCACTCCTTCCTGGAGCACCTGCCTCCCCATCACGGACCCTGGACCCAAGTCCGGGCTTCTGCATTCAGGAATCCCATCCACAGCAATCACCTAAGGGGGCGGCACCAGATTTGGAGGCTGAGTCCATCCAAGGATTCGCCATCCACTTCCAGCCTTGTGCTTTATTTCCTTCCTTTCATCGCTATGACTCAACTGTGTCCCTTCATTGGCCTTAGGCCGAACAGCACTGCCTAAGGGATTCCCTTGTGGCTCAGCGGGTTAAGAATCTGACTAGCATCCATGAGGATGCAGGTTCAATCCCTGGCCTTGCTCAGTGGGTTAAGGATCTGGTGTCATGGTGAGCTGTGGTGTAGGTCGCAGATGCGGCTTGGATCTGGCGATGCTGTGGCTGTGGCATAGGCCAGCAGCGGCAGCTCCAATTGGACCCCTAGCCTGGGAACTTCCATAGGCCATTGGCCGTTAAAAATAATAATAATAAATTAATTAATTAAAAGACATAATTTGCTTAAAAAATTGCACACACCCACCTAAAACTGGACTGCCTCTCCAGTTTTAAGTGAATCAGCCCCCCCTCACGCCCACCCCGGGGTGCCCCTTGCACAGGATGGCAGTTCCAGATGTGCTCCTCTCTCCCCTCCAGGCTGTGGGCATGGTGGAGGCAGTGGCACTGTGTGCCCAACAGGTCCCCTGGCCAGAGGCAGGTGGGGCGAGGGGGGAGAGATGGGCGGGGCCCTGCAGGGAGGGTGGAGCCCCAGGGTTCCCACCGATGCTGACGCTCTGGCACTGGCAACGCTGCCCCTTTGCAGGCCCCACTCACTCTTTAGACTCATCCCAATCTACGACTCAGCAGAGAAAATGTCAATTTTCCCAGGATTTTTCATGTTTCAGCCTCTAGAAAAATTGCTCTTGTGGGCTTTGTTGCCACGCTGTCTATCCCCAAAGGCTGAGGCCGCCCCTGCTCCGCCTGGGGTGGGAGGAGGTGATAGCAGCTTGTCGGGCCAGGGAGGGGGCGGCAGCCAGGGAGGCGGCCACCTGGCCCAGGACCATGGTGAGAAGGAGGAGCCCATGCGGCAGGGCCACCGTGACAGGTCCGACCCCAACCTTGACCCTGCCCACCACCCAGGGGCAGCTGTGACCAGGGCATTCCTCTGACTTAATTTTAAGGGGCAAGGCAGCCAAATCACAGTGGCGACATACTGTCCCCCGGTCCCTTCTCAGCATCGCTCACCCTTCTCTACAAACAACAACCCCCTGGCCACCACCTCTGCTTTTTCAGCCTGAATGGTCACCACCTCCTAACACTGTAACAGGCCCTCGTCTCACCCTAGACTCTAGCAAATGTCATAAACGGACTTGAAAAACCATCACCATAAACTATATTCACTGAGCATGAGCTACATGCATGCTCCTTATGTGTTCTTTACTAACCACACCATTAGTCGTAAGTATGTATTAATGCATTTAAACCACACAGAATCCTTTTGTTAGACACATTTTACAGATGAGGAACCTGAGGCTCAGAGGCTGAAATAGACCTTCAGGAACGCCCAGCCACCTCCCATCATGCACTTGGGGACACCGAGGGATGGAGTTCTGGGGGGGTGGGGCTTGACTCAAGGCAGAATCCATGGAGTTCTCATCATGGCTCAGCAGAAACAAATCTGACTAGTATCCATGAGGATGCAGGTTCAATCCCTGGCCTCACTCAGTGGGTTAAGGATCCAGTGTTGCTATGAGCTGTGGTATGGGTCACAGACACAGCTTGGATCTGGTGTTGCTGTGGCTGTGGCGTAGACTGGCAGAGGCAGCTCTGATTGCACTCCTGGCCTGGGAACCTCCATGTGCCATGGGTACAAAAAGGCAGAATCCAGCAGAGCCAGGAGGATCTGGATGTCTGACGCACAAATCTCAGGAAATGTCAGTACGTTATAGGTGGATTTATAGGAACACACACACACACACACACACACACACACACACACACACACCCCAGGGGAGGCTGAGGAGGCTGACACAATGCAGAGGTGTAAACAAACACCACCCCACGGAAAGTGATGGGTCACCCAGGCGCCTGCTCACGATGCAACATGCACGACGTCCTCCCCCCAGGGCATCTGGGAAGGGAGACACTGCCCCAGGCTAGCATCCTTATCCCTGAGGGAGGTGCTACTGTCCCCAGCAGGGCTGACTACCGCTTGTCTCAGTACCAGGCACACAGTGGGTCCTCAACATCTGCTGACGTTTCCATAAGCAAATGATGGATGCATGAGTGTTTCAGCCAGGCCATTGGTCAGTGCCGGGTGTGGGGCTGTGAATGAGCTGTGTATTCCTTTCTCCCCCTTCACACTCCACCCAAACAGTGCTTCACCTGTCCTTGTTCAACTTCTGCCACAAATGTTATTCTTGGGTTATTCTGGGAGGGTTTTCCCACAGGCCCTCCTGGCGTATAACTGCCTAGAGACGATTCTGAGAATAACCCCAAATTTCTGGATACCTGGGAGGCCCCACAAAGTGCCTGGAAATGCCCATCTGCTTGATGATTGAATAAATGAGTGGGTGAAGGAATGAACTCAGGTCCTGTCCTAGAGGAAGCAATTGGTAATTATGGCGTGAATAAATGAATGGCAGGATGGGTGGATGGATGGATAGATAGATGGATGAAGGGGTGAATGAAGGGAGGGAAAAAGAGAGGGAGGGAGGGAGGGATGGACGAAGGGGTGGAGGGATGGATGGATGAATAGATGGATGGAGGCACGGATGATGGTAGGGATGGAGGAATGGATGATAGGGATGGAGGGAGGGATGGAGGGATGGAAGGATAAAATACTGAAGCCTCGGGACTTGGTCTAAAGAAGGCACTTTCTAACTATAGTATGAAAGAATACTTGAATGAGAGAATGAATGCATGAGGGAATGAACAAACGAATGACAAAGCTAATCACAAAGAAGGTGGCCTTGAGGAGGCCCCTGTTAGGTGGAGGTCCAGGGGTTGGCAGGTGGAGGCTCCAGCTGGAAGCTGAGGAGTTAATGAGTTTGACCACTGGCTTGACCACCTGGGCCCAGAGGGGCCACCCCCCATTCCGTAGGGCCTGTCCAGTGTCACCAGGTCCCTAGGGTGTCCATGCACTGTGGCAGAATGCAATTAGTCTAGTCTTTAGTGCGGCCCGCATTCGTCATTCTTTCATTTGAAAGAATCTCTTGGAGCCAGGAGGGAGCAAGGGGATGTGGGGGTGGGGGAGGGGGAGGGATGGAGGCAAGCTCAGTTACCCAGCCTCAACCCGAATCCCTGGAGAAACGGTATTAAAACAAAAGAGACACTGGGAGTGGAGAGGAGGGAGGCGTTGGGGGTGGAGGGGTGGGTGCAGGCCTTCTATTTATTCAGACCAGAGCAGAACAAATGGATAGATTTAATAAAATAATAAGCTAAGATTCCATGCTCTTAAAGGTACAGCCTCAGCATATGACTTGGGGTGGAGTGGAGTGTTTGCATTTTTTGTCTGGTAAAACCTGGCAAGTGAAGATCTCTTTCCAAACAACACTAGAGGGTGTGTGTGTGTGTGTGTGTGTGTGTGTGTGTGTGTGTGTGTGTGCGCGCGCGCGCGCGCGCTTGCATGGAAGAGCATGCGTGTCTCTGCACCCCCACACACACCCAGGGACCTCCAAAACTCACCCAAAACGTCCCTACTGACGACCGAACGCCCACAAGTAAGCACGCCATCCCACAAGGAACACAGAGCCAAGAAGCCCTCTTGTAAGTCTTTCTGGAAGTCAAGCCAGCTGAGCATACGTGGGTAGAGCCCCTTCCTGGCCACCACTGCCCTGGATTCCTCCCCTGCCCAAAAGGGCCCCCAAGAAACGTGCTCACCTCCTGCTCACCTTGGGAAATTCCTCGCATGTGTTCATTCCTCCCTTCGCTGAACACTTCCTGACACCTACTCCGCCCCGGCCAGTCTCTCTCACTGCCCCAGTAAGCCTGCCTCCAGGGGCATCGGGAGAGGGTCCAGGAAGCCTCCCTAGCCAGAGAGCTGGGTACACATCCCAGCTCCACCACTGCCCAGGTGTGTGTCCTCGGATCTGTTACTGAACCTCTCTAAGCCTCACCAAGGGGGGAAATGGACAGAGAACACCTTCCGCCTCTCTGGTTGTGGTGAGGATTAAATCGGATAATCCAGGTTAAGCACTTTGGCCAAGTGCCGGGCACACGGGAAATGCTCAATGACTCTATCATTGCGTGTCGTTTCCAGATCAGTGGCCGCAAGAGCAGAGGCTGCTGGGAAGACCCCCGGTGAACCACGGGGCTCCCCACCCTTGGCGAGCTGTACCCCCACTCCCAGTCTGCCCTTCCCACGAAGGGTGGTTTTCCACACACTCACACACTTCTGAGGATCTGGAGCAGGAGCTGCTAACAGCATGTGACAGAAAGAGCCAAGCCTGCCGTCTTACCACTGAGCCCATCGCAGAACCCAAACATCGAAGGGCCCGGGGGGGGGGGGAACCAGTCCACCCCCCGCCAGCATGTCAATCCCCTCTGCCACAAGTTTGGTCCCCTCCAGTGATGGGGAACTCGTTCCCTCTGAGCTTCCTGTGCAAGAAGAAATGACGTCATCGTGAGCCCCAGGGAGAGGCTGCTGACCACCTCCTCCGGACCCGACGGGAAGAACAGGTGCCCCAACGCCCCCGTCCTCTGAGAGGAGAGAGAACCACATGGCAGCCATTTTTTCAGATAACATTGCAATTTGCATTCTTTTCCTTCAGCAAATATTACCACTGTCTCCTCAGCAGCCCTGTTCCAGGCTCTGGGGATAGGGTTGCAAGCATGACAAAGTCCTTGCCCTCAGAGAGCCTACCACGACTGAAAATAAAGCGGTAAGTCCGTCTGTAGCAAGTCAGGTGGCGCTGAGAAGAAATGCAGAGCGGGATAAGGGCAGGGAGGGGGTCCGGGGTGCTACTCCAGCCACGTGACAAGGCGACACTTCAGCAGAGACCTGAAGCAAGCACGGGAGCATGCCAAGGCGGGATCTGGAGGAAAAGTGTTCCAGGCAGGGAGGCTAGCAGGTGCAAAAGCCCTGAAGCCAGAGCGGACTGACTTGGGGACATGCCAAATCTCCATTTTCCAAGATGCCAATTCGAGGCTCAGAGTGCAGGCGCTTGCTCTGCCCTCGGAGATCACAGACCAAGCTGCTCATTCCCACAGAGACCGAAAATCCAACCCCAGTATTGACTCACTGTGTGACCTGACGCCGGTCTCTCAACCTCTCTGGTCTTGGCTCCAGCAACAGCTCGTCGGGGCTGAGCATCCTCCGAGCAGGCAGTGCCAGAGAAGGGAGGCCCCTGGGGCCCTCTCCAGTCTGCCTCTCGGTGCAGCCCACACCCACCATTCCCCTCTACCCCCTCGTGCCATTCTCACGCCCGCACCAGCAACGCCACGCAGGATTGGTACGCCTGCCAAAACAGCTATTAACCCAGTAGCCAATAATAACACGTTATCCTATCAATTTGCTCCTGAAATGCTGTGTAATTGCAGAACCCAAGTTTGCCATTTCGGTAGCTTGGTTACGACATAAACAGAGAAGAACTCACCAGTTCCTTCACAAGGAGAACAAGTGGCTGGCCACGAGAAACACGTGCTTGTCACCGAGCCCTCCCGCCACCCCCGGTGGGCCCCACGGAATCCATCAGGAATCATGGTCTGGGGATCCGTCGTCAGGGGCTCGTCTCGGGGTCCTCTTGGCAAGTTCCCCTCTGTGCCTGGAGAGGGGACCGATGCCCGGGAAGGGATGGCTCGGGGCCACGCTGGCCTTGTGGGTGGCAAGGGCAGGCCCAGACACTGACACTTATGCAGCCTCCCGGCCACCAGCCAGGAACCACGGTGCAGGAAGTGGGACAGAAGCGAGGGGGCGGGAGGAGACAAGAGGGGGGCAGGGCACGTAGGGGCCAGCAAGCGCTCCAGCCCACAGGGCACACGGACCATCAGGGAGGCAGGTCAGCCTCCTCAGAGGAGGCAGAGGGGCCAGGAGGCCACTGGGTGGGCATTGAGAGAAGGATGGGGAGAGCAAAGAGAGCAGCACCAGACCCAGAGATCAGGGTGCCCCACACCCCACACCCCACCCCCACACGGCAGGACCCGAGGCAGATGTGACACTCTGGCCACCAGTGCCTCCTAGGCCCTCACTTTTTCACTCCCAGCCCAGGGAGGAAGAAGTTCCTTCCTCCTGGATTAGATTCCACTCCAAGCGAACACTCTGCTTCCCAAGGAGCCAGGAGCCTCTAATGGGACTCTTGGCGTTCCGGTGCAGACACCAGCCTGTTTTATCCATTCCCCCCCTCCTCCAGCCCCACCCCTCCACTTACCTCTCCCCCCTGCTCACCAGGGCGCCCCAGGACAAATTGTTTGATGCCCTTGCTCCAGGCACCCAGCGGTGGGGCAGGCGAGGGCTGGAGAGGCGCTTCCCGCTGCCCCACTGGTGACCTCAGCCCTGGGACGCATCCCCACCCTCGGCCTCAGCCGGGGAGAGGATGGGCCCAGCGTGGCTGCTCCCGCCGGCTTGGCGGAAACTCCAGCTAGTGGGGAGAGGAAGGGCCTCGGGGAGGGAGTGGGGGAGGAGACAGAGGAGGCCAAAGGCTCGGCCACTCAGCCAGATGCTGACCCAGCTGAGGGCCCCAGGCCCCAGGGGTGCCCGGGAAGTTCTGACGCCCCCGCCTGCTCTGGGGTTCCTGCCGAGATGAGGGGTCTGGGGCACCACCAGCCCAACGCCTGCCCCCGAGGCTGGGGTTAAAGGAGGCACAAGGGGCTGCCAGGACAGGGTGGGGGGACAGCCCCTCAGAGGCCCTGGGTGGGGTGGGTGGGGTGCTGTCTGCGGGAAGGAGCTCTCAGCAAATGGAAACCAGGCCCCAGAAACTGGCCGGGCCACAGCGGCTGCACTGCTCCTGGGAAAACCCAGCTGCTCGCTGAAAGGTGTCCCAACCCCGGCAAAAGGCCCGTCAAAGTGAAAGAGCAGGGAGGGGGTGCCCGGTGGCTGAGGCACTTGGCTGCATCTACACAGTCCCTCCCACTCTGTGCTCCGAGCACCTCCACTGTTGGCACATTATCCTCCACGGCCGGCTGGCCCGTAAGTGCTGTAAAAAGCCAACTCGCGGAGCAATTTTCCTCCCTTTGCTTCCCTCCGAGGCCTTCGGTCAGGTTTCCAGCAGAGCCGGGTCTGAGCTGCATCCTGGGCCTAGAGATCAGCATCACGCTGGGCTGGGCAAGCGTGAGTTCCCCACTCCCAACATGTCCATTTTTGAAGATTCAAACCCAACACTGAATCCTCAGCTCACGGCAGTGAGGGAGCAGGGGACGGGGGGGGATGGACACAGGGCTATGGATGACAATTTGAGATTAGTGGCACCCCAGGGTCCTGCCGTCAAGAGCTTGGTGTGCAGTGAGAAGCTGGATAGGATGAGGAGAAAAGGGATCCCCCTCCCACCCCAAACCCTGCCACTGTTGGTGAGAATGTAAGTTGGTGTAGCTGCTATGGAAAACAGTATGGAGGCTTCTCAAAAAACTAAAAATAGAGTTGCCATATGATCCAGCAATCCCTCTCCTAGGCATAATCCGGACAAAACTCTAACTTGAAAAGACACATGCACCCTCCTGTTCATAGCAGCATGATTTACAATAGGCAAGACATGGAAGCAACCTAAATGTCCATCGGCAGATGAATGGATTGAGATGTGATAAATATATACCCAATGGAATATTACTCAGGAGTGAAAAAGAACATAATAATGCCATTTGCAGCAACATGGATGAGCTTAGAGATTCTCATACTAAATGAAGTAAGTAAGGAAGACCACGACAAATATCATATGATATCACTTACATGTGGAATCTAAAATATGACACAAATGAACTCATTTACAAAACAGAAACAGACTCATTTACAAAACAGAAACATAGAGTTAAAAGGGGAGGGGGTGGGAGAGGGATGGGTTGGGAGTTTGGGATTAGCAGAGGTAAGCAATTAGATACAGGATGGATAAACAACAAGGTCCTCCTGTCTAGCACAGGGAATATTTATATTGATAAATATTGATTTATCAATATCCTGTGATAAATCGTAATGGAAAAGAATAGGAAAAAGAATGTGTACACATAGGTATAACTGAATCACTCTGCTGGACACCAGAAACTAACACAACATTGTAAACCGACTATATTTCAATAAAAAATAAAATTAAAAAAGAGCTCGATGGAGTTCCCATCATGGCACAGCGGAAACGAATCTGACTAGGAATCATGAGGTTGCAGGTTCGATCCCTGGCCTTGATCAGTGGGTTAAGGATCCGGCGTTGCCATGAGCTGTGGTGTAGGTGGCAGATGTGGCTCGGATCCCGCGTTGCTGTGGCTGTGGCATAGGCCAGCGGCTACAGCTCCGGTTTGACCCCTAGCCTGGGAACCTCCATTCGCCGTGGCGCGGCCCTAAAGAGACAAAAAGACAAAAAAAAAAAGAGCTTGGTGTGCGGTGGAATTCAACAAGTGTAGCAGTCATCTATCCATTCATTCACCCATTCAGTCAATAGATGTTGATGACATGCTTAGAACCCACCAGGCTCTTTGGTGCTGGAGGTGTGCAGGGGAGACCGTGTGCGCAGTTCTTGCCCCATGGTGTTCACAGGCTCGTGAAAGAGACAGACGCTCTATATGTGCTGACATCTGCTACGACTGGAGAAGTCCCTGGGGCGGTGGGAGAACAGGGGCTGGGGTGCAAGAGGGCTTCCTAGAAAAAGCAACCTCTACGTTGAGACCAGCGGGATGACTAGGAATTAGCCAAGGAAAAAGGAAGCAGAGTTGGAAACAGAGGTCCAAGCAGCAGCCCAGCACGTGCAAAGGCCTGGAGCCGAGACCAGCGTCTTTGACCGTTTCCACTGAATCGCATCTGGCTCCTCTCTCTGAGCCCTGGTGGGTGGCCCAACCCCAGCAGCTCCCCACTCCCACCCCCAGACTCCGGGAGCCCCCCGCTGGCACCTCTAGACCTCTAGAGGCTAAGCCCCGAGCTGAGACCTTCTTTCCCAGCTGAAGTTCTTGTTTGAAATGTTCTCGTCTGTTTATTTTTAGGGGGGTGGGGGTGGGAAGAGAAAAGGGAGTCCTGAAGGTCTTTTACTTTTCAGAAAAAAATTTAATAAATAAATAGAGCCTCAAGAAAAGGGCATGGAGAGGTCTCTGCATCTGTAACCACTGAACAAATTAAAATTAGCTCATTTAATCAGCTCCTAATGGCCTGGCTGTCCCGAGTGGGCTCCGGAACACAGCAAACTTCACAGCAGAAACGCGCAGGCCAATGTCAGTTTATCCTACAACAAAGGGATTTTCTAAATAGCACGATCAAAACGCAGTGAAAGCAGGAGAGAGCTGGGGAGACAGAACTCAGCCCCCCCAGATCCTGGTGCCCCCCCACCACCAGCTTCATCCCTTTGAACGGAATTGTTCTTTTGGCTTTTGTTCTAATTATCTAAACATATGCGTAACTCTGTTCTACAAAGTGTGTCTTAACCAGCAAAGGAGCCCCTACCACACCTTCCTGGGGCCCCTGCCCCCAGGGCCCATGGCATTAACACCTCCCCCTTCCCTTCCCACCAGCCTCTGACACAGGCATGCGCACACACGCGCATGAGCGCGCGCACACACACACACACACACACACACACACACACACACACACCCCTACAGGCCCCGCAGTCATATGCCCACACACACAGAGTTCTAGACAAAGTCACACTGACATACGCATAGCTATGTGTGTACAGTCACCTACATGCGCAATTACATACACACCGCGATACACGCCACCACCCCCCCCCCACACACACACACTACACACAGCTCTCCAGTTCCCGTCTAACAGCTGGAGAGGGAGGCGCACGCACCTCACCACACCCCCAGGGAAGGCCACTGTGCTCACACCTGAGGCCCAGGCTGGTAGCAAGGACTCTTATTTCCCTGGAGTGGTTTCTCGACGCAACTTGCCACCTGGGCTAAGTGATTAGGGCGATTGAAGAGGGGGAGTGAAAGGCCAAAGAAGGGGAGCCGGGGGTCAAGGGAGAAAAGGGTGGGGGCGCCCCGTGCCAGGGCGAGCCCGAGCCAGTAACCCCTCAGGGCCTGACGGGGGGTACAGAAGGCAGCTCTTTGGTCACTGCTGAGCTCATTTTCCGGTCCCTCAGCCTCCAAGCAGCTGACCTGCAGCCGTAGAGCCCTGGGTGCTTGGCCTCGTGAGACATAAGCCAGGCAGGGTTCAGATCCTGGCTCCATCACTCACTAGCGCGGAGCCTTCCCCCTCTATGAAATGGGAAACAGCATCAGCCCATTGAAAAGTTGTGCTGATTAAATTAGAGCAGGTCAGTAACCTGCCTGGCATAGAACAAACTACGACAACCTGCGCCGCTGTTCCCATTTATACACGCGGGCAGGCGCCCAAGAGGACAGTCAGACAGCGGGTGAGAGACACAACCAGACGAGAGCGAGTCGTTCTGTAGCTTTCAATTTCTTAGCCAACCCCAATCCCCCAAGTGAGGGAGGGGGAATTTTAAAAAGTAAGTCAAAGGAGTTCCCATTGTAACTCAGCAAGTGAAGAACCAACTGGTATCCATGAGGATGCGGGTTCGATCCCTGGCCTCGCTCAGTGGGTCGGGGAGCAGGCGTTGCCATGAGCTATGGTGTAGGTCGCAGATGTGGCTCGGGTCTAATGTTGCTGTGGCTGTGGTGTAGACTGGCAGCTGCAGCTTCGATTTGACCCCTAGCCTGGGAATTGCCACATGTCGCAGGTGCGGCCCTAAAACGACAAAAAAAAAAAAAAAGGTAAATCAAAGATATTAAACAGGGTGTAAGGAGTGACCGACCAGACAATGGGGGCTCCGGAAGGCTTCTGACCCAGAGCAGGATAGCACTTTCCAAATGCCTGAGCTCTTCCATTCCCACAGCAACGCCCTGGGTGCGTGCAAACATTATCCCCACATCACAGAAACAGAAACTGAGGCTCAGAAAGCAGGGGAGCTTGGCTGATGTCCTGGGGTGCACAGCCTGCTTGCAAAGGAGTCTACCTGGATCAAGGCCCCAGGCCAGTGCCCTGCCCCTCCCCATGGTAAAGGTTTCCTCCAGGCTTGAGGACTCCTGGAGGAAACCCACACCTGAGGCTTGTCTCAGCCCGCAGCTCCTGGGGCTGCAAGAGCCTCAAACCAACCAACCCAGACCCAGAAGGGCAGCCCTTCCCCACAGCAGCTCACATAGGCCGCAATGCCCCATACCTCCCCACACCAAGAAGGGGGTCAGGAAGGGCCCTTTCCCATTTCACAGACTTGGAAACTGAGGCCCAGAAGTGGTGAGGGTGGCAGATTCAAATTGCCACAGCTCCCAGGTGGCTCCCAATGGGAGCTGAGACTGCAAGATTTAGTTTGTTTGTTTTTTCTTTTTAAGTTCGCACTTGTGGCATATGGAAGTTCCCGGCCTAGCGGTTGAATCAGAATTGCAGCTGCCAGCCTATGACACAGCCACAGAAACACCAGATCCAAACCATGTCTTTGACCTACACCGCAGCTCACGACAACTCCGGATCCTTAAGCCACTGAGTGAAGCCAGGGATCGAACCCACAACCTCAAGGATACTAGTCGAGTTTGTTTCTACTGAGCCACAACGAGAACTCCAGAGTCTGCAAGTCTTGAGCCCTCCCGGCCCGGCCCTCCCCCAGGCAGCTCCTCCTGGGATCTGTCCTATGGACAGCACACCTGGATCCCCAGGGAGTGTTCAGAAAAAGAACCCGGATATGGGTCCAGCCAGCAGGTTTCACCGGGTTGGTAGTGGCTGTGACCAGTCCTATTTAAAGGATTCCCTTCTCCATCCGCTTGCCGGGGCCGAGGCTGACCCTTCAGCTCTCAGGTGGCAGGAGACTCAGAGCCACCTGAGGCAGCCTCAGTATGAGCAACAGGACCCAGAGAATAAGCTCCCCCAGCCATGTACCCAGCATGCATCCGCTCACCCGAGAGGAAAGAAGCATGATCCGTGGCCGTCAAGTGCCTGGGGCTGGGGTTGAATCTTGGCTTGGCCACATACATGCTGTGTGACCTGGAGAAAGTGACCTCCCCTCTCTGAGCCACAAACTTCAACTGTAAAATGAAGACAGTAATAATAGATGCCTCCCAGATTCACACTATGGCACAGCAGGTTAAAGACCCAGCATTGCCACATCTGTGGCGTAGGTTACAGCTGTGGCTTGGAACATCCATAGCCATGGGTGCCGCCCCAAAAAACAGTCAAAAGAAGGACGTCTCCCTCCCTGACTTGAGGATTGAAGTCAGAGTCTTCAATCCTGGGGATGAAGGGAATGAAATCTGGGAAGCGTCTACCTGTATGCCTGCCCCAGGCCCCGGTTGGTTGCCCTTAGTACCACAGGGAGTATGGCAGGAAGAGAGGTGGGTGGTCTCAAATCTGCCCATTGCCGACATAGGCTTCCCTAGAGGCCCAGGCCATCACTCCCAACGAACAGGCTGCAGGATGCCCTCCCTCTTTCAGACCCAGCAGGACAGTTGCTCCATAGGCTCCACTCAGGCTCACGCTCCCTTCCCTGGTTCTGGAACCGAGCCTAGCCGGCAGCTGATGGGGCAGCCCAGAGCATGTAGCCAGGCCACACAGACCCAGGCAGGTACAGGCTGCTCCTTACAGGGTCTGGACCCAAGAGGCAGGAGTTGGACCCAGAAGCTCCTCAGAGAGCCCTGAACTTCACTCTTTTAAGATAAGCGTTCAGAAGAGAACTAAAAGGCAAAAAATCAGTAGGCAGTCTTGCCCCCACTCACCGCTGTGTCATCATCGGAAATCTCACCTCGCCCCTCCTAGGCGGTGTGGCCCTACGCTCCTACGCTGAGCCTCAGGTTCCACTCTCTGGGCTCTGCTCACCTGGCAGAGCCACAGTGGGGGTCAGAGGTCAGAGGTCAGAGGTCACACCTGTGCAGATGCTCGGTAAATTGCCAAGTGCCAGGGCCACGGGCGGGATCACTGGGGACAGTTGGGGCAGGAATGGGGGCACCTGCCCACTCCCCTAGATCTGGGCAGTGACCAGGGTTAGGGTTAGGGTTAGGGTTAGGGTTAGGGTTAGGGTTAGGGTTAGGGTTAGGGTTAGGGTTAGGGTTAGGGTTAGGGTTAGGGTTAGGGTTAGGGTTAGGGAGGAGAAGAGATTCACGCTGGGGCTGGGCGCTCCTGCCGGGGCCCCAGAAGGCAGGCGATGCGCTGTTGCCTCCATCCTGGCCAGCATGGAGAGATGCTGCCACCTGACACAGGACATGGCGGGGCATCAGCCACTGGATGATGTTAGGGTTTTCCCAGCCCCCAGTCCCTAGACAACCTGCTTCTGCAAAAGACCAGTGCAGATGCTGAATGCTCGCAGACCACAGTCCCAAAACAAACAAAAACACAAAAAACAAGCCTTCCTGCTTGTTCACACTCAAGCATCTGACCCCTCGGGCCACAGCCCAGGAAGGATGGGAGGGAGTCTGCCCACTTCACCGGCTGCCAGGGAGGCCTCTATCCCTCTAACTCCACCAGCAGAGAGGCTCAGATGCAGGCAACTGCCCAAGTGGGAAGACAAGGGTCCAGGCCCTGAACTCCAGTCCAGGCTCACTTTGCCCCTGTGTCATCTCCGAAAAGGGGCCTCCCCTGAGACTCCATCTCAGGGCTCGGGCTCCCTCTGCCCCGAAAGCCGCGAAACAAATGAAACAGCACTGCCTCTCTCTGAGCCAGTGCAAGCTACAATTAATCTGAAACAGGGATTTTCTTAATTGCTGGGTTTTACAACCCAAACAGAAGAGATAAAGTACAGCTAGTTGACAACACTGGCTTGAGGCAAGACTGTTAAAGCATCGTGCATGCGTGAGTGTGTGAGTGCATGAGTGCGTGTGTGTGTGTGTGTGTGTGTGTGTGTGTGTGTGTGTGGAGGGGGCTCTTTGAAAAGCTGGTGTGGTGTGAATGGATGGCCCCTGAAACACTCCGTTCCCTTAAGGAGTCAGGCCAGAAACACTGGGGGACAAGTTTCCCAAAAGACAAGTCTTATCCTGACGCAAAAGATAAACATGTAAATAAAGGGCGATCCACCTCCACTTTTCCCAATTGCCTTCCTTCGCAGGCACATGCGGTTCCACACCCAGCAGCCCCTTCGGAAGGTGGTGTCAGAGCCAACAGGGCTCCCAGGACCTGGAGGGTCGAGCAGCCCTCATTAGCTGTGCCGGGCCGCCCAGGGAGCCTGGAAAAATGATGTCAACAGGCAACAGGCAACATCCCTCCAGCACAAGGATGACTGCCCCCCGGGAGAGATGGAGACATGAGATGTGAAGGGGTCCTTCTGGCCCTGTTCTTGGGGGAGCTACAGACCGAGCAGCAGCCACCTCTGAAGTGGACGCAAACTGTGGACATGCATCCAGGGCCGACACCCAGGGCAGCTCCAAGAGCTGGCCCTTCCTCGGCATTCCCGCTGTGGTGCAGTGCGTGAAGAACCTGATTGCAATGGCTCAAGTTGCTGCAGTTGTTCGATCCCCAGCCCAGTTCAGTGGATTAAAGGATCAGGTGTTGCCACAGCTGCAGGGTAGGTTGCAGCTGTGGCTCGGATTCAATCCCTAGCCCAGGAAGTTGCATATGCTGTGGGTGTAGCATTAAAATTAAAAAAAAAAAAAAAAAGAGGAGGTCCCCTTGTGGCTCAGCATTAACAAACCCCACTAGTATCCATAAGGACATGGGTTCGATCCCTGGCCCCACTCAATGGATTAAGGATCCAGGGTTGCTGTGAGCTATGGTGTGGATTGCAAACGCAGCTCGGATCCCTGCGTTACTGTGGCTGTGGCATAGGCCGGCAGCTGCAGCTCCGATTTGACCACTAGCCTGGGAACCTCCATGCACAGCCCTAAAAAGAAAAAAAAAAAAAAGAGGTGGCACTTCCTCCACGTCCTGAGCACAAATCAACCTACAATCAGACATCCCCCTGTCCGGGAGGAGTGGCAGCAGTGTACCTGCCCATGTGCACCTGGCAGGCTGGGACAGTCCAGAGGAAGAGGAAGGAAGGAAAGGGCAGAGACCAGGTGGAGGAAGGACAGCTCCACCTGACGCCTCCTGAACTGTAGTCCACGTGCGGTGCCCTATGCGCTTTGCATATGCGGGTCCATACCCCCTGCCCTAAACCCTCGAAGCCAGATGTGTTCCAGAATCCAGACTTTCTCAAGTTCTAGAAAAGTAATACCGTGCATTTCCTTGGTATTTGGGGACAGCGCAGAAGCAATCAAGCAGATTGATATTTCTGCAGCCAAGCATAATTCACCAACATGAATTAAACGAAGACAGGGAATAGCCTGGTAGCCTAGTGCTTAAGGAGTTGGCGTTGCCACTGCTGGGGCGCAGGTTCAATCCCTGCCCCAGAAACGTCCACCTCCCACAGGCACAGCAAAAACAAAACAAAGCAAAGCAAAACAACAACAAATCCAAACACTCTAAATAATTTCACACAGACCAGGTCAAAGTTGGCTGCCAAATGAGTTACAAAGAAAAAAAAAGAAAAAAAAAAAACCTTTCAGGTCTCAGGCTTCCTGAAATTCAGAATAGTGAATAAGGAATTACGGACCTACATTGTGTCTTTAATCTTCCCAGTGACTCTATGGGGAGGGATACTGTTGCTATTCCCGCTTTCTAGAAGGGGAAAGCAAAGCATAGAGAAGTTAAGAAGTAACTTCCCTGCAGTCACATTGCAGGTGAGTGGGGGAGCCCCGCAGCCGTCTGTCCGGCCTGAGGATCGGCATTCTCCACCCTAGCTGCCCAAAGTACTGAGCCACAGTCTAAAAGCTTCCTGAAAAAAATAAAAACGAGCATCTCCAAGTATCCCCCGCATCCACAGCGCCTGCCTCCACCATGTGCGCGGTATTCAGGCTGACCCCACCAGGAGGCGCCCTACCTGGAAGCTACAGAGGCCCAAATGGCATCCCTACACCTGCCAGGGCCCTGGCGAGAGCCCAGAAGCCCAGGGGCAGGTTTCTACCAGCAGGTGAGGCTCCTTGCCCCACCCTGGTGCCCAGGTAATTACTCCCCACCTGCCACATTCTGTACAGTTCATTTTATCTACAACAAAGACGCTAAACACATCTCCAGCCTGGGAGGAATGGGCTGCGGAGTAATCCCCCTTGCCGGAGACCAGGGCTTCCAGCTGAACTCCCAGAGGGTGGGGACCCCACTTCTTCCAAAAGATGTGAGACCCCCCACAACTCCCCAGGTGTACTCCTGGTCATCTCCAACTTCTCTTCCTCGGCAGTCCTTTTCAGCTACAGGGAAAGAATTGCTGCCAAAGTCCTGATGCTCCATTACCAAATAATTACACGATCATTTCGTAGGCATTAAGACACTCCTACCAGGGCGAGCGGTGGTGTCCAGCCCTAACAGAAGCCGCCCTGGATGGCCAGCGCTTGTTAAGGAGAACTCCAGCATTGAGCGAAAACTCCAGCTGTAGTGCAAGCCAGTTCTTTCTCTGCTCTGATTTCCCTAATTAAAAATTGAAGCAGGCATCTTTCTTCAGAACCCCAATTAGACAGGAGCATCAGGCTGATGCGCCGAGGCACGCACACAGGCGCACAGACCTATGGGTACACACACATGGACTGGTGTGCACACACACGTGCATACAAGCGCTCCTTCATGCTTCGCTGCCAATCCCAGTCCAGTCTTCCCCTCCATCAGCACCAAGGAGGGTCCACCACATTCTGGGCACAGTGCATGATCAAGAAAAAGGAACCCAGGAATTCCCATGGTGGCTCAGTGGGTTATCCATGAGCATGTGAGTTTGCTCCCCGGCCTCGCTCAGTGGGTTAAGGATCTGGCATTGCCATGAGCTGTGGTGTAGGTCACAGATGCGGCTTGGATCTGTCATCGATGTGCTGTGGTGTAGGCCGGCAGCTGTAGCTCCAGTTCGACCCCTAGCCTGGGAACCTCCATGTGCTGCAGGTGCGGAGAAAAAGAGGGAGGGAGGGAGGAAGGAAGGAAAAGAAAAAGAAAAAGAAACCCAGAGCCCATGCCTTCAGGAGCTGGTTCCCTATAGAGGAGGCTGAGGAAGTGCCAGGCGGACCATAACCACCATGTTAGGGTCCCCATCCAGCCAGAGAGCTCAGGCCTGGCTGGCCTATCAGGGGCCCCACCATGGGGCAGATAGGCTTCGTGTTGGGTCTTAATATTGGGGGGGGGGATTAAAGGGCAAGGGGCAGGGAGAGAGAACAGTCTGGGTAGAGGAAATAGCAAGGGCAAAGACAAGAAAAGGGAGCCAGCATGAGAAGGGAAGTGATTCCAGCTGCCAGCTAGCTAGCTAGGCAAGTAGATATAATGGGAGTTCCACTACATGCATTTTCAACCCATGTGACTTTAGCTAGACGTTCAGCAAAAAGTCAGAGAAATCATTATTTAAATGGTGCCTGTGATGCTGCGCTTTTTCCTCCGTGAGCAGGTGCTCAGGAAGAGCTGAGACCAGAGCTTTGCATTTCCTTTCACCGGTTCGTGTCCCAGTGGCCTCTCCTACTGTGAATGGTTTGCCATTGGGACTTTGGGTTGAGCGTGCCCAGTCCACAGAGTGCTCTTGGAGGGCATGGCAGCCCAGTTTATGTCTCTGCCAAGCGCCAGTGGTTCTGACCGTGTGCACATGATGAGCGGCCACCAAGATGCATACAACGCCTTGTCCCCCTTTATAAGTCAGGAAAGTGAGGCTCCAAGAGGTGGGGTCACCCCGCTAGAATCACAAAGCCAGCAAGGGGCAGAGCCAACACAAGACCCTAGGCAGCAGAGCCCGCCCTGAGTCCAACACGTGGATCACCAGGCAGGAGAGAGATGTGAAAAAAGTGCTATTTCAGTCAAACCACCAGGCAGGGACAACAAGAAAGCAAAGGCCAGATGCCCAGGGAGAAAGTTACTGCAGTTGCCCACCCTGGAGATGCTAAGGGGTGGACTGTAGGAAGGAGCCCTCGGAACAGACTGGATGGCAGAGAAGTGGGTCTGGGCGGAAGTCTAGCTTGTACATAAAGAGCTACTGTTGGCCAATTGGTCTTAGGATGGCACCACCCCAGCCCCTCCCCTCCAGACGCCACCACCCCTCCCCACCCCTCTCTTGATGAGAGAAAATGCTACCATCCCAAGACACCCTGGGAAGATCATCCAGATGGACAGGATGGTGGGTAGACAACCTCTGTTCAGGGCAGAGAGTGAGGTGTGCATGCCGGTCGTGTAAATATTCACCCTCTCCAGAAAGGAGGCCACATCTTTCCTCCTACCAACGTTACAGGGTTGTGGTAAGAGCACCCGAAACAAATTCAAGATTTCCAGCTGGTCTGCTAACATGCTGTGTGACCCTGGAGACATCACTTAACCTCTCTGAGCCTTGGTTGCCTTGATCCGTTGATTTGATCTGCAATAAACATGTACACGGGCTCCCATTGTGTGCCAGGTGCTGGGCTGCACAGAGAGAGGACAGTTGGTCCCACATGCTCGTCGTAGGTCCAAAGCCTGCCCTGGATACGATGTCAGGAAGTGCCCATCCCCACGCGTAGGCTGGAACCATTACCCTGGTCATCTTTGATTAGGTGGGGGCAGGGAGGAGTCCTGGGAATTCTAGAAAGTTCAGCCACTCCCAGAATCCCCTCCCTGTTGGGCCAATGACCAGCACCAGGGGCAGCCTGCCCACCCCCCCACCCCCCAGCGCTCCTTGGTGCCATCAGCAGGGACTGGGTCTGTGGAAACTCGGGAGCCGGGCTGCCACGGCCTCCGCCACCACGGCTGCCGCCGCCCTGCCCCCCCTCCAGCTGCCTTTGCGCCTGCTGCCGCCGCTGCTCATTTCCAGGCAAATGTTCTAGTTAATTAAAACACACCCAAGTGCTCACACACATATGAAGCCAAGCTACAAAATCTGTTCTACCCAACAGCAGCTTCTCTTCTCCAGCCTGGGATCCATACGGGCGAGGGAGGTTTCCAAAGCTGCTGTTACTGGCACCAAGGCTGTGCTTGCCCGATCCTACCAGGCACACACTTGTACGCAGAGCCTGTGCGGACACACGCGTGTTCATGCACACAGACATTCCCGCTCGCTCCCCACAAACATGTGTGCGGGGATGTAACACACCTATACCCACGTACGCATGCAGATACACACTCGCACATGTATGCACACACACCACCACGCTCCCTCCTCCGGGAAGTCCTCGCTATTTTGGCCCTCCAGCTCACAACATCAGCCCCGGGAGGAAATAAACACAGTAGGAGAGAAGGCAGGAATTGAAAGGTGAAGTGACTGATGGTTGATGCTGTGAGCCATCAGGAAGGGCACAGCTCTGGCCCCCAGCCCCGCCTGTGTGCTCGCTGAATCAGGAGACTAGACTGAATTCCCCAGGGAACACGGAGTGCGGGAGGGGAGGACCTGCCACCCTTCCACCCATGCCGCGCCACTCTGCCAGACACTAACTGGGATCCATGCACATGCCTCTGCGTCAGCGCCCGTGACGTGTGCCTGTCCGTGCGACCAGAAGACTTACCATCCCAGACTTGGACATTCACAAGCATCAGGAGCTGGTGACAGAGAGATCCGGCCATAAAGGCCAGGTGACTGGAGAGCAAGTCCCTTCAATGGGACCTGGTGCCCAGAAAGGAGGCAGAGCGCCTGGAGGTCCACAGGACTTGCCAGGGTTCTGGGCCCTAGATGGGTTACAGAGTCCTCACCAGGCAGGTGGCTCTAGGTGATACAATAGGCAGGATGAAACAGCTAGCCAACCTGCCCCAGCCAGCATCCCGAGCACACTCCAAGTCCACTGAGACTACCTTGCCAGGAGGAACCACAAACAATCGTGTTCTTGGTGAGGGTTTGACACTCGTGCAAGAATTCAGCCACTTAGAGTCCTGGATGAGGCCTGGCAAGGGTTTCTGTTCATGGTCACGGGGGCAGCTGTCCTGGGGACCTCAAATCACATCACATGGACGCCAGATTGCCTAACACATGCTGCAAAGCTCTCTGCGGGGCAAGACATGGCTTTGGAAGGAAGGAAGACAGTGGCTCAGCAGTCACCTCGGTCACCCACTCAAATCATGGTCCTGGACCAGCAGTTGGAATCACCCAGGAGTTGATAAGGAATGAGGACCTTTGGCCTCCATCCGGACCCGCTGAATCAGAATCCGCATCTGAACACATTCCGTTAGTAACCATGGGCATCTAAGACTGAAGAGAAAATATATTTCTTGGAGTTCCCATTGTGGCTCCGTCGCAAGGAACTTGATTAGTATCCATGAAGACTCGGGTTCGATCCCTGGCCTCGCTCAGCGGGTTTAGGATCTGGCATTGCCGTGAGCTGTGGTTTAGGTCACAGATGTGGCTTGGATCCCATTGACTGTGGTGTAGGCCGGCAGCTGTAGCTCCAATTGGACCCCGAGCCTGGGAACCTCCATATGCCACAGGGACGGCCCTAAAATGCAAATAAGAGAAAAAAGAAAAAATATATTTCTCTCTTTGAATTTATACGTTTTATTTTTTCAAGTAGCTACTAAATTATCAGGACATACACACTTGTTATTTGCACCTCTTTTAACCAGGGGAACTGTTAGGTATTTCGTTTGGTTTAGGGGCACCCCGAGAAAAATCACAGACATGAAGGCATCATGAACCAAGACAGCTGGGTTCCTCTGAACTCTGTATGAGGTGTGGTCTGGGTGACAGGGACACAGCAGATAAGAAGGCGAAGTCCTGCCCCCATGGGGTTGACAGTCTGGCAGGGGAGGTGGACAAGAACTGGGTATTCAAATGATTCTGTAAGAGGTTAAGAAACCCGAAGTGAAAAAAAAAGAAAGAAAGAAAGGAAAAAAAAAAAACAGACGTGAATGAGAGAAATGAAGGAGGGCCAGGGAGCATGTGTGAGCCCTGCCCTCCCGCTCTGTCCTCTGCAAGTCATCGTGTCCCCACGCCAGACTTTCCACCCTCTCCTCTCACCTCCAAAGGACTAGTCACCAAGTCCGGTCCATCTTGCATTCGGCCGGGTCTCAAATCTCCTCACTGTGGCTGGCTGGTTTGCTATTCGTTTGTCTGGACCACTACATTGGCCCCTAAAACGTTTCCCCACATCCAATCCAATCCAGACACAGATCTCAAGGGATCTCTACTCACATCAGTGCTCTGCTTAAAATCCCTCTGAGAGCTTCCCACTGCTCCAGGTAAAGTCTCAAATCTTCCCCACAGGCCCGAAGTCATCTTTCCCTTGAGCAACACACAACTTCAGCAACCTTAGAATTGGATGAGGCCCGCCATCCTCATTTCTCTTTCCATATTGATTTCCACATAGGACCTGCTTTTCATCCACAGCAACCACCAGAAACCCAGCTTTGCAAAGACAGGATGTCATCTAAAGGAATAGAGAGCAATCTAATGTTGAAATGGTGAGCTGTCCAGCAGGTGTGGAGTATTGCTGTGTTGTCCTTGAAAATTTAAAATAAATCACAGAGGTCTGACAGATTAGAGGTCCCATCCCCAGGTGTCTTGGCACACAGTTTGGGGAGGCCAATTTACTGAATGGATAGATAAATGAATGAGAGGGCATTGTGAGAATTTGACATGAGATACAAAAATCAATCCTCAGTCCACATAAATGCTGGCTCTAGAACACCATCCCTGACTGCTTCAGAGCCCATTGGATCTCCCTGGGTCTCAAGCTTCCCAGCAGGATTCAGGTCAGGAGCCATCAGTATATAGGTCAGGAGCCATCAGTATGCAGGTCAGGAGCCATCAGTATGCAGGTCAGGAGCCATCAGTATACAGGTCTGGAGCCACCCTCCATTTGTAAAAGCTCAAACTTTAAGCCAGACAAGTGCCAGTGTTGATCAAGGCAGCTGGAGAGTGGCAGCAAGGAGAGTTTTCTAAGAAATGTTCAAGTTCCCCCTCCTGTCCCTCAGCTCTAAGGAACCTCAGAGTTGGGACAACAGGCCTGACCGAAAGGCTTCCCTGATACTGAAAGTCAGGGTTCAGGCCTCAGGTAAGCAAAGCAGAAAAACCCCATGAGGGACTCATTACAGTAGGAAGGGAGGTGAGTAACCAAGGGTGCATCTGGGGGAAAGGGCCAAACACAAGAAGCCTGCTTTGTCTTAGGCAGCAGCAGTGGCTGCGCTAGTTTGGGAAAAATGAAACCACCAGCATCCAGACCAAGCCGCTTCCAAGTTTAAGTGGAAAACAAGACATGGGTTCTCTTTTAACACCTTCCTTTCCCCTGGGCAGCAAAGCTTGATGACTGAGTGCTTTCGAGGGTCGGGGGAGACAGGAGAAAAAAACGCCTGTGAATTAACATCATCCAGGAATTCCCGTTGTGGCGAAGCAGAAACGAATTCAACTAGGAGCCATGAGGTTCGGGGTTCGATCCCTGGCCTCACTCAGTGGGTTAAGGATCCGGGGGTGCTGTGAGCTGTGGTGTAGGTCGCAGACGCAGCTCAGATCCCGCATTGTGGCTGTGGTGTAGGCCGGCGGCTACAGCTCTGATTAGACCCTTAGCCTGGGAACCTCCATATGCCGCGGGTGCGGCCCTAAAAAGCAAAGAAAAAAAAAAAAAAGAAAGAAAACACTGTCCAGTTCACATCAGCCACGGAGTTCATAACAGGGCAGATTTGCAAATCTTGGTGTTGGAAGGACAGAGGAGGAGATTACATGGCAGAGCGTGTGCAAAGCAGAGGCCAACGAGACCTCAGACAGGATCATAACGAGACCACAAATGTCAGAGTTTCAAAGGGACAGCTCCCCAATCAGGTGGCAGCGAGGGGAGCCCATGGGCACACACAAGCCCACAGCCACTGCCACCGCCTGCAAGCGCCTGCCCCCGGCTCCCGGGGCTTGTCAGCACAGTAACACAGAGCTTCCCAGCCTCCGCGTGTCATCATCTGCCAACATCAGAATTCTTTCTGCATCTAACACAGCGCGCCCCTCGGCACACCCTCCGTCTCTGCCCAGCTCTCTCCTCCTATCCTTCCTCTAATGACCACTGCATCCCTCACTCCCTTTCCTGGCCACTTGCTCTCATCCCATGTCCTCCCCTCATCACCCTCAGAGGGGCTGTCTGAGTTCCCTACCTGCTCCCTCCCTCCATCCCCTCAGCCGACCCCTCTTTCTCTCCCCTCTTTCTCTCCAGCTCCATTCTCACCCCACTTCTAGGGCCCCTTTCTCCACCACAGGGGAAAGGAGCCAGGGCAGGGACAGGGCTGCCCGGGTTGCTGCGAGCTCGAGGGGCCAGCCGAGCACATCCCATCCCACCTGCTCAGGGGGAGGAGGGCGGCCCGTGCACAGAAGGTGGGACCCCAAGGAAGAGCCAGACCCTCCCAGGCCAGACGTGCAAAGCCGGGGTCTGCAGCAACTGAGAGCCCTGAGAATCCCCTTCCCCTCCCTCTGTAGCAACTGCCCCAGCCAGGAATCCCAGGAGGAGCCCTGCATCTGGCCAGAACAGAACCTCTGACAGATGGGATGTGGCCGAGCACGGCAGGAGGGCCAGAGAGCTGGGAGGAGAGGAGAGGAGAGAGCCAGGCTTGGGGGGTTGCTGAGCTGGCAGATGCCAAAGGGGTCGGTCATGGAGAGTCTGAACTCTGAGGGAAGGCGGCCAGCTTCCAATCCCATCTCCGTCATCGCCTGCCCATGGAGACCCAGGCAGAGGAGAAGCTCTCTGGGCCTCAGTTTCCTCATCTGGGAACTGGGTCACAAGACCCACCTCACAGGGCCGTGGTGAGGATGAAATGGGATAAGCCCTCTAGAAACGGTTCTTATGTCGTAATGACAGTTATCAGAGCTGTGTCTGGTGGTGGAGGCGGCTCTGAGGAGGTGTCAGGACTTCGACACGGTGGCTGTCTAGGTAGCTTCTCCACCCGGGACTCCCAGCCCGGGACCCCCTCCCAACTCTGAGCGCCCCATCCCACTCAGGTGGCAGGCAGGGGAGCGTCAGGGCTGAAGACACACCCAATGGCCTGACCATCTGCTTCTGATGCTGAAAAGGAAGGGCCCTCTCCAGGCTACAGAGATTTAGTGCCCAAAGGACTGGGAAATCGCCCAGACATGCATCTGTGTTCCCCAATTATAATCTGTGGACAGGAGCAGAGAGGTGCCTGCCACTCACTTTGCTACCTGACCTCTTGCTATCTGAGCCCCCATATGTGCCACTGTGAGTGGTGGCCGTAGCTGAAGTGACCCCTCACGGAGCTGACCATGTTATTCGAGAGACCAAGAATGATCGGGACATTGTACCAAGTAAGTCTAAGACCACAACTGCGATGACAGCTAAAAGGAAGAACTTAACATAAGTAGTATAATCTCATTCTTTTTTTTTTTTTTTTTTTTTGCTTTTTAAGGGCCAAACTCATGGCAATGTGGAGGTTCCCAGGCCAGGGAAGGATGGAATCAGAGCTACAGTTGCCGGCCACAACCACAGCAATGGAGGATCAAGCCAAGTCTGCAACCTACTCCACAGCTCACAGCAACACCGGATCCTTAATCCATCGTGCGAGGCCAGGGATTGAACCTCATAGATACTAATCAGGTCCGTTACCACTGAGCCACAACGGGAACTACCATCTTTTTTTTTTCAAGGGTCATACCTGTGGCATATGGAAGTTGCAGGGCTAAGGGCCGAATCAGAGCTGAAGCTGCTGGCCTACACCACAGCCACAGCAACACTGGATCCAAGCCACATCTACACCACAGCTTGTGGCAACACTGGATCTTTAACCTACCGAGTGAGGCCAGGGGTTGAACCCACGTCCTCGTGGTTACTAGTCAGATTCGTTACCGCTGCGCCACAACAGGAATGCCCCATTCTCATTCTTGACTAGGTACATTTCTTCTTTGGAATCCCAAATCTTGGAATGTCAGAGGTGGCTGAGATCCACCCTCGTCTGTATTTTATTTTATTTTACTTATCTTTTGTGTGTGTGTGTATTTTCTAAGGCTGCACCCGCAGCATATGGAGATTCCCAGGCTAGGGGTCCAATCGGAGCTGTTGCTGCCGGCCTACACCACAGCCACAGCAACATCAGATCCGAGCTGCATCTGTGACCTAGACCACAGTTCACGGCAACTCCTGGATCCTTAACCCACTGAGCGAGGCCAGGGATAGAACCCCCAACCTCATGGTTCCTAGTCGGATTTGTTAACCACTGAGCCACGACAGGAACTCCCACCCTCCTCTTTAGATGGGGAAACTGATGCCCAGGGAACAAAGGGCCAGGTTCACTCACAGCCACCCAGTGGCAACCCTGGGCTAGAACTCCACTCTCCAGCCCCGAGATCCAGAGTTCTCCCCTCTCTGCCACAAGACATATCAACAAATGGTCCCCTTGGCAGGGCCACAGTCCAAAAGGAGACTCAGAGGAAAAGAGGCCTCCCGTGAAATTCCAACGTGCCAGGCATGATGCCAGCCCCTTATCCACCCCTCATGCTGGATCCTCACATGGTCATTAGGAAGAGTGATAACGAGCCACGTACCCTGGAGACAGGTCAGACCATGCACTCACTGGGTGAAAGAGCAGAGTATGTTAGATTCCCTCTGCTTATAATCCTGCAAACCCACAAGTGCATGAATAAGGACCAAGAGAAAGGACATAAACAGGGAAAGAGGGAGATCTGAAACAAATATCCTTGTTATCCAAATTCTACTAGCTGCGATCTGATACATTTATCGAATTCTCAGGTAAAACTATAGTAACGTGACCAGTTTATCAGGAATATTTATTTATTTTTATTTTTATTTTTGGCTTTTTAAGGCTGTACCAGCAGCATATGGAAGTTCCCAGGCTAGGAGTCAAATCAAAGCTACAGCTGCTGGCCCACGCCACAGCCACAGCAATGCGGGATCCAAGACGAGTCTGCCACCTACACCACAGCTCATGGCAACACCAGATCCTTAACCCACTGAGCGAGGCCAGGGATCGAACCCGTAACCTCATGGTTCCTAGTCAGATTCATTTCCACTGCACCACCATGGGAACTACCAGGGATATTTAGATCATAGAGTTGCCTTGGGGAAAAATCAAGGGGACATTTATAAACCACCATGAGGAAGTTCATGCCATCCATCAGCCCAAAGCTTGAATGGTGAGAGGACAGGGCAGAGATGAAAAGACCCCAGGCTGCAGGCTAGAAAACCATCTTAGTGATACATATGCCTCCCCATGGCCAGCTCCGACCTGGTTATATCTCTCTTGGAAAGGCTGCTTTCAGAATGAGGATGAAGAAAGGGGAAGCTGAGCCTCCCAGGGTGCTGGTCCGGGAGGCGAGTTATCCCATCGCATCAGGCTCCCTGACCCAAAATAGCAAATCGAGGGGAGTTGTCCTGGGCTAATAGCAGAAATCCAGCCCATGAGGAACACGGAGCCCACCTGGGCGCCCCATCTTCCCAGAAGACCCCCCTACCCAGCAGTCCTCCCTGAACCTGAGCCACATTCTAAGCCCCTGCCTCCGGGCTAAGCGGGACCCACGCCCACCCCAACACAGCTGTAAGTGGGAGCTGCCAAAGGCGGTGGGTCATAAATGAAAGGACCCTGTCGTGGAAAGTGGGGGTGGGGGGTGCAGGGATCCGAGGGCTGGCCGCCGGGCTCTGCACACACCAGGCGAAGATCTGTGTGCGGCCAGGGCAGCAGGTGAAAATATATAGCCCTCCCGCGTTCGCCCATAAAGGCAGGGGCACACACGCCATCCACGCGGCTGCGGGCCATCCCCAGCCTCAGAGGCGCAGCCAGGCCAGCCAAGAGGATTTACAAGGGAACAAGGACATTGGACAGGCCGCCTCCCTCTGGGCATCAGGCAGCCCCAGCAGGTAAGCAAGCTCAAGGGCTGGCAGTGGGCCTCCCTCCAGAAGCAGAGAAAGGAGGAACCCAGGGCAAAATCCTCCAAGATCAGGCTGCAAGCCACAGCCACAGCAATGCAGGATCCGAGCCATGTCTGTGACCTACACCACAGCTCACAGCAATAGCGGATCCTTAACCCACTGAGCAGGGCCAGGAATCAAACCTGCATCTTCATGGACACTAGTCAGATTCATTTCCGCTGTGCCACAATAAAAACTCCCCCAGTCCCAACCCGTATTATCTGCTCCGCACCCTCTTGGAGTGCCCCTGCTGCCGACACCAAAGGCTAAGGATGGCTCTTGGGGGTGCCCTACCCTCATATAGGGTGGGGTCTTGGGGGCGGAGCAGCAGACAGGCTGGGGCTCCCTGCGCTCAAGCCCTCTGTTCTCCCCAGCTCTGCCCAGGCTGCTGCCCAGCCCAGTGCTGTCACATCAGGCAGCATATCTCCGCCCACCCCTGCTCTTCCTCCAGGCCTCCCAACTCCGGGGAAGACCACTCTGCTGACCCTAATTCCCAAGCCAGAGACCGGGGGGCCAGCCAGGAACCCCATACTCCCTCACCACCAATACCTAATTGATCCCCTCATCCTGTCCATTTTGTCACCTAGAAGGAAGAGCTCTCTGACATGCCCCCTGCTCTCCGTTGCCATCACCTGCACCATCACCTAGGCGTCCTTACCTGGTCCACACCCACCCTCCTCAGAGCAGCAGCGGGAGCCCCTCAGAGAGCCAACCTGATGATGCTGAGACCCACCGCCCCCCAAACTCCCCCTCTGGCCCATGAAGACCCCTAGGGCCTGGTCCCATCTTCCTCCCAAGACTGCCTGCTGATGGTCCTCCAACCTGCCAAACACCCTCCTGCCTCGGGGTCTTTGGACACCCCCCACCCCGGACTGCCATCCCCCATCACTCCTGTTCATCAATCCACCCTTGTTTTCAACCTCGATTATCCAGAAAAGCCTTTGCTTCTCTCTCATGCCTCACACTCTCCCTACCAGCTATATATGCAGTTACGTGGTGATCTGCCAAATGACCAGGACTGCCTTGCTCACCACTGTATGCCCAGCGCCCGGCACAGAGCCTGGCACACAGTGGACAATAAATATCTAGTGAAACATTCAGTGCCTAAAAATCCTGGCCCTGGAACCTGGGGCAGATGGGCATGGAGGCCAGCCCCAGATCCACCCAGGAATCAACCATCAACACAGCCCAAAGGACAGGGCAGTTCCCGCGGAGCCTGTCCCCGTGGTGGCAGAATGGGTCTGTGCCGTCAAGAACACCAAGCATTCAGTGGAGGTGACATGTGGCCTCTGACCTCACAGCAGAACCCATTGCCAGGAAGGGCCCTGCATCCACCTGGGGGCTGGTCCCCCTCCGGCCACGGGCCTTCCCAGTCTGCCCCACGCAGGGGCTGCAGAACACAAGTCTTCCAGCCTCTCCTGCTGGTTGGTCCCTCCTTGCTCCCGCAGCATGAGGACCAGCCACCCCCTCGCTCCCTCCATACACAGCTCCCAGCCTTGGCCGGCACCGCCCTCTGACCGAGAAAGGCTTCTTCCATCTCATCTCCTCTGAGAGATTTGCCATCAAGACCTGAATTGCTGGCTTCTCTTGGAAATCTGGAAGCTTGGGTAGCAGCGGCTCCAGCCTCCAGCAAAGGAGCCGGGGACAGCAAGAGAGGCCACGTGATCTCTATCCCCCAGGCACACCCCCCCGGCCCCTTCACCTGCCTGACCCCCAGCATCACCTGAACTTTCAGTCCCTGCCTGAGCCATGCGCATCCCATGGCAGGCCTGGACCAGGCTGCTTATCACCAAGACCTCGTCTTCTCATCTCTGTCCAGCCCGCCAGGCCCACTGCTGGGAGGTCCTCCTCCGAGTCGGCTCCGGAGATGGGGCGCAAAGATGGATGGGCGAAGGATTCAGAGTAGGACACCTGCCCCCCTGCCTCCCACCTCCCCTCCTTTGGTCAGACGTCTCCATCTCATCTCAGCTACCTGAGTGACCGGTTCACATCCCTCCTCCTGCGGCTTGTCCCTCCAAGTTTACTAATAAACAGCGTGCCAGCCTCCTGCACCGCCTCCCAGAGAAGCCTGGCTCTGTGGACTGAGCCTTCCCTGTCCTGCTCACTCTCGGCACATCTTTGGCCATCAGGGAACAATTAGGAAAAACTCCCCTCGGGTTATATTTAGCAAGGGGTGGCGGGGGCAACGCTTCCTCTAGTAATTTTCATTCAGTTGCACACGACTTGCCTGTCCCCACCTACCCCCAGGCCAGCACCACGGGGCAGGCCACCGCCTCTCCCCCCACCGTCCCTGGGTTAAAAATCAAGCCCAGACTCTGCCCAGTCCTGATTATGCCCGAGTTTAAAAATAAGATGTGAAAGATGCATTATGTAAGACCTGTAACACTCTCCTGCCCACCTCCGACTCTGGAATCAAAGATCATCATTGCTGCCATCAAAAAAGAATGAAAGAAAGGCAGGAACAATGAAAATAGCCGCCCAACATGAGCCAGATCAAAGACATGGGCACAGAAAATGAGGAGCCAGGGGGGCCTTTAATTACTGCCTGCATCCTCCGAGTCATGTGGCGAGAGGGGAGAGGAAAAGTTTTGAAGGCCACCAGGTTCCGTCCTGCTGCGGCTCCTGTTTCCACCGCCAGCACCAGTTCCCGACAAACTCACGCCTTTCATTTTCCTCCCTTTTTTCCCTCCTTTTTCTCTGCCCCCCACACGCCAGACAGGACTCCCAGACTCCCCAGTGCTCGCCGTCCACCAGCAGTGCGAGCTCAAAGGGGATCCTCTGAGACCCCGAGGAAGGGACCTGGGCCCCCTCAGAGGGCTGGGAAAGAGGGGGGAGACCCAGCCCCCAGCAGCCCAGGGGCTCAGGGAGGGACACCAGGACCCACCGTGGGAGCTGTCACAGCAGACCATGCCGACTTTTTTTTTCCTTTTTCCTTTTTTTTTTTTTTTTTTTTTTGCAAGTCTCCCTGGTTGAGAGGGGGAGAAAAAAAAAACTCTTCAAACTCACATTGGGCAGGGCTCCGTGGGGCAGCAGATCAAACCTGAGGACCGGCTGTTTGAGCTCAGCGGCAGAAAAAAGGATTGCCCAGGGACTGAGCTTAAGTAGAAGCTGGATTAAACTTCAAACGCAAACTCCCCCTTTTTCTACACAGCAGACAGTCATGGCTAATATTGCAATATGGACTCTGAAAACGCATTACAAATAACTTACTCTGGACCCGGACTTGGGTCTTTTGTACTGAGGGGAGGAGCCAGGGAAATAATTGCGACAGAAGAGACCCACGGGAGCCCGCCCTCTGGCTTGGTGCTTGGTGGAGGGACCGCCATCAGTTTGGGGGCCCAGGAGGTTAAGGGCAAGCCTGTAGCTGGAAGATGCCTTGCTGGTCGGCCAGGCGGCTCCCCGGATGCTGAATGAGGCTTGGGTCTGCCCAGGTGTGAGAATCCAGGTCTGTTTCATGGATGACAACGTGCCAGGACAGAGTGGCAAAGCTCTTATAGCTTGTACTCAAACAATGGGGTATAAACGCGTTACTCGCAAGCGAAACCAGTGACTCAGGGAAAGAGAGAAAAACGTACAAATCCGCAGGCGATGCGGAGGGGAGCAGAAGACAAGTCTCAGTTGGAGGATTTTCTTCTTTCAACACCTTCAGGGTAGCCCTGTGGCTCCTGGGGGGTCGGGAGCCTGAGCGGTGGCTGTGCTCCCCAGGATGAGCCTGGGCTGGGCTGGGACAGGCCAGACCTAACTGGGTTCCCGCAGCCAGCACCCTGGGGACCGAGAGAGATCCTGGCTGTGAGCACAGGCTCAGAGGCGAAGACCTAGAGGCTTGAGCGCAGAATGAGGGGCATCTGTCCCTGTTCACAGGTGGTGGCTCAGGAAATGGGTCCCAGAGGGTGTTGTATAATAAAGAATTTGGGAAAGGCGACCACGCTTTCCTAGAGTATTTTCTTTTTTATTCTTTTGTTGTCTTTTTAGAGCCGCACCCACAGCATAGGAAGTTCCCAGGCTAAGGGTTGAGTTGGAGCTGCAACTGCCAGCCTATACCATAGTCACAGCAACGCAGGATCTGAGCTGCATCTTCGACCTACACCACAGCTCATGGCAATGCTAGATCCTTAACCCACTGGGCGAGGCCAGGGATCGAACCAGCGTCCGCATGGATATTAGTCAGGTGTGTTACTGCTGAGCCACAACAGGAGCTCCCTAGAGCATTTTCAGAGATACCCAAAGCCCATCCACCTCCCTAGGATGACTCCCCCCTGTGACCTCCAGGGGTTCAGAGGCGCCCACCAGTGAGATGGAGAAGAACCAGCCCCTCCCCCTTCATTCCAGAATGCCCTGGAAGTGGTCAGTAGCCTCTAAGACCACACGGGCTGGGGGGGGGGGTCCCAAAGGCATGTGGCACCATGGCTGACATGCACACAGAACTTTACAAAGGATAGCTACTGCAGCCAGAGATGGGTCTATACAGGGCAGCTGGGGGGCTGTCCTTCCCCAGAAAGTAAAAGCTGGGGGGGGGGGGTCCTCCCTCACAATGGCCACACGTATGGACCCTACAAGACCCCATGGGCTCTAGGTCTGCCACAAGATAACTCGACAGGAATGCCTATTGCAGCTCAGTAGGTTAAGAACCCGACTAGTAGCCATGAAGATGTGGGCTCAATCCCTGGCCTCGCTCAGTCGGTTAAGGATCCAGGATTTCTGTGAGCTGTGGTGTAGGTTGCAGATGCAGCTCGGATCCAGTGTTGCTATGGGATGGCAGATGCTGCTCTGATTCGACCCCTAGCCTGGGAACTTCCATATGTGGCAGGTGCGGCCCTAAAAAGACAAAAAACAAACAAACAAAACCCCCAAGATGACAAAAGGCCTGTGGGTGGCCCTCTCCTGGGTCAGCTCCATGCCACTCCATCTACCATGCACCTCTCCACACCCAACCCCACCCCACCGGACCCCTTGGGGGGGCAGGTCGGTTCCCTGTTCCAGGCCATTCCAAACAGAACCACCAGTCACTGACTGCAGCCCCAGGGTGCCAAGGTGGCATGCTGGCCCTTCACACTCATCACCTCTCTGAAACCCCCATCACCATGCAAGCCAGGCTTTGGTGACCGCATTTCACAGAGGGGGACACTAAGACTCACAAATAGGTTAACTGCTCAAGATCGCAGACTTTGGGCAGACACTAAGCAGCTGAACACAGGACTGCCCCGATCCATGTCATCTGCGTTCCTTTCCAGGGTGTGACGTCATCTCCAAAAGATTCTTCAGGGCTTCCACCCCGTCACCATTAACAATAATGACAAGAGGAGTTCCCATCCTGGCTCAGAGGTAATGAACCCGACTAGGATCCATGAGGACACAGGTTCGATCCCTGGGCCCGCTCAGTGGGTTCAGGATCCTGGGTTGCCATGAGCTGTGGTGTAGGTCAAAGACGCGGTTTGGATCTGGTGTTGCTTGTGGCTGTGGTGCAGGCCAGCAGCTACAGCTCCGAATCAACCCCTAGCCTGGGAACCTCCATATGACACGAGTGTAGCCCTGAAAAGCAAAATAGTAATAACAACGACAATGTTGATAAATAACTCTCATGAATGGTTCTGGAGAACAGAGACGCTCTGGGGGAGGTGGCAACGAGGTACTGTGGGGTTAAGCAAATGAGTTACTCGCGCCCCAAACAGAACAGCAGGCATTGCCTGCCAGGGGGCATGCCCTCCCCAGGACAGGGCCAGGGAGGGGCACTAAGCAGAGAACAAGGGTCAGAGGAGAGGGAGATGGGGCCCATGAAACAGGGGCCTGGAGGAGCGTGCCCCTTTTCCTCCCTGCCAGAGAACAGGATGCACCCGCTACCAGCTTTCAAAGGAAGAGAATGCAAAATCAGGGGAGCTTCCTGCTGGCACCCCCAACAGCCCAAGACTGAACTGTGTGCCAGGCCCAGGCCCGGAAAAGGCCCAACAGGATGCAAAGAGAGCAGCCCAGGGTCTGCCCTCCCCAGGTCGCCAGGGGATGGAGACAGCAGGCTGGGGGCAGGGGGGGGGCGGCAGCTCCAAAGGGGACCAGGAGGCCTGCAAGCAAAGGGAATGAACTGCAGGGGGGCCGGGAGGTCTGCAGGCAAAGGGAATGAACTGTGAGCCGATTCCTGCCTGGCCAGATGCCGCCCCTGGGGAGTGTGTGGAGACAGGAGGGCGACCTCCTCCGAAGCCACTGGCTCCAGCCTGAGGCCCAGGTTTCTGATCAGGGTCATGGATTACTTCCTTCTCGGAAGCAGGCCCACGGCTGTTGACTTTAGGCCTCTGATCACCAGGAGCGGGTCGGCGGTGGCCCTTCCTTAGTGGGGAGGGGTTTGGCCAGAACGGAAGAGGGGTGTCCTTCAGAAAGGAGTGTGAACACAGCCCACGGAGATATCCTCTGGGTTGACTCACATATGTATGAAGAGCACGCACTGCAAAGCCCTACTCCAGTCTACCAGGGCCCCTGTCCTCTAGGCAATTTCTGGTCTCTGAAATTTCTAACTCGCGGAAAGAAAATCAGCCACCTTCTGGGCCTCTCCCAGTTGGTAAGATGCTTGAGTCTGTGCAAACATTCCTTCCACGGGCAAGTGTAACTCAGGGACCAAGAACTTGGGATCTGTGGTCACACAAGCACTGGTTTGCCCCCCGGGCCCTACCATGTCCCGGCTGGGCGAGCTTGAGCCATCGAGCCAATTGCCAAACCGCTCTGGGCTTCAGCAGGGCTTTTTGATTTGTTTTTTTGTTTTCTTGCTTTTGCTTTTTAGGGCCACGGGTGCAGCATATCGAAGTTCCCAGACTAGGGGTCAAATCAAAGCAGCTGCCGGCCTGTGCCACAGCCAGAGCAACACCAAATCCTTCACCCAGTGAGCAGGCCAGGACTTGAACTCATGGCCTCATGGACACTCGTCGGGCTCATTACCACTGAGGCACAAACTCGAACTTCCCCCCTTAGTTTCTTGATAGGTCAAAAGAAAGGATGCCCAAAGTACGTACCCAAGAAGGCCCCTGAGGATATTAAAACATGGGGCATCTGAGAAGGGTCAGCAGGGTGGCTGGCACAAGGTTAAATGTCACTAAGTGGCCTTAGATGGTTATCAGCTCAAAGCCAGGCACAGGCTAATTGCTTAGCTGCTCCTGATGCTGAGGCATCAGGCCCTGCTGCCCCACTGCCCCACTTCTTCCGCAGAGCACGTCACGGGTGAGTGGCCGCACCCATCAGCTGGAAGGGAGGAAAGGAGAGGTTTTTCTCCTCCCCATCCTCTCGCCTTCGGAATCCCGGCAGGCACCCCTGGAACACAGAGCTGCAGGAAGTGAACCAGCAAGACCACAGACCTCACAAGGAAGCAAGCCCCCAGCGCAGCCAGGAAACGGGATCCACGGGACCCAGCCGTGCCAACCAAGAACCAACACCGGGACGCCCCCTGCCCCAGCCAGAAGCCCTAAAGCCACCTCTTCCATCTTGTTGGCAGCAAGCACAGAGGCGCAGGGGACCAGCCACGCAGGGGGGAAGGCTCCAGAAAGGGATAAGGAGGGGGCCGAACAAGGCTAAACTTCTGAGGGGTGCAACACCCAACAGGCAGGTGATCGCCCACCTACTAGCAATGTGCCAGGTAAAAGGCCACTTGCAGATTTTTAGCACCTTTCCACCTCTGTGCTATCTCTCTTTTTTTTTTTTTTTTTGTCTTTTTAGGGCCGCACCCGCGGCATATGGAGGTTCCTGGGCTAGGGGTCGAATCGGAGTTGTAGCCGCTGGCCTACACCACAGCCAAGCAACGCCAGATCCGAGCTGCGTCTGCGACCTATACCACGGCTCACGGCAATGCCAGATCCTTAACCCACTGAGCAAGGCCAGGGATCGAACCCACAATCTCATGGTTCCTAGTCGGATTCATTTCTGCTGTGCCATGACGGGAACGCCCCACCTCTGCTCTCTTTAGGCAGTCTCTCTGCTGCAGATATTATGGTCCCTGCTGTTTAGATGGGAAACTAAGAATTATTTTTTTTTTTGTCTTTTGTCGTTTTTGTTGTTGTTGTTGTTGCTATTTCTTGGGCCGCTCCCACGGCATATGGAGGTTCCCAGGCTAGGGGTTGAATCGGAGCTGTAGCCACTGGCCTACGCCAGAGCCACAGCAATGCGGGATCCGAGCCGCGTCTGCAACCTACACCACAGCTCACGGCAACGCCAGATCGTTAACCCACTGAGCAAGGGCAGGGATCGAACCCGCAACCTCATGGTTCCTAGTCGGATTCGTTAACCACTGCGCCACGACGGGAACTCCTGAAACTAAGAATTATTAAAGATACCTCACCCCTGTACCCATAGCTTAGCACGGTACCTAAGCACATAGTAAGTGTTTAATAAATATTTCTTGAATAAATAAGCAAAAAATAATCACAGAATCCCTCTGTGAGTTCCGTTATGAAACACAGACTATGATTTATTCATCTTATCTGAGTGCAAGAGAGTTAATGAGTAAGTGAGGGAATTAATGAAAACCAGCGGTAGCTAACGTTTATTTAAGTGCTTATTATGTGCCAGGCATCGCTCTGAGTGCTTTATCTGAGTTAAATCATTTGATCCTGATAACAACCCTATGAGCTATATGTACTAGTGTTGGTTCCTTTCTACAGATGAGGAAACCAAGGTCCAGAGATTTAAGCAACTTGCCCAACGTCACACAGTAAGTAAGACGCAGACCTGGGATTAGAACCAGGCAGTCAGGTTCAAGCCTGCGTGGTACATGAGCAAAGTTCAAAGGGATGCTTCCTGATGACCAAGGTGGAGTGCTCCAGGCTTTTTAGCCCACCTAGCACCCAAGCCCACCTTCTGTAAGAGCAGCCCTGTCTTCCTTGAGCAAACATTCCCGCTATGTAATTCAGGTACCCCAGGCCTGGCCAAAGAGCACCGCATCCCTCAGCCACGGAGGCTGGGTCCGGGTTGGGCATGTGACCAATCCGAGCCAAGCAGAGTGAACCCTGAGCTTTTCATACATGGCAGATGAAAGATGCTCCACCTGAGCAAGGAGGATATGAGTGTGGAACCCCATGGGGGCGGGGAGAGTTAACTTGCCCCCTCTTCAGAACAACCTGGCCGAGAAGGAAGCCCACAAGGAGAACAGCAGAGATGAAAGAACATGAGAGGTGAACTCCAAACGCTCCAGCCATCCTGAAGGTTTATTCTCAAACCACTTTAAGCTGCGCCTCCGTTCCTTGTGATCAATGCCATGGTTCAGTTCAACATCCCCATTTTATAAATGAAGGCTCAGAACAAGTCAGTCAGTGACCTGGTCAAGGTTACACAGTCGGTGCCAAGGCCAAGGCTACAGCCAAGTCTCACGGGCACCCCTCTGCCAGTGTCCACTGCATCCTCTGTATCTGACACAGGAATCCCCCCCCCCACCGCCATGTTCATCTCTGTGGACCCCAATGATGCACGTGAGGATAAGGATGCTTAATATTCGATGGATGCAAGGAAGGAAGGAGGAATGGAAGACAGGAGGGGGTACTAAACTCCTAGAGGTCCAACACTGTTCTTATCCATCCCGGCACCACCACACTCCTGGCAGAGAGCGGATTCTGGTGACTGGAACCACGAGTGCCTGTAACAAAGCATGAGCCTTCCTCCCGCCAAATGGTTACAAAGAGGGTCCCTTGAAAGCTGACTGCGAGGGACATTTTCAATAGCATGTGATTTGTACAACTCCCAACTACACGCATGGTTTTGTACCTGCGGCCACTTCTCAAAGCACTTTCTTGCCCACGTGGTAAAAAACAACCAAGCTCAGCTCCTCTGCAAAATGAGATGGCAAATTGTGCTGCCCAGACACTGAGATGTCCTTTTCTTTCTGTCTCTCTATTCCCTGTGGGCTCCCACAGAGCGAATGCCCTACACCTCCGCCTCCTGCGAAGGGCACTCCGCACGCAGGACCCAGGCTGGCCTCCGGGGGGGAAGGGAAGGGGGCCCCCTGCCTCATTCTTCCAGGAAGGACTCTGGTGCCTTCTGGCCAGAGTGGGTCCCCCAGAGACAGAGCGAGGGTCAAGGGGACCAGGCAGTCCATTCTTGGTTACTCCTAACAGCCTCTTGAGGTGGTGTGAAGAGGACCCTGGCAAATCCTTGTGAGCATTTCCAAGATACAAAATATGGTCCAGTGTCATGGAACGAGTAAGTCTCCGCGATTAAACAAAAGCTGGTCTTAAAAAAAAAAAAAAAAGAAAGGTGTTCCCACTGTGACTCAGCGGTCACAAAGCCAACTAGTAGCCATGAGGACGTGGGTTCAATCCCTGGCATCGCTCAGTGAGTTAAGGATCGTGTTGCCATGAGCTATGGTATAGGTCACAGATGCAGCTCAGATCCTGCATGGCTGTGGCTGTGGCTGTTGTGTAGGCTGGCGGCTGGAGCTCCGATTCCACCCCTAGCCTGGGAACTTCCATGTGCCACAGGTGTGGCCCTTAAAAAAAAAAAAAATGCTGGCCAAATAACACCCAACACCTGCCGACACCCCACACCTCCTGAAGGCAGAGAGTGTGGCCCTCAGAGGCACCTCTGGCTCTCATGCCCCTATGCCACTGACCCTGTGGCTCAGACACTGGCCTTTTCCCTCCTGGGACCCCTCCACCAGGCAGGTCAGATGAATCATCCCTCAGCAACCCTACAGTTTTGTTTTCTTTGGTCATGAAGCAGAAAGAGTGCTGGCTCTGGAGCCAGATGATCTAGACTAGAATCCGAACCAGACAACTTTAATAAAGTCAACGGCTCTTACTCACTGTGTTGAATCCAAGCCCTTGACATGATTTTTTTTTTTTTTTTTGGCCATGCCTGTGGCATATGGAAGTTCCAGGGCCAGGAATCAACCCCCCTCTCCCCGACCCACAGCAGGGACAATGCTGGATCCTTAATGGCTGGGCCACCAGGGAACTCCCTCAACACGGATTTCAAAGCATCCTCCCAAAACTCCCATGAGGTATTAACATTCATCCCATTTTACAGATGAGGAAACCGAGGTGTAGAGGTGTTGAGTGATTTTAATTCTTTCTTTTTTTGCTTTTTAGGGCCGTCCCCCCGCAGCATATGGAAATTTCCAGGCTAGGGGTGGAATCGGAGCTGCAGCTGCCAGCCACAGCCACAGCCACGCGGGATCCGAGCCCCATCTGCCAGCTATGCCACAGCTCACGGTAACACTGGATCCTTAACCCACTGAGCAAGGCCAGGGATCGGACCCGCATCCTCATGGCTACTAGCAGGATTCATTTCCGCTGAGCCACGACGGGAACTTCAGTAAGTTAACAAGAGTAAATTAACAGAGTTTGCAAGTGATCAAGCTGTGTGATCTAGGGCCAGCCTGTTTGTCCTCTCCTTGTCTCCAGACTCATCTGTAAAATGGGACCGAATGACCAACTCTCAGTGTTGCTATGAGAATTCAGAGTGATAGCTGTGCCCCCAAATTGTTCTTCCCCCTCCCTTCCACCCACTTGAAAGACAGAGGTGCCCACATCAGCTCACACTCCCCACTTGCCAGGTAGGTAGAAAAGTCCCTGAGACGGAGGTGAAGACATGCTCTGAATTCAGTGACATATGTCCTCATACAAGGGATGTGTTGTTATTATTATTATTATTATTATTATTATTATTATCGTTACTGATTTGAAAGGCACTGATTTAAATAATTGAGCCATATTGAGCTCTGGCTCAGAACAAAAAGAGTGAAACACGTCTGCCAGAAAAAGACCCCACACTAAGAGCTCCCCATGGCGCCAGATTCCAAAGCCCTGACTCCATTGGTCACATTTTCAAGGTGTTTTTCCACCTCCAGTGGCGGCTTTGGGAGCAGAAGGCCCAGGCCCGCCTGTCCAGGCTGGCCTCTCCCCTCTGCCCCTTTGAAGTGCCCAGCATGGGGTGAGCTGGAAGGAAACCCTGGGCTGCCGAGGCCCCGACTGTGGCGGCACCTACCCGCCCCCACCCGGCCACCTCCCCCTCATTGTGCAGCCTGACTGGGCCTTTGTTGCCAGGAGCCCAGGGAAGGGGACAGCCAGGGACCTGGGCTCATTATGTGGCTGACCCCAGGCCAGCCCCCTCCCCCCCAGGGTGGAAGGTTAACATGGCTGCCCGCCACGCAGGCCTGGGCCTCTGGGAGGCCTCCTTCCAGGGACAAAGGACCAGCCCCCTTCCTCCTCTCCAGGCCCCCAAACAGCTGCCGGCCTGCAGAGCCCATTCAGGAGGGGAGCTGAAGGGCCTGGAGGCGTGCAGTCCCAGGCTTTGATGGCTCAGGAGTCACCAGGGGGCCTCCTTTCCAAACCTCCTTCCTCCCACCCTGCTCGGCAAACAAAGCTCAAGGGAGCTGCCCCCGGGGCCGATGCAGGAATGCCGGCAGTCCTGGGGGAGGAGGGCAGCTGGGCCTAAGGTCAGCCCCTCCCCAAAGCAGGATAGGGTGGACCTGATGGATCAGAAGCCTCTCAGTCCTGCTCCCCTGGGCCCTTGGGCCCTTCTGTCACCTGGCCTTTGCGATAAAGTCCATATCACCTAGCCAGACATGGGATGGGAGCAGGGTAGCTCCCTGAAAGAGGAAAGGCCAGGACACGTGGCGGTAGAGGTGACCAAAGTCCTTCTAGCCTCCAGTATACCCTGCCAAAGGCAGGGTTCCTTTCCTTACTACTAACTACCTACCCCATAGGATCCTGGAGCCTGTGCCGAGCACTGGGTAGAACCACGTGGTTCCCTTAGATTCCTCTTACTTGGAGGCCTACGCCTTGCACCCCCGGACTGACACGCCACACGCCGTTTTTCTGCACACTGCTTTTCATTTCAAAAGGCCCCAGGGAAGATTTTTGGAGTGTTTTATTTGCTTCAGATCCTGCAGCCGACCCGGGGCCTCCCTGGGGGCACGGCGGGACTCGCTCTGGAACCAGAAGCCGGGCCGCCGTCGTGCAGAGGAGTGGGTGCTGTGCGGCGTCATGCATTCACGCGCGTCCCTGCAAGCAGGTGTGTCCTGGCGTGTGCACAACAAAAGGCCGGCTGAACGCCTCACCTACGGAGCAGGCGGGCAGCATGAGCCGGCGGCCACAGCCTGGTTGGTCCATTGTTGAGAAGGGCTGCCTTTCAAGGAACAAAAAAGGTTGAGGGGCGGGGGGCGGGGGGGGGCAGCATACGCAGCGCAAGCAGGAGAGGCTGGCGGGCGCATCTGTACGCAGCCTCAACTGCTGTCCCATTATTGGCGCGCGGTCTCACTCCCCCCTCCCCCCCCCCGCAGCATCGTCCAGGAAGTGCGTGTGTGCAAGTGTGTGTATGCAGGGGGGGTATGTGTCTGTGTGTGTGTGCAGGGCCCGGCCCAACACATTGTCCTGCCCAGCCAGGAGACCAGGCGCCCAGCACTCTTACAAAGACATGGATTTTCCTCCTTCCCTTCCGGAGCAATATCAGATGAGCTCCTGGAGTGACGCATCCTTAACTTTTCAGTGGGGTTTTCTTTCTCGGACTTGTTTGTTTGTAATATATATTTGAAAACCCGGGCTCTAATTGTGTCGGTTCTCCTCCGCGTCGCCCCGGCTCCCACCCCCCCCAAAGCAAGGAGGGCATGTGCTGATTATCTGAGCGAACAGGCTGTTCGCGGGGGCATCCTGGGCTCTGGGAATGCCAGGGGGTTCGAAATTGGGGATGGGGGGGGGGATTAATTGCCAAGAAAACACAAGGCTGTGCTGTGACTTTGATTCCATCAATTACCATTATCTTTCTCCGCAGGTCCGCCAACCATCCCCCGGAACCGGCCCTGTGTTTAACTTTCTTTGCCAGTCCTGATACCCCGTCAGATTTCTGGCGGTGCCACGCCGCCCGCCTGGGCTCCTTCTGGGCCCTTATCAGCCTCTCCCAGTCAGCCTGGCCCGGCACAGCTGTTCCAGGCCCTCAGCCCCTCACTTTATCTGCTCGCACAGACCTCAGCCTGGCAAGCGGCGGGCCCGGCGCCTGCTCCACATTCCCCAGGAAGCCGGCTGGGAACACAGCCGCCCTGCTCCCAGAATCCTCTGGGAGTTCATTACCAGCCCGGGTACCCCAGCCCCGCAGCCAAGGTGCGGACCGCGCCGCCCAGCCTCGCCGCCGGCATCATTAAAACTCCAACCTTCTGAAGAGAAGAAAGAACAAAACCACAAATTTAGATTAATAAAGCATTTGTTGATTCTACAGCAATTTAGCAGGCCCCTAAGAAACCCACCAGAGACCCGCAGAGCTCCAGTAATTTTCTGTTATATTATCTTTCTTGTAAAATACTTCCCCAGACAGAGTTCCCAAAGGGGCTCAAATATCACTGTGACTAACCAAAATCAATGTGCACTCACCTATTGACATTTTTACATAGTTTTTGGATTTAGTATCCAGCCGAAAACACAATCAACTCCTCTGCCAAGGAACCGACAGGCACTTAGCTAGTCAGCTATTAGTGTTACAAAGGAAAAAATGCAGGCACCCAGGGGAGCAGGGCGAGGAGGCAGTGACGTCAGGGGGTAATTGGGTGTCTGAGAGAAATTGCCAGCGGCTGGCCGGCTCCCCCGGGGCCGCACAAAGCTGAGCTGTAACTCTAATAAAGGAGAGGAAATTCTAGAAAAGGGGGCTTTGCTACAAAGGAGCCCGGGCAGACAAAAATAGCCCCTTGGAAATAAATAAATAAGGGTGGTCAAAGCATATAGATCTAAAAAATAAAATAAATCACTGCACAGAGGAGGTTTTTCTGGCCTCCGTTCCCTGGACATCTGTCTGGAGCTCAAGGATGGACGCCGCCTTGGCCCCCACCCCCGCCCCCAACCTTCCTCTCTGGAACCACATGGATTTTCATGCCAGAAGGAGGTTTGCCATCTCTTTGGGCGAATAGCGCGGGTTTTCTAAAGAACCTAAGTTAACAATCCCCCGTTTCCCGAAGGCGGTGTCTTCCAATGATCACTTTGAGACTCACAAGGAGGTATTTCTGTTGTTCCGGTTTGGGTTGTTTTAGGTCTTTGGTTTGGGGGCTATTGGGTTGGGGGAGATGCTGTTACACTGCCACCTTCATTCAGTGAAAATTTTACAGATTCTTGCCACACGGCCCAGGCCTCCCCTGGAGGGAGTGGGGGGGAGTCTGTTTTCTTGGGCCGTGAGTTAAATTTTCTTCCTCTCCCACCCCCTGCTCTGGCTCTCAACCCTGAGGTCAGAGGCTGTGGCAGCATCTGAGCCGACTGCACTGGCTCCCCCAAAATGAGGCCAAAGTCACTTGGAGGAGGACAGAAAAATGGCAGCTCCCACCCTGCAGCCCAAGAACCAGGCCCCGGGCGAGGATCCGGCCTCCCTTGGGAGTCTGCAGCCCTCGGAAGGCCCCCAAGAGGGGGGAAGGGGCGGGAGAGGATGGTCTGAGGCCCAGAGGCTGATGGGAAATTCAGGCCTTCCTGGGCAGGCGGGAGAGGGTGGCGGCTTGGGGGAAAAGGTGGCAAGAATGGGATTCCCAGGGTCAGATGCTATTGCATGGATTTGAAAGAAAAAGGAAAAATAGGCCCAGGATTTTAAAAAAAAAAAATAATAGAAAAAGAAAAGGAAAAAAAAGCAGAATGCACTCCAACCCAAAGCTACTTGGAAATTGGTCTGAACAAAGGTCTTCGGCTAAAAATGTCAAATCAGCGCCACAGGGCTCCCTGCCCTCTCTTCTCGGAGCCCCTGCTGAAGCCCATGGGGCCTGCTGGGAGGAGAAAAGGCCCCTCCTGGGGTCTGCCCAGGGCTGTAAGCCCACAGCCCCACCCCATCAAGACACCCCAGAAGCCACTAGAGCTTCCTGGCTGGGGGTTGGGGGCGGCTGGGACACAGGGGGTCCAATTCCTTCCCTCACCGCCCACCCAAGGGCTGGCATGGAGGAGGAAAATCCGGCTGGGAAAAAAAAAAAGAGGGATCCTACAACTGACAGCCCTGGGGAGGGAAGCAGAGCTCAGGAACAGGCCAGCCAGAGCGCCCTGGCACCAAATCACAAACCTTGAATCAATGATGCAATTGCTTAATTAATCAGCCCGCTCAGGGTGGGTGCCGAGGATCTGTGCGAGTGTCTGACCCAACCAGCTCCTGATGGGCAAACCCCCCTCCTCGGGCCCCCTCTGCTGGACCCATGGGACCACAGATGGTTGAGCACCGTCTGGGAGTCTCACCGAGGGGGGAAATGTGAGTTCCCGGAGTCCCCTGTGTGATCCAGTCACTCTGGCAGAAAGGAGGGGGGGGGGGGAGGGAGGAGGAGGGAAGAGGGAGGAGGGAGGGTCTTATCAGCAACTTAGAATTTCTTGGCCTTGGCTGCTGGAAGTTAGCACTCTCAATGTTATTTTCTTGTCCCAGTCAATGAGACCGTAATAGAAATAGAGAGAGAGCGAGGGACCTCTTTTCAGCAAGCCCGTGCCAGATTTAGAAGGGAAAAAAGGCAGCTTAAATTAACCCTAAGGCTTAACATGTTGAAGTCTCGTAACTTTTAGAAAATAGTACCAAAGGTGATGGTAGAGACTGGACAGAGTCACATGCAGAAACTGGGGGGGGGGGTGTGCATGCATGTGTGTGTGTGTGTGTGTGTGTGTGTACGCACATGCGTGATCACAAGCATGCACGCGTGTGCATGTGTGCGTGCGTGTGCTGGGGAACAGGAGGGCACCCCTTCTGTCTTTTCAAGACTTCAGTGACAAAATGCTTGCAAAAAAGTAGTAGGCAGCCTCAACATTGCCTGTTCTGAGGGCCCCAACTGGGAGCGAGGGTTTGAAACCAGTTCGCAAGGGGGTTGGACCATCTCCAAGGTTGATTTTCTCATCTTTAATGCACAGAAAAGAGGGGAGGGGAGGGGAGGGGAGCAAGGGGCCCAACCTCTCCAACCGACCCCAAACGGTTAATGATAATGAGACAGAGCGCGACAGGAGTTTAACAGCTCTGAGGATGGGAGAGAGAGGGGAGAGACCCGGCAGAGGGGCGCGGCAGAGAGGTGTGTTCAATTACCAAAAAGAAAAATAATTTATTTCTAAACAATACCCCTCGACGCTGGGTGTTTAAAGAGACTCTATCCCTGCCCCTCCAATATCAAAGTGCGATTTAAAAATAGAAAAGTCATTTCCCCCTTCCCCATTGCAGATTTTAGTGTCGCGTTCTAGAAGGCAGATTAAATGAAGGAAGCTCAAACACACTCAATTTTGTCCTTTAGCAAATTCTTCTCTTTCACTCTTGCATGAAGAAAAAAAATCTCCCCACAGAGTTTTTCTCTTCTTCCTGGTGTGGATCTGGGCCCCTGCAGTGCCCTGTGTAATTTCCAGTTCCTCAGAATTCAGGTATTAATAAAGACCCCATGGGGACTTCCAACAATATAACCCTACATTTTGAGGCATTATGAAAGGAAACCCCCAGGGGTCTGTGGCTCAAATTTCTGAAATGTAGGCATTGTAAAAGGCACCCCAGGGGATGCCCGCAATAGAAATCTGCTGAATTCAAAGCATTTTGGAAGTCCTGGTGGGAGTCATTACTCCCACTGGAAGCTTTTTACAAAACATGTGTTGCTGACATGTTGACAGATTGCTCAGTGAAGTGTTTAGGTGCATGCACAAGGCGGGCCTTTGGAGACGCTCGGCGCTGCCAGCGAGTCTCCCAACGCTGGAACCGGTACCATCCATATTTCATAACGGGGGAGGCCGCGGCAGCCGCGGACAGGAGGAGTGTTCTCCCAACCAGCAGCCAGCCTCGCACCCCTCCGCCGAGGAGCCACTTCGAGTGGGCCGGCCCCGTCCTCGCCTCTGGAAGCCAGTCTGCGCAGCACAGCTGTGACGGCCCCTTGTCTCCCTGCCAAGGGCTTTACTGAAGGAATCTTGAGGCGACCCCACTGATCACTGCAAGGCGTCGGGCAGACCGAACGGAGGAGGGGGCAGGGTGCGGAGCGGGGGAGCTGGAGGGGGTGGGGGGAGGCTCGCACCTCCAACCCCCTCCCCACCCGGCCCCCTCCCTCCAGGAGAGGCTGCGTGACGGCGGCGGCAGGGAAGGGGGTTTCAACTGGGGCGCGCTGGTCTTGACAGCGTTAAGCTCGGGAAAGTGATCTGTGACTTTAATAAGGCAGAGGGGCTCAGAGGAATTAGCTGCCTAGGTGATGGGGGCCTGAGATGGATGGAGAAGTACTCCTGGCCTGGTGGGCCGAGCCAGGGCCAGGCTGGGGCCCTGGGGACGTGGGCTCACCCACAGCCCCACGCGCTCCAGGGCTCTCCTCTGCAGAAGAGTTTTGCAGCCACCCGAGGAGTGAGTGCCGGGCAGGCCTGCCTGTGCACACGTGTGTACACACACACACACACACCATGGCAGGATACTGTGCCATATGCCCGTGTTCATAAAATTTTAAAGATAAAAGCAGATGTACTTTGATGAATGTGGACCTGTGTTGATAGGAACACACACACACCAACACACACCCGCAGCCACATTCCGAAAGATCGGGTCTTTTGCTTCTGCCAGGGCTCTGCTTTTGCCTGCAGGACCTCCCCACACACGCGCCGGGATGCGGGGCGGCCTGCCTCACCACACCACAGCCACGGCTGCAGGAACACACAAAGAAATCTCCTCTAGAAATGTCATAGCTTTTTAAAAAAAAAAAAATTGACTCTCTTTGAACTGTACTCTCTATTACGTGGTCGGCTTGGGGGTTTTCCTTTATTGAATTTTTTTTTTTTAAAGCACGTTAAGGAATAAAAATCATTTCTGCTTGGCACAACGGCCTTTAGAATCAGGGGTGCGGAGGGTCACGGGTGACGGCAACCAGGTGTCCAGCCCAGCCCCACATCGTCCCAGGACTTCACCTCCATGCTGGGAACTGACCCACCGAGCTGGCTTGTAGGTCCCACAAACACCTCCACACCCCGGTGGCCCTTCTAGTTTTTTTTTCCTCTTTGCAAAAGTAAATTGCATTTCAATGGACAAATGGCTTTTCCGAGAGAAGGGTGCAAGATTCCATTCTCTCAAGCAGCTTCACAGACTTTTGGGGACAAAGGCCCCCGGGAGGTGCCCCGTGGGGGGAGCCTCCACCCCAGGTGTCAGCCCTGGGGGAGGCCAGCTGGAGACGGATAAAGCTAGGCTAACTTAATGCAGTCCTTCCCACCAGCAGCCCTGGTGAGAACTCTTAAAGCTTATGGAGCCGTCTGGCTCCAAGGCTGCTGCAACGCAAGGGGCTGCTGGCCAGATTGCATATCTGTGGCTCCTGGGTGCCTGGCCCGGGGCTCAGTGCTACAGGCAAGACAGAAGCGATACTGAGGATCCAGTTGTTGAGTGAAGAAGTGAGCAAAGTAGAGGATGGATGATAAGCCCAGGCTGGGGATGAGGCTGTCAGGGTGGACCCTTCGGTTCAGCCCAAGGCAGCTTCCCCTTTGGAGCTGACTTCAGAGAACCCTCTTCTTTCCTGGAGATGGATAGAGCTGAACCCAAGCTCCAGGGATCCACGGATCTGAGGGCAGCCTTTGTTCTGGCACCTGGCTGTGCTGTGCCACAAGGAGGGCCCCGTGGGTAGGGGAGGGGTGTGAGGAACTGGGAAGGAGAGAGGGGATCTTTGGTAGAAACTCCTTCCCGGACCTTGCCCTTCCGGACGTGACAACTCCAGGGAAACTCCCACGAAGTGTGCCAGGCCTGTAACTCGCCATCCCTCCAAGTCTCCAAGTCCTGACCCTGGAAGATAGGAATCCACGTTTTCATCTGACTACAGTGACCAGCTTGTCCTGGTTCATCTGAGACTTTCTCAATTTTAGTCCTGAAAATCGTATGTAAAAAAAAAATAAAAACCCTAGCCTTTCATTCCCAGGCAAACCAGCTGGTCACCCAAAACCCACACCCATGCCCCCTAAACTGGGGGCTCCATGAGGATAAAGCTTGGTAAGTAATAGATGTGCAATAAGCATTTGTTTAATCCCTGCATGAATCAATTAAGGCTTTTGTTCTTAGGTTGCAAGAGGCCTGAGGGAGTGGGAAAGTTTGTACCCCATGGCACAGGGCAAAGCTCCACTCCCAGCTAATGGGTCCTCAGACCCACGCCCCAGGAACCTAAGTCTCCTCGGCTGCACTGGAGGCCTTCAAACACGGCTGCCCGAGCGGGGAGGCAGCCTGCAGGGACGGCTCCCAGGCTGGAGTCCCTCCTGCTCACTACCAAAGGCAGCGCCTTAACCGCCTAGAACCGTCCAGCTCCCTCTGGCCTGGAAGCCGCCTGTGAGCACAGGCAGTGGCGCTACTGATCTCTAGGCAGCCTTCCTACCCACGCACTCCCACCCCTGCCCCTCTAGCCTCTTTGCTGCCTTGAGCCTTCGGCCTTGACTTTTACAGGTCAAACAATAGCTAACTGGGTGATGGAGTCTCCTTTCTTTTCTTTTTTTTTTTTTTTTTGTCTTTTTAGGGCCACACCTGTGGCATATGGAGGTTCCCAGGCTAGGGGTCCAGTCAGAGCTGAAGCTGCTGGCCTACACCACAGCCACAATGCGGGATCCGAGCTGCGTCTGCGACCTACACCAGAGCTCACAGCACCCCCGGATCCTTAACCCACTGAGCGAGGCCAGGGATCGAACCTGCGTCCTCATGGATGCTTGTCAGATTCATTGACCACTGAGCCACAACGGGGACGCCATGGGGGGTGTCTCCTTTCTGGGAGAGGGTGTGAGGGCGTGTAAACGGCCTCAAATCGGGCTTAGCTCTGGCTATGTCAGGAGAGAGAGGAGAAGGCAGGAGGACACATTCCTTCAAGGAACACTGCCCAGGAGCCCTGTCGTCAAAGGTCGGGCCCTGGGCAGGCACAGGTCAAAAGATCAAGTTCCCTGCCCTTCCCAAGGAGGGTGTGTGGACAGTTACAGACGGGTGTGTCCAGCCGAGCTCCAGAGGATTCTAATGCACAGCCAGGCACAGCCAGACAACGAAACGCTATAAAGCCGATTAAAGGACAGGGCACGGAAGGACAATATTTAGCGGTCTGATAAACTGTTTAAATGTGTAAGCAAGCAGCAGGGATGAGGGTCAGGTGAGCAGACTGCAGAACAAGAGTCAGGAAGGGTGAGGAGTGTTCCGGGTCATGGTGCGTCGGAAACGAATCCGACTAGGAACCGTGAGGTTGCGGGTTCGATCCCTGGCCTCACTCAGGGGGTTAAGGATTCGGCGTTGCTATGAGTTGTGGTGTGGGTCACAGACCGGCTTGGATCTGGCATTGCTGTGGCTGTGGTGTAAGCCAGCAGCTACAGCTCTGGTTCGACTCTTAGCTTGGGAACCTCCATATGCCCAGGGTGCAGCCCTCAAAAAAAAAAAAAAAAAAAAAAAAAAAGAACCAGGAAGAGTGAGAGCCAAAACGATCGCCCTGGCTCTCTGGATGATGACTGCATTGCATTTTCTTCTTCTGGCTTGTCTTGACTTAATAGACCGTCTACCACACGTTTGTCTAACAAGCATGAAATAAGAAAACATATTTGGAAAACAAGGGAGTCAGCCAAATACTCCCGAGAGCCCCAGAGGAGGAGCCGGACGGCGTCTGCTCAGAGGTCAGGGAAGGCTTCCGGGGAAGCTGGAAGGACGGTGCTGGCTTTGCCAAGGAAGCCACCTGGGGAGGGGGGTGGGTATTGTAGGCAGCAAATGCCCTGAGCTGGGACACAACAGACCTCAAGGACAAGGGCAAGGTGGAACATGGGAAGACAGGCTAGAAAGTAGAGACGGCCTTGACCACAAATGACCACGTGAGTAAAGACGTGGATTTTGGTCTCCTAGGCATTGGAGACCAAGCTCTCACCCATGGCCACCCCCCCCCCCACCCCGGCCATCAAACAGGAAGCCACAGTTTGCCTTTGAAGAACTGGGTTCCATCAAATAAGCAGAGCCATAATCAGACAGGCGGGACGTCCCAAATGGGGTGAAGCCTTCGAGGTCTCATCTCCAAGCCAGTCACTGCCGCAGGGTCTGGACAAGCAAACCGATACTGGAACCAGTCCTGCCCCCTCCAACAAACACTGCACCTCCACCTCTTGACGTCTTGTGAGGGGCCCAGCCCTGTCTCCGCTGCCCCAATGTTCCCCAACAGCAGGTGTGATGGGAGGCAGGACCTCACCTCCTGGAGGCGGGCTTCCAAATACAGGATCCAAGTATCAGAAGGAAATGAAAACAAATGACCCTGCCATATTTTTTATCATCCATTCATTAAAAAAAAAAATAAAAATAAATAAATAAAAGAAATACAAGAACAAGATAGGAAGAAAAATAGGTCAGTTCAGGGAGATTTACAGTGACTTGGAAATTTAAACATCCCCTGAAGGTCTCTGGACTCCATCTGGCTTCTGAGGGCCAAGGCCTGCCTGATCCAGAAGGGAAGAGGGCGTCCAGACAGGCAGAAGGTACCAGTGACACCATAACATCTTCAGCCCCACAGCACAGGTGGCCCCAGGCCCATGACTGCCAGCCCCAAAGGAAAACTCATCATCAAAACCCAGAATGACCCACTGATGAATCCGTTCTCCACGTGGCTGTCACAGTGAACTTTTATTTATTAATTTTTAAATCACATTTTTTTAACAATTCTTTTTAGGGCTGCACCTGCAGCATATGGAGGTTCCCAGGCTAGGAGTCGAATTGGAGCTGCAGCTGCTAGCCTACACTACAGCCACAACAATGCAGGATCTGAGTTGAATCTGTGATCTACACCACAGCTCACGGCAACATCAGATCCTTAACCCACTGAGAGAGACCAGGGATTGAACCCGCATCTTCATGGATACTAATCGGGTTCTTAACCCACTGAACCACAGCGGGAACTCCCACAGTGATCTTTTCAAAACTAACCTCTAATCCTGTCATCCCTTGGCTCATCCTTTTGAATGGCTTCCCATGAGTCTTAGGATAAAATTGCCACTCCTTGCCATGCCATCCAAGGCCCTCTGTGATCTGGCCTCAAAAGACCCCTCAGCCTTCAGGTGCCTTCACCTCACAGCTCACTGGGTACTGACCATCCTGGCCTCCTTGCTGGGCTTCGAACTGGCTGTGTCTCCTCTGCTTCCCCAGGGCCTTTGCACAGACAGGCTCTTCTCTCTGCAGCATTATCTCTACAAACGTTCACCCACTTATCTCTTTGCTCACCCCAGATCCAGGGCCAACACTTTCAGAGGCTCTCCATATGGAAAAGAGTGGACTCCATATTGATATAACACAAAAGAGGACAACCACTGTACTATAAAGTATAGAGAAATCTTGAAAAAAAATTTTATTGGTTCATTTATGTATTTGTTCATCTCCTAATGCTTTTGCAATGCTCTTCTAAATATCCCACATCTCAATGTCTTGCAGAAAAGCTTTTTTTCTCATGTAGGAGTGGCTCCGCCCTACTGGTACCCTAAGAACTTACTTGAGTGCAAGAGTTCAGATCTCAGCTTCAACATCACCGCCTCCAGGAAGCCCTCCCTGACATTCCACTCTGCCGGCGCCACCACGAAGACAAGATGCACAAGCCCCTCTCGGCACTTTCACAACACCACCCTAGAAGCACTTGCCACAGCTGTGGTCTCCCCATTGTCGGTATGATTCTAGAATTAACGCTGCTCCCTGGCACACTGTCAACCTCACCACGGGAATAACCGCTAAAGCTCAGCAGCGTGCCTCTGCCTTAGCACAATGCCAGGAACATAGCAGGTGCTCAAGAAACAGTTGTTGAAGGAATGAATAGACTAATAATAGACTAATATCTGCATGAATGAACTGGGGGTGACAGCTCACAGTACAAACACAATAGTCAATTAACCGAATGGAGCCATCGCTGAATTCCTAGGATAAGTCAATTCCCCTCATGAATGCAAACAGTTCTTCCAGCAAACTGTAGGTATTTACAAGATGCCTACTAGGTGCCAGACTCTGAGGACACAAGGATGAATAAGACAGGACTTATTTCCCAGCAGCTCGGTGCCCCACCACGCAAAGAATCAAAAACCCAAATGCTCAGTAGTTGTTCCATGAGCAAACAGAACCTCAGAGTGTGGAGGAAAGCTGAGGAAACAAACAGAACCTCGGCTGGGTCGCGTCACTTCCAGGTCCTGTGTCCCCAAGCGCTCTCTCGAGGTAAGGACAGTGCCCCCTCAGCAGGTGTCCCCTCCCGGTGCGATGGAGGCCCATCTCTTGGGCTTCTTCCCTTGAAGCAGGAGAGACGATTCAAACTTGCATCCCCCTGAGTGTCCACGATGCTACCTCCTTCAGACAAAACACAATGGTCAAAGCTCTGACTCTGTGTCAGGCACGGTGCCAGCCACTGGGGACATGGAGACCAGGCCACGGTCCCTGCCCATCCACAAGGGCTGAGTCCAGCTCAATGGCTCAATGAGGTACATCACTGCCTGGCCTTCAGGGGCGTTTTTTTGCAAGTGCTCCAAGCATCAGGGAGGTTGCTACTGGCATCTAGTGGGCAAGGCCAGAGGAGCCAAATGTCCTGCAAAGCAAGGGACAGTCCCCCTGAATGCAGACCTATCCTACTCAAAATGCATCCCCGAAGTTGGAAACCCGAGCACACATCCATCCACTGTAAGCAAACCAATAAGCCCTGCCTTGACGTGCACACAAGTGCTGGAGAGCACGGGGCCCAAAATGCAGAGCAAGATATCCTCTGGTCCCCAGAAATGAGGTCTGCCAGATGTGTCCAGCTTTGACCCCTGGGAAGCCCTGGCTCCCATCAAAACCCTCCACGCCCTCTTCTCAGGTCCTGCTTGCCTCCTTGCTGAGCCGTGCTAACGTCCCTGCCATTCAAAGTAGGGTCCCCGGATTGGCAGCATCTCCGTCCCCTGGGAGCTGGGAACAAATTCAGAAACTCAGGCCCACTCCCTCCCAGACCTGCAAAATTATAACCTACACTGGCACAAGATCCCAAGTGATCCATGTGCACTTCAAAGTTAGACATGCATCGCCTGAAGCCAATTCCAGGTCAACCTGTGGGGCACTTTCTGTTCAAACCCCCCACCCCAGGCGACAGTTGGCAAGGGTGCTCTGTGTACCTGGCACTTCTGATTCCCTGGCCCCATGTTTCCTGCATCCCTAGTGAGAGAAGACACAGCATCCTCATGAAGAGCAGACCAGATGCCCCAGGACAGGTGGGGGGCTCTCTTCTCCCTACTTGGCTCAAAGGTGGGGAAACAAGACAGAGAATCCCCATAGCGACTCAAATACATGTCAGCCTTAAGAGCCCACTTGAGGAAGATCCCCATTTATGCCCCAGGTGAGTCGTGGGGTGATACATGTTGGTACAAAGGCATTCTTTTTGTTATTCCTTAGGGGTCTGCCAGCCCAAGAGGACCCCAGAATGAACACAAAACAAGGGGCTGGAATGTCTTGTTCAGAACCACACCAACAGCTGCCCCCACCCCTCAGGCTTAACTGGGGCCACTTCGGAGTCTTGACCCGAATCTAATTTCATGCCTACTCTCCCCAGTGGACCCTAAGCTTCTGGGGAAGCTGGAATCTGAAACCTTTCTGTGAACACCCCTAACTAATCTGCCACAGTATGTAAGTACCAGGGTGATGGTTGGATTGAGAGTCAATGGGAGGGCATGGGATGGAATGGAAGGGAATGGTGTGGGAGAAAATTTGGGGAGTTCTCACCGTGGCGCAGTGAGATCGGCTGCATCTCTGGAGCCCTGGCACACAGGTTGGATCCCCAGCCTGGCACAGTGGGTTAAGGATCCGGCGTTGCCCTAAGTTGCAACTATGGCTGGGATCTCCTCTCTGGCCCAGGAACTCCATATGCCATGGGGAGGCCAAAAGAGGAAGGAAGGAAAGAGGGAAGAAGGTAGGGAGGAAAGAAGGAGGGAAGGGAGGAGAAGGAAGGAACATATATAATAACGAAAAGGAAGAAGGTAAGGGAACTACGGCAGAGACTTAAGTCAGTCCATAAGAAATAACAAACGTGAAGAAGACAGAAAGCCCTCCATCCCAGTCGACTAGCCGTACAGCCGTCAACAAGAGAGCGAATGCAAGTTCCTGTACTTTCCTTCGTTCCTTTCAGTTCCCTACATATAGCACGAACCGTACATCCGCAAATAATCCCTCCTCGTTTTCCCTACCACTACCTCCCTCCCCTGACCTAACCGCCCTCCTCCCTCCCCGACCCGCCTCCCCTCCAGCAATCATCACTCATAACGTCAGCCTAACTCACGGCCCTCCCATTAACTCACCACCTGAAGGAATTCAGAAGTCGTCAGAAGTGAAACTGACACTTGGGCCTCCAATGCCCCTTTCTCTCTACCAACCATGGAAAAAGTGCTTCTACAGGGAGACGCAGAAAAATGTTTACTACCGCAAACCATCGGCAACAACCTAAATGCCCATCCTAGACTGGAAACAACCATCGTTCACCCGTGCTATTGCATACAACGCCACACAGCAGTTAATAAAGAATATGGGGGATCCATACGCCAGCACGGAAAACCCTCCAAGGCATAGTCCTGTGTGAAATAAATAAATAAATAAGTCGCAGGATGATAGACCCAATATGGTATCATTTATTTTTTTAATCAAAAATCTATACAACATTGTTTCTAAGGATACACATACGCCGTATTTCACGGAACCAAAGAAACCACAGGTTGTAAAATGACCCATTATTTTATGGACCACTAGAAAAGCAAAACAAAAACCATTATCCATGAAACCCTGACAAGCCATGAGTTGTGAGATTCCTCTCGATTTCAGAGATGTTAAAGTGTGTCTTAGCACCTCTGAAACATCGTCTTAGGTCAATCTCAGTAGAAGGTCTGCAAGCAGGAAAGCCCAAAGGGTGACTGCAATTCACCTGGGGGCCGGGTGGGGACAGGGCGGGAAGAAGGAGACTTAGCCTGATTTGTAGCTTTAAGATTTGTTATGTATTTATTTGTCTTTTTAGGGCTGCAGGTGTGGTATAGGGAAGTTCCCAGGCTGGGGGTAGAATCAGAGCTGCAGCTGCCAGTCTACACCACAGCCACAGCCACAGCAACACCAGATCTGAGCCGTGTCTGTGACCTACACCACAGCTCATGGCAATGCCGGATCCTTAGCCCACTGAGCAAGGCCAGGGATCCAACCCGTGTCCTCATGGATACTAGCCGGGTTCGTTACCGCTGAGCCACAACGGGAACTCCTGTGTCTTTGAGATGTTTACAAATGGAATACATTTAATGTGTTCGTGATATGTAAACATGTCTAAAATTCTTTTTTAAATAAAAAGTGACAGAAAGCCTCATCCACCCTCACTCAGAAGTGAAGCAATGCTAATGGTACTGGAACTGGACCCGTGCATGAGTCACCGGGGACACTGGGACTTTCCACCCCGATAAGCCAGGGTGGGGCTTGGCTGGATGGGCGAAGGGGGTGCGGCACTGCTTTGTGGAGAGAAAGAAGCGCCTAGGAATGGCCGGTGGGGAACGTGTCACGGGAAAAAGAAACAGCAGGAAGGGGACTGGACGTGGGGAAACGAACGCGTCATCAACTGCTCAGAGACTAACATCAGGGCTACCTGGGGGCCCGGGCTTGTCCCCCGAAACGCCTCCTCCCTCCACCCTGGCTGCTCTCTGCAAAAGCAGTTTGGAAAGTCATAACACCATCCTGAATGCATCACTCACAAGGGATCACCTCCGACTCAAGCTTCTAATTCCGCCTTAATATCCAATTCTGTGTGGCAGGGAGAGCTGAACCTCGGCCTGCAGCAGCCGCGTCACCTTGCCCTGCGCACAAATAAAAATAGCTTTGGTGCTCAGAGCCCAGGTTTCCTGGCCTTATCCTCTGGGGTCCCAGGAGCGGCGCAGGCGGCGGATGGAAACCACGTGCGATATAAATAAATAATGAACAAAGAGGCTCCTCAGAAGCATCCTTGACCTTCCCGCTTTCCTTGACTTCTCCCCTGCCATTGTCCCCAGTGAAGCTGTAAATGGAATGACACCGTCGCGGGCGGCAACGGCCGCAGAGTGCCCGCCTTGCCAATTTCTCCAGTACTTAAGCAGTAAGCGGCATTCGTCGGAATGATAACCAAGTCGATTCTCCGTCTATGCAAATAACAAAGTTTGGGCAGCTCGGGACGTGATCGGAACAGCTACACCTGCCAGGAGCCGGGCCCTGCGTCTGACAGATTTGCCCCTCTTCTGCTCTGAATCTGTGGCATTACAGGGCAAGATCGCATCGCTGACTAGCCCCACGTCCTGCAAAAAGGGAAAATCAAAAGCCGAACCCCCACAGCAACCTGCCAAGGCCCCAGGCTCCAAGACAAACGTGTGGCTGGTGCTCCCCCAAACAAAGCCACACCAGAAACTTCCTCTTTGACAAATGGCGGGGAGGGGGTGTAATCTCCAAAATCTGGCTTCACAGGAGCATCTAAGCCAGTCCCTGGAGCAGGGGTGATGCAAATGGCGTTAGTCTTTATCCCCTCCAGACCCAGCCTCCACCTCTGCCACCCGCTCTGTGCCCCAGAGAGGAAGACCAGCCTCCTTTGCTTTGGGAGCCTGTTGGGCTTGGCTGATGGTCCAGCAGGAACTGGAGGCTGGGAGTGGGCAGAGTCCGGATTATTTATCCCCCCTGTGAACTCACAGGGCGTGGGCCACCTCCTGCAGGGCAGCCTGTCCTCCAGCTGCTCTCTCCTGGTCTCCCCAGCCTTGCTAGGTCCTCCGAGGTCCCCAATATTCCCCCATCCCTGCTGGCTTCCCTTCTCCCTGCTCAACACCACAGCAGCCCTCTGTCACATGCTCCTCCATCGTCCTGGTGGGGCATGCCATCTGTCTTCTGGGGGAACCGTGACTAAGAGGGTAGCCTTTAAACATGTTTTAATACGCCTGTAAGGTGTTGGTTAAGACCATGATAAGGAGAGGTCCAAGGAAGCCACGTGAGATAACAGCATCCGGGAGAGTGGTGAGAGACTGAAAAAAAAAAATAACGCCATTTGCAGCAACATGGATGGAACTAGAGATTCTCATACTAAGTGAAGTAAATCAGAAAGAGAAAGACAAATACCATATGATAGCACTTATATCTGGAATCTAATATATGGCACAGATGAACCTTTCCACAGAAAAGAAATTCAGGGACTTGGAGAACAGACTTGTGGTGGCCCAGGGGGAGGGGGAGGGAGGGGGATGCCCTGGGAGCTTGGGGTTCATAGGTGCATTTGGAGTGGCTAAGCAAGGAGATCCGGCTGCATAGCACTGGGAACTACCTCTAGTCACTTGTGACGGAGCAGGATGGAGGATAATGTGAGACAAAGAATGTATGTATGTATGTGGGACTGGGTTACCTTGCTGTACAGCAGAAAACTGACAGAACACTGTAAACCAACTATAATGGAAAAAAATTAAAATCATTAAAAAAAAAAAAATCAGTGATGAGACAAGCGGTCCATGGTGAAGGCGATCAGAGGCCAAAGCCTTCTCCATTCCTCACTCCCCGGTGCCCAGGTCCCCAGCCCCCACCCTCTGTGACCTGGCTGCCCCGGTGTCAGTGGCCACTGCCATCTCCCTGCATTTCTGCCACTCCTTCCACAGGGAAAACATGCGACACGATCCCTTTTAACCGCCCCTCCTCAGGCCTCCTATTTGCCGCTGCATCAGGGCTCCTCAAATCTCAGCCCCTGCTGCCTTAGGACCTTGCCACGCTCTGCACACCTGCTCTCTCCCCTCGGGGACCACGGGGTCCCAGAGAGGAACCTCCCTGCACTTATCCACCCCGTGTGCATCCCAGCATTTATCTACTTACCTCGTCATTACCTCTCCTCTGCAGAAAAGCCTCCTGGGGGCCGGGATCCGCTATGTCCCCAACACCTAGCCAGGGCCTGTTAGTAGGGACTTCATAGCAAACTGAGGGTCCAGGATGTAAAATGTCCCTTTCCCCTGGAGAAGCAGAAGGCACCCTTTGATATGTTCCATGGTCCCAGGAAGCAGGTGGGAAGAGCCACGTCTGGGGCAGGAAGGGAGGGGAGGCTTGGAGGTACTGGAGAGGAAGGAGGTTTCTCTCCAGACCCGAGGAGACGTGCCCACGAGAATGCTTCGTCCTCGACCACCCGACAGACTGACCAGTGGAACAAATGAACACCACCTGGGTCACTTCCAACAAATCACTCCGTAAATATTTCCCAAGCGCCTGCTGTGTGGCAGGCCCTTACGCTAGGTCAGGTACAGGCATGAAAAAGAGCAGGGCGCTGTCCTCAAGGGGATCACTTCCCAGGAGCAAAGGCAATAATCCCAAAGCAAATCAAGAAGAAAATGTGAAATAAGGAGAGCGCCTTGAAGGAAATCAAATGGGATGATTTCATTGAGAACAAAGGAGAGCGACTTTTAGCTGGCGGGGGGTGGGGGGTGGTTTAAAGGGGGCCACTCTGGGTAGGTGACCTTGGAGCTGAAACCCAAAAGGGAGTGCAAGTGCCTCCGGGTGGAGGGGAGAGCAGTGCAAAGGCCCTGGGGTGGGAAAAGGCATGGCTTCTCCGAGGCTCAAGAGGAGAAGCTGAGCAGGAGGAGGATGCCTGAGAGAGGCGGGACCAGGTCCATGGGATGGATTCATGCTAAGGGCAACAGGAAAGAAGCGCAGGCTGTAGCTGCCCTCGGAACCGGCTCCAGGAAGAGGCTGGGAGGCCACAGGCAGATGCCAACCATCTCCCCCTCCTGGCTCCCCTCGGCCCGCCCCTCAGCCTCCCGCCTCCTCAGCACTCAGCCCTACCTGCTCTCAGAGGGGTCTGACCTCACCCATCCCTCAGAAGCGCTGACACTCGCACCCAATCACTTGGTGAGGCCAAGACTGCTTCCAGCACCCGAGGTGGTGGTGGAGGGAGGGGCCAGGGTGCGAGTGCTCCCCACAGCCAGCCACCATCCCCCACCTGCCCAGCGGCCTCACAGCCCTGGTTTTCCCAGATGCTCCCCGGCCCCCCGAAGAGCAATGACGTCATTTCCAAAGGCAGCCAAATTCTAGCCAGTCAACTCCAAAATAAAACTGTTTAACACAAAATGAAGCATTTTATGATCCCCTGTACATTTTTTCTCTGAACTGGCACACACGGTGTTGAAAATCACTGCCAAAATGCTCAACCAATAGCTTCGCTTTATTTTCCACCAGTGCCAGAGTTAAATTTCAAATTTCCTTGCTCTTTTCCTGTCCCGAAGCCCCGGTGTCTCCCCTGAGCCTCTGCCACAGCACCACAGCGGTTTCTCCTACCCCCTGCCATGCCAGCTACTGGGCCTGGCGAGGCCAGGGGGTGCAGAGCCCGGAGAGAGGAAGGCTGGTCCCCTGCTGGCTGCACTCCTTGAACTGCACGCCCCAGCCAGCAGGAGATAAATTTGGTTGGTTTCTCATTTTGTTTGGGAATGTTCTTTATTTTTCTGTGTGAGGGTGTCCTCCTAGGGCTGCCAATCATAGGGTCTTTGGGGTTCAGAGGAATCTGAAAAATAGACCAGTGCCAGCCCCTTGACACACCCCCCCCAACCTTCACATCTCGCTCCCTGCTGTCATCTGACGTGTTCATCTCCAGGCTTTCACGTATTTATTATTTTTCTTTCTCGGCTGCACCTGTAGCATAGGAAGCTCCCAGGCCAGAGATCACATTCAGGCCACGGCAGTGATACAGCCAGACCCTTAACCCACTGTGCCCCAGAAGAATTCCCATCTCTAGGTTTTTAAAGGCTCTTGCCACCAGGAAGTTGCTCCTTATATGTGGGCCAGAATGGGTGTCTTGGGGCTTCTAGCATTGGTCATAGTTCTGTCCCCTGAAGTACCAAGATTGGGGAAGAGAGGGCTTGAGGTATGTCACCCCCACTGCCATGGCACACAGAGCATTAATATATCTTATCCAGAGGTGACAGTACAGATAGCAACCACCGGATCATCATCCCAGGAACAGACACCAGCTCTACGGGTGGGACTGGCCAAGCAACTCCCTAACCCTGAGGTCACGTCTCCTGTTCTGGGATCTTTGCTGCCTGGGATTAAATGGCCCAAGCTCCTTCTCTCTTTGCGCTGCTTCTGCCTGACAGGATCCAGTCCTCCTTCTTCTGCAAACAGCACCCTGATTTCCCCTGGGGAACATCTCTGGGTCTGCCATTCAGAGCACCTGACCTAGCCTGAGCCAAAAGCCAGTACGGCATTTATCAGAGTCAGAAGCTGCAAGAAGACTGGATCCTAAGGTTTTTGCCAGAGTTCCTGGATTCAGCTGTACCTGAAGCTCATTCCACTTCTGGTATCTCTATTTTCAAGAGCCAACAAATCCCCCTACTTGGTTTAAGCAAATCAGGGTTGGGTTTTCTGACACTGGTCACCAAGAATCCTAACTTCCAATGAAAAGCATGACTTCCAGCCTTCCCCTTCTCCATCTTCCCCTGGACCGCACGCTCTTATTGTGGTCTTTCCAGCAACACATGGAACAGAGCAATTGTCTCCTCATCCTGCTTTGCTGACACGGCCTCTGAGGACATTAACTACTTTGGGGATGAACCGGGTATTTGCCCTCCCCACTCACACCGCTCACATGGGCCTTGGCCACACCCGAGTGACACCCCAGAGGGCACCGATTGGCCCTGTAGAACAAAAAAACTACAAACAAATCAGTCTAAGATCTTCTGGCCAAAGTCAGTGAGAGCTAGGTGTTTGCAAAGTGCAAGCTCCAGACAGGCAAGAAGGGCTGCCCATGTCACTCACTGCTCTACCCCTAGTGTCAAGACCAGTTCCTGGCTCAAAGGAGGTGCTTAAAAATTATTTTGTGAATGAATGAATGAATGAATACACGCCAGGGCTGCTATGGTCCTAACATATTTCTCCTTTTTTTTTGGCTGCACCTGCAGCATATGGAGGTTCCCAGGCTAGAGGTCCAATTGGAACTGAAGCTGCTGATCTATGCCACAGATCTGAGCCACGTCTGTGACCTACACAGCACCCCTCACAGCAATACCGGATCCTTAACCCACTGAGTGAGGCTGGGGATCGAGTCCGCGTCCTCATGGATACTAGTTGGTTTTGTTACCGCTGAGCCACGACAGGAACTCCCATATTTTTCCTTTGACGGGTCGTTTGCTTTGTTCTTTTGGGTGCCAGAGTCACGGATTAAGGGGCACATGAATAGGTCATCAAGAGTTTATAATAAAGGACTCTACTAGAACACTTCCCCTCTAGTTGTCTCTTTTACCCCAAAACGAGGTCAGGATCCAGCTGGAGGCTATTCCTATCTCCACCGACAGATACTTCTCAAAGCTTTTTCAAACCTCAAATTGGACATCACCGAGATTGATTACTCAGAGAACACAATTTTCAGATCTTTATGCCCACCAGGATCTGGAATTAGCACTCGCACCTCCAGGAGAAAAGCACCAGGGCCCCTCCGAGGCGCTCTGGTCTTTGTGTATCCTGACCATCAGAGAGAAAAGCGATAAGAAGGGGCAAGGCGTGCTGGCTGATGAAATTGCAGGTCTTGATGGGGAAGCTGCGACTCTTGACAAAAAGCTCCGCAACTGGCCCCAAGTTTGCTCGGTGACACTGAGGTTTCGGAGCTGCGCGGGTCCACACCGAGAGGAAAAAAACACAATACTGAAAAACCTACAGAATAAAGGAAGTATCTTGTCCCTGGGGCTCTGGACCACTTTGGCAGCATCCTTCCTGCCTCCTGACACTGGTGGACGAGGAGACTTTGGGTAACCCTGGGTTTCCCCAGACACAGCTGCAGATTAGAGATGCCCAGCAGACCGATGTCACAGCCGCCTCTCCACACCATCTAACGGACCCAGTGGCCACCCGGCCTCTCTCCGGCCTGGCACAGGTCCTGCACACGGTGTCCCAGGAGGCCCAGCAGCCGGCAATGCCACCAGGGCATGACCCACCTCTCTCCCAGGACCTGCCCTCAAAGGACAACAAGGTAGAGGTTTGGGGGAGGGAGCATGAGCTGGCTTCCGTGGGACCCCCAAAGAGGGGCCACACCTTCCACCAAGTTTGTAACAGTTCAAGGGCCAAAGTCACTCCACCAGATGAAGCCAACGAAGAAAAAGTCCCGTCCCAACGGCACGAGGTTTGTGCGTCTAAAGACCTCAGCCGTGGCCAGCTTAGCAGGTGCGGCCCCAGAGACAGCCAGTGAGCCAGGCAGGAGCTGCGGGGAGGACCACCCATCAGGGAACATGTGGGTGACTGACAGCCGGCCCCTGGGGGCTGCCCTGCCTCCTAGGAACTACGTGGACTTAGTTCACATGGCTCGTGTGGACACCTGCTCTAAAAGCCACTCTCAGGCTTTCCTCCTCTCTCTGGCTCAGCAGTCCCTTTGGCGACACTAGCGGGAGGGTGGGGATTGGGGCACCGGCTCTGCCACCACCTCCCTGTGTGACCCTGGACAAGTCCCCTTCGCTACAGAGTTCGGCCCAGTCAGTGCTTCCAGGCTCCTGGGGGGCTTCAGAGAGGTTGGAAGGGATTGGTGGGGGGGGGTAGGAAGAGCTCAGAATCTCCCAAACCTCTTCAGCACCTCGCTCTGCACTCATCTTTTTTAGATACTGTCTGCATTCGAGTACGAGAGCTTGCGAATGAGGCTGGAAACCACCACGCTGGTTGAGCTTTGAGGAAGCTGCCTCCCCTAAAGTTCTAGGATGAGATACCGCGATCCTATCAAAGGCAACGCGAATGGACTTGATCGTTAGCGCCTGTCAAGCTGGCGTTTGATTAAACTATTTTACTCCCTCATATATGCCTGCATTTAATTCCCTCCTGCTAAAAAAGACATCCAAGGGTTCCCATTGTGGTGCTGCAGGTTAAGGATCCACGATGTCTCTGCAGCAGCACGGGTTCAATCCCCGGCCTGACACAGTGGGTTAAGGGGCGTGACCACAGCTGCAAGCAGAGGTCACAGCTGCGGCTCACATTTGATCCCTGGCCTGGGAACTTTCACAGGGTGCAGGGGGGGGGAAAAAAAAAGAAAAGGCGACATCTGTTTCCTGGCCATGATCCTGGGGAGCCCCTCCCCAGTCCTCAGTCTCAGGATCTGTAGGGAGCCGCCCCTGACCTCCCACCCCCAAACGTGGGGCCAAGCTAGAGGCATACCTGTCCCCCCAGGCCACAGTGATGCCTTCAAGGGTGAGCCTCGGTCATGGCTGCACCACTAGGCGTAAAGCTCAGGACTGGGGTCTTGGCAATGCAGAAGAGGCTGCTCTTTCTCCTGACAGTCAAGCGGGTGGGCACCCAGAGGCACTAGAACACCTCTGCCGCTGCACCTGTAGGGTTTGTGGAGACACCCTTGGGGGGCGTCATTGGGGACCATGCTTGAAGCCAGCCTTACTTGTCCATTCCTTGAGCCAATGAATCTGCTTTTTTTCTGCTTGTAGTTTGAGTGGAGTCTTTATGCAGATAGCACACTAACTTAGGACGTACTATGTACCAGGCAGCCAAAAGGATCATGGTAATTTCATCATTCAGCTACATTATATACCCCTTATTGAATCCCTCTGTCTCTCTCTCTCTCACACACACACACAGGCACTCTCGCACGCGCGCACACACATGCACACACGCAGCCCTAGCCATACAGCAGGAATGGCATCGCTGCTGACTGATGTGACATGTACCCCCGGGAATCTACATTGCAATAGACAACATCAGACCCGCACCCAGGCCACACCAGGAATATACATGCGACCAGCCTGAGAGCCACCGTGGCCTGGGTTTTCTTTTCCCCCCAGGACCCTGAGGTCCTGCTGGGTATGCATTCTGGGACGCTCTGGCTGCTGCGGAAAGGTGCAGAAACCCGGGTCCAGCCTGGGAAGAACATCGCGGCCCCCTCCACTCCCTCAGGGCAGCCCCAGGGTCCCCCCGCTGAGGCTCAGCCCAGGCTGTCTGCGGAGGACACATTCCCGCTCTGGCCACCTTCGAGTAAAATGATCCAGGAAATCATCATAGTGGCCAAGCTCGCCACGTGAAAAAAACAGTCAACACTCCACTCTCCTTTGGAGAAGCCTCCGAAACCTGCAGGCACACACAGAGACACTTATTTTCCCTTGGAAACCAAGAGAAAGGTGGCTTCTTGCCACCTTGACCCCTGCCTTCTTTATTGTCAGATCTGGGGTCCAATTTTGGGAGCAACCTCAAGGGCCAACCACATGTTAGTAGCACTCACCCTACACAGTGCAGGCAAGGCGGACACATTCTAGAAACCTGCAGGCTTCACGGGAGGTGAACAGTAACACCGGCATCCGAAAAACACCCCTCCTTAGCACCGCCAGGAGCCACTGTCCCACGCAGCTGGCTGCCATCCCAGGGGCCCTCTGATGGGGACCTCGGAGGGCACGGAGCAGGCAATTAAGGGAAGGGTCCACTCTCACCAACAGCCAGGCAGACCCAGGCTGGCCGGTCGCCCACCCTCCCAAATGGCAGGGCGCTGACAGGCCGGCACCTACCGGCAGCATCTTCCCGCAGACTCGTGGTGGGAAGAACTCTATACATTAAAACACCTCTTGAAGGCACTGGGGAAGGCACCTTCCTAAAGGGCAACTACAGGCTTCTGCTTACAAGTCAAAGAATGCTTTCGTGAAGGAAGTGCCTTTGCCAATGGGTTAACTTCTCTTTAAATAAGCAGTTCCTGGAGTTCCCGTCGTGGCACAGTGGAAACGAACCCAGCAAGGAATCATGAGGTTGCGGGTTCGATCCCTGGCCTCACTCACAGGGTTAAGGATCTGGCACTGTCATGAGCTGGGGTATAGGGTGCACACGTGGTTCAGATCCTTCGTTGCTGCGGCTGTGGTGTAGGCCAGCAGCTGTAGCTCTGATTCAACCCCTAGCCTGGGAACCTCCATATGCCTCGGGTGTGGCCCTAAAATGCAAAAAATAAATAAATAAAATAAATAAATAAATAAGCAGTGCCCACATCCCCAGAACCCAGAAGGGGCCCAACGCATAGGACATGCTCGTTAAATATTCATGAATAAACCATCTCTTCCTTCTCTAACTCCCCCTTATGCATACACATTAATTGAAGGCCTACTGTGTGCCAACACGCTTCCTAGAGTCTTCATTTTTGCAATGGCATACCTCAGGGTCCTTCCTCCTTGGCATTTCCACTGTCTACCTTCCTGTGGTCAGCTCTTCCCTCAAGGGGGCTGTAGCCTCCTCCGGCACAAGCTCAATAAACATTTATTGAGCACCTACTATGTGTCCTAGCTGCAGGCAAGGCAACCCTGGGGACAGAGAGGAGACCAGGACCCCAAGCCTTGGCATCAAGGTCACACATCCTCACCAGCACAATGGGCCGAAAAGCATTTCGGTCTGGGCCAATCTGGTGGGTTAAAAGTGGTGTTTTTCAGAGTCCCTGTTGTGGCTCAATGGGCTAAGAAACTGACTGGTATCCATGAGGATGCGAGTTCGATCCCTGGCCTCGCTCAGTGGGTTACGAATCTGGCGTTGCCACAAGCATAGGTCCCAGATGTGGCTCGGATCTAGCATTGTTGTGGGCTATGGTGTAGGGCAGCAGCTGCGGCTCCTATTCAACCCCTAGCCTGGGAATTTCACACGCCACAGGTGCAGCCCTAAAAAATAAAAAGTAAAATAAAATAAAAGTGGTGTTTTCCTGTGGTTTAAATTTACAGTTCTCTTATTACAAAGGAGGCTCTGAATCTTCCTGTTTCAGATCCTACTTCAGTTTCTTTCTCTGGTTCCATTTCTGTCCTGCGCACATGGAAGATATTCAAAATATCTAAAGACCAATCTGAACAGGCCCTGGCCTTGGGCAGCCTGGCCTTTGTCCCGCTTTTCTGTTGATTTATCGGGTATTTTCTTAGTGTTAGTAGGAGCTCCGGACACATTGAGGGAAATATCTTTCATCCGTGACGTGCGTCTTCGGTTTGATTTAGCACCGTTTGGCAATGAAGAGATGTTTTATTTTTATGGAGTTGAGTATTTGTGTCTTTTGTTTTATGGCTTTGGGGGTTAGGGTTATATTTAGAAAAGGCTTCCCCACTCTGATACTATTATTTTTTTAAAAACGCACTTATCTTTTCTTTCAGTATTTTTAAGTTTTCTTTTTGCATTTAGATTTCTGATCCATTTGAGATTTGTTTGGGTGTTGGGAGGGATCCAATGCCTTTTTCAGGAGGACCACCATGCCATCCTAGTCCCAGATACTGGGTGATCCTTCTGTTCTCTGCTGATCCGCAGTGACTCCTTCCTCATACACTTAATTTCCAGCTCCATTCGGGGGTCCACTCCTGGTCTCCTTCCCATAACCACCCCCCATCTGTCCCATTTGCCCAGAATCCTACAGCTTCAGAACCTGTTTCAAAATCTGATCTAATTACTGGCCCTGCCCATCATTCCCCTTTGTGGGAATTTTCCTCCCTATCCTTACACGTCTATTTTTTTCCTTATGATCTTTTTATTTTTTCTTGGGGTGGGGGGAGGGGCTGCACCCACAGCATATGGAGGCTCCCAGGCTCGGGGTCGAATTGGAGCTGTAGTTGCCTGCTTACATGCCAACCAGAGCAACGCAGGATTCGAGCCACATCTGCGACCTACACTGCAGCTCATGGCAACGCTGGATCCTTAACCCACTGAGAGAGGCCAAGGATTGAACCTGCGTCCTCATGGATACTAGTCAAATTCATTTCTGCTGAGCCACGATGGGAACTTTTTTGGCCACGCCCAAGGCATGTAGAAGTTCCCAGGCCAGGGATCAAACCCAAGCCACAGCAGTAACCCAAGCCACAGCAGGGGCAATACTGTGCCCTTAACTGCTAGGCCACCGGGGAACTCCTCTTTACAAACTTTAGAACCGGCTCGTGCACTTCTAAATAAATCCTATTGTTATTTTCACTGGCTAAAAATACTGGGTTAATGTCAGAGAAATTGGTGTATTAAACAGTGATAGTGAATCTTTCCACCCAAGAATAAGGTCTGCCTTTTCCTTTATTCAAGCCTGTCCCCTGGCAGTTGATTCTGCTGCGGGTCCGCTATGAACATTTGAAATTTGCTCCCTGGGTTTGTTCCTGGTCCTATATATTCTGTAGCTAATGTAAGCGGGATTCTTTCTTGCTCCATGTTTTCTGACCGGATGCTGTTTGCATGCAGGAAAGCTCTCGATGCGGGGGTATTAATTGTGCTCAAGCCCCCGGGCTTTTTGCACTGCGAGACACCGGCTGACACCGAGGCGCTGTGCACGCTCCCCACGGGCAGAAGGAACTCGCGCCCTGCACCTGTGCACTTGGCAGCGCATCGCCCAGTGGCTGGCCCACGCCCACTCCGGTTTGCCCAAGTGGAAACAGTACGAGGGGCGCCCCAAGCGATAAGGGAGGGAGGGGCCCCACCCACCCACGCTGGTGGAGGAAGAAAGGGTCTGAGCCGGCACACAAAGGCAAGCTCTGGCCAGCCGGCAGGCAGGAACGAGGCTGGTAGAGGTGCCAGCCTCCACACAGCCCCAGCCCTGTAATTAGGGCCCACAGGTCACTCTGGCCACAGCTGAACAAACCAGGGTGTAATTAACTTTCCACCCGGCTTTTTACACAGCAGCGTTTCACCTTCGCCAGAAAAGGAAGGTCTGCCTTTCCTAGAGGGCTGGGGAAACACTCCTTGGCCCCAATCCTCAGGAAAGGGGGGCTGTGGGGGGCTGGGGAGCAGCAAAATTGACCCACGGGGAGCACCTTTTTTGCTGTTGCTATTTGAACAAATCCCCCCCTTCCCTTTTTTAAAGTTGAGCGGTGTTTCACTGCCCCCCACCTGTGTTCTCAGCACGAGCTGTTCAGATCTTGAATCTTAGCTCTAGCTCTGGAAACTTGAGCCAGGTTCCCTAACTCCGAGCCTCAGTTGTCCAATATGTAAAATGGGGAGAAATTATGAAAAACAGGACCTCCCCACCAGGATTGTTGTGAAAACAAGGTGAGATCATCCCTTCATGCAGCAAGCATGTATTAAGCACCACTGTGTGCCAGATGCTGGGCTAGAATCCACTAGGGGACAAAACAGACATGACTCTTGTCTCTTTTTTTTTTTTTTCCTTGTCATTTTAGGCCACCCCCATGGCACATGGAAGTTCCCAGGCTAGGGGTCAAATGGGAGCTGTAGCGCCCATTCTACACCACAGCCACAGCAACTCAAGAGCTGAGATACATCTGTGACCGACACTGCAGCTCACAGAAACACCTACACTGCAGCTCACAGCAATGCCAGATCCTTAACCCACTGAGCAAGGCCAGGGATTAAACCCCCGTTCTCATGGATGCTAGTCATTTCCAAAGAGCCACAAAGGGAAGTCTGACTCCTGTCTTCACGAAGCCCGATCGTTGTGGGGGAGACGGTTGATGAACCGTGGAAAACAATCAGAGAATAATTACAGAATCCGGTGAGTGCTGGGGACTGAGTGGGGCCACAGACAGAGCAATTGGGGGTGGGGGTGCTGCCAGGGGGAATGTTCCAGGTGCTCAACATACAAAGTGTCAAGACTGCAGCCCTGCCGAGCGCCCCTGGAGGGTGGTGGGGACCCCACCTATTTGCAAACATCGGGGCCCCCACCTTGTCCTGAAGGCAATTTCTATTCTGTAGAGCAAGTGCCTGGTACCCAGAGTGAGAAACCTCAGTTTCTCTCTAATTCCATCTGCCTCCCCCGACCCATAACGAGGCTCCAACTCATGCCAGCAGTGCCTTTGGCAAAAAGACCAAGGACCTGCAAAAGCCACCAGACGCTCCAGCCCTGAGGACCCATGGCATTCCGGCACCAATGCATGGCACAGCCCTGCTGGTACTGCTCCTGACACAGGAAAGGCAGGTCTAAAGCATTGCAACAGCCAGATCCAGCACCCATGTGTCCTCAGGGCTGACATACGTTAGTCTAAATCACAGGGTATCCTTGAAAGGTAGGCTTTGTAGCAGGACATGGTAAAACATTCCACCTGATTCCACATTGAAATCCATGGGTGACCTGGCTCAATGAGCACCTAAAAAATTGGAATCAACCCTCTTGAGCCTGCTTCCACAGTGCCTCAGAAAGTTCCCAGATAAACTTTCTTTCTTCTTCTTCTTTTTTTTTTTTTTTGCTTTTTAGGGCCGCACTTGGGGCATATGGAAGTTCCCAGGCCAGGGGTCAACTCAGAGCTACAGCCACAGTCACAATAACCCAGGATATGACCTTCGTCTGCAACTTACACCACAGCTCATGGCAACGCCAGATCCTCACTCCTGCTAAGTGAGGCCAGGGATTGAACCCACATCCTCATGGATCCTAGTCGGGTTCATTTCCACCAAGCCACAAAGGGAAGTCAGACTCCTGTCTTCAGGAAGCCCAATCGCTGTGGGGTAACCACGAAGGAAACTCCCCAGAGAAACCTTCTAAGGCAGCTGACGTCCTCCTGGCTCCTAGGAAATGATGGAAAATGACCCTGAAACCCCGTATAGGGCCCAGATGTGCTCAGCTAACACTGCACAAGTTGCATCCAGGAAAACTTCAGCTCATTCCCTGTTCCTGATGTTATTTGCCTTGGTGGGAACGGAATTCATGGGTACTTGTTATCACCAGTTCCGACAGCCACCAAATGCTCTGGCCATTTCTCCACTTGTAACCCACAAACAACACTCCATCAGGCACAAAGAAGCCCCATTAAACACCGAGTCAGCCTCTACTACTGACTCTGCTGCAAAAATCCAAATCTACTGGCATACCTGTCTACATTTAATATTTTTATAGTAGGAGTTCCTGTCGTGGCTCAGTGGTTAACAAATCCGACTAGGAATCATGAGGTTGCGAGTTTGATCCCTGGCCTTGCTCAGTGGGTTAAGGATCTGGCGTTGCCGTGAGCTGTGATGTAGGTTGCAGACGAGGCTCGGATCCAGAGTTGCTGTGGCTCTGGCGTAGGCTGGCAGCTGTAGCTCCGATTCAACCCCTAGCCTGGGAACCTCCATATGCTTTGGGAGCAGCCCTAGAAAAGCCAAAAAATATACTAGTATTTGGACCTAGTATCAGCCACCCGTGCTTCACAAGCAGGGCTTCCCCCAAAAAAGGATAATGGCGAAGACCATGTTAAAACATGAAATCGACTCAGAAAATGTTCAGGGAGTTCCCTGGGATCCAGTGGTTAGGATCCGCATTTTCAACACAATGGCCCAGGTTCAACCCCTGGTCTGGAAACTGCTATCCACATCAAGCTGCTCCACACGGTGGCCAAAAAAAAAAAAAAGTTCGGTAACAAATGCTGAATCCAAGATGGTAAGTGCCCAAAACTCCAAAGCATGTAAACACTTGTTATCCTGCGAGCAAGGGCTGGAGAGGAATGAGGAGTAATCAAACAGCTGTTGGGGGAGAGGCAACCGCAGAGAGGACGGCATCTTTGCTTGTTTCATTTCGTGTCATAAAGACGAAATGCGTGATGCCTTGTGGGTTTAAAGGTCGGTTTCTCTGCAGACATGAAGGAGAGACAGTGAGAGAGATGGAGGGAGAGGAAAAGAGAAAGACGAACAGGTCTTGATGGAGTTGTCTGGAGTTCTTTTTTATTCCCCTCTTTTTCCTTTGCTGCCCACACTCACAGCAAACGGAAGTTCCCGGGGCCAGGGATCCAGTCTGCACCAGGGCTGCAACCCACGCCAGAGCTGCAGCAATGCCTGGGGATCGAACTGGCACCTCCACAGAAACAAGCCAGATCATTAACCCACTACACCACAGCAGGAACTCTCTGAGTTATTGTTTTACTCTTTTCTTTTCCTTTTTTCCTTTTTGGCCATCCTGCAGCATATCTCCTGAGCCGGAGATTCCATCCAAGCTGCAGCTATGACCTATGCTGCAGCTTTGGCAACCCAGATCCTTAACCCACTGGGCTGGGTCCGGGATCAAACCTGTGTGCCAGCGCCCCAGAGACCCCACCAATCCTGTTGTGCCACAGCAGGAACTCCAGTCCTGAGTTCCTGAAATCCACCCTTCAACAGCCCCTCCTGGACCCAGCATTGCCACTCCTGCTGAAGTACGTGCAAGAGGGCACCTCTTCTGGAAGACAAAACCTCTGGAAATGAGCATTCTGCAGCGTAGATTCCAGGCTCCAGGGCTGGGGTCTAGAGGCTTTTTTTTAAGGGCTGCACCCATGGCATATAGAAGTTTCCAGGCTAGAGGTCAAATGGGAGCTGCAGCTGCCAGCCTAGGTCATAGCCACAGCAACGTGAGATCCGAGCCTACAGCAACACCAGATCCTTAACCCACTGAGCGAGGCCGGTTATCGAACTGCATCCTCATGGATACTAGTCAGATTCGTCTCTGCTGAGCCACAACAGGAATTCTTGGGAGGCTTTTTTAAGGATGCCACCACCCCCATTCCAGCAGGAAACTCCCCCTTCCGCGAAGAACACCCCTGCCGCAGAAACTCTCCAGACCCCACACCACCCTCCTGATTCTGATGGCATAAGGCGGAGCCGCAAGCCACCCCAACTCCACAGCACTTGCCTCTGCTAGAGCAGTTAGGACCACATTCGAGATGGCCCCTCTCCACAGGGCCTCTTCCCAACATGCCCACGGCCTGCAAGAGCTGAGCTTCCAGGGGGCACACCTGTTTGGGGGGGGCACCTCCACATGCCAGGGGTGGCAGCCCTGTGCAGGGGAGGAGGGCTGCTCATACCCAAAGCCAGATGCAGATTGACAGGTGGCGCTGCCCTCAGGCCCCCAACCCTCAACAGCGGGGAGGTCCCACCTGCCCTCAAAACAAGACTCATTTGTTCTCTCAGAAATGTCTGCCAAGCACCCACTTTTCCCTCCAGAAGGACAGCGATGCCTGCTGGCGTCATCCCAGTCCTGTCACCTGGTGACCAAGGGTGAGCGTCCAGCAGACCCACGAGGCTGGCCCGGGAGAGCCTGCTGGTACATTTCTGCACCAGTTCCAGACTTGCAAAGTGGAAGCCAATTTTTGAACATCTTACACTAAAGCCCAAGGTATAAAACAAGGCAGACTAGAGGGGATGTCATAGCTCCCTCAGTGGGACAGGCCCCAATACCCACCCCAATAGCCCAGAACTACCTCTGGGGACACAGTTTGGAAACCACTGCACAAGCCAAGGGTTTGGAGGCGCTCTATGTAGGGACCTGTTTTGAATAATAGGCACACCATTCCCTACGGTGTATCCTCCGGTCCCTGGATATTGATAAGATGGGAGGCGGGGAATACTCCTCATGTATCCTTTCTATGATAGGGGGACTCGCCCAGACAGGGTCACACCTTTCCTGAGTGGTAATGAATTTCTCAGGGATGCTATTCAGCAAGGTCCTTTCCTGTCCTCTTTCAAGGAATTTCTGACTCCCTTCTACTGCTCCAAGGTTGGGGGATATTCCTGGCTCCCATGTCCCAGTGGAGGTCGTTAGTGGGGTCCTGTCAGGAAGCAAGCAGGGGAATCAGTGGATACCACCAGCATCAATAAGGATGGCTGGAGACCCTGCAAATGGCCCTGCCATGATTTCAGCCCAAGTTGGAAGTCGTGGACAGAAGAGACCACTACTGGGCAGAAAGTGCTGCCCAGGACCGAAGCACAATTAGCTACCATTTTCTTATTTCCAATATAGACCCCCACACACAGCCCCCAAATCTCACATCTCCCCTCCTCCATCCAGAAGGATCACCATTCTCAAAAGTGTGGTAAGAGACATGAGAATCTTGATTCTGAAGAGCTGGAGGAAGGAAGAGCCTGAGTGGTGGCAGGGTGGAATCTCACGCCAAGAGCTGCAGAGACTCAACAAAGCATCCCTTGGCTGTGGTCCTAAGGGGCCCTGCTTTAACCACGAGAGAAGGACGGTGTGTTCTCTTACATTTAGAAAATAAAGAGAAAGGCTTTTAATTAGATGATCAATTAACTGATCTTTTTTGTTTTGGGGTTTTTTTTGGGGGGGGAGCTTTTTAGGGCTGCACCTGTGGTGTATGGAGGTTCCCAGGCTAGGGGTCGAGTCGGAGCTGTAGCCACCGGCCTACACCTCAGCTCAGAGCAACACCGGATCCTTAACCCACCGAGCAACACCAGGGATCGAACCAGCAACCTCATGGTTCCCAGTCAGGTTCATTTCCACTGCACCACAACGGGAACTCCCAACTGATCGTTTTTAAAGCAAATGACAACATTTCATTCTCTTAGAGTTAGGATTTCACCTCAGTTCTTGGCTAAATCAAAAACCACACAAGCATCTACTGTTTTCTCAGGTAGAATGAGAGTCCATAGCCCAGAGTCCCAATGAGGTCCCAGCTCTATCACCAAATTTCCATGTGACCTTGGTTAAGCAGTCACCTTTCCCTCTCAGTGCCTCACTATTTCCCCACAAGAAATGAGAAGACTAGGTCCAGAGGTCCTCTCCAATTCTGATTCAGAGCTTGTAAGTTGGCCATCACCTCTGCCTGTGATTGATATAGCACAAATTCCATATGACTAGGGTTTGGTTTGCTGAATCCCCAAATGTTCAAAACTGTGACAGTCCTCCTGTATCTATCATTTTTGGTATCGATTCCCTCTAGAGATTGAGAACGAGGACTTGGTTTAGCCAGGGCCGTGTGGGTATGGATGTCACTAGAGGCAAAGTCATAGCAATGTTTCCCAAACACTCAGCTTTCAAAATTCTAAGATGGCATGAAAGGTAGGTAAAGCAAGAGCTTTGAGTTCCAATCTAGTTCCAGCAAATTTCCCCCCAAAACAGGTGCCAGGTCTCTCCCCACAAACCAGCATCCAAAGGGTTTCATCAACAATCACAATGGAAGGAGATGTCTCAGGACAGTTGTGTAAGGAACAAAAGATGCTCTGTACTCCCTACTCAGAGCCTGGAAATGTATCAGTCCCTACCCCTGTAGCATGGCTGCCATACTCCAGGGAACATGCACGCCCTCATTCCCCCACCCCACACACTCCAGACACACAGACACACATGACTCGTGAACTCTTAAATCGCTCCTATAAACTGTGGCCTTACCCACCTCCTCTGAGGCAGCTGCTAAGCAGAACATGGGCAGAACAGTCAGGTTTAGCAGAAACAGCCCCTTCTCCTACCCAGCAAAGCAGGAGGCCAAATGCAGAGGCGAAACTGGGTCCCTTTCTGCACGGGCTCTTCTTGTCCCATCACAAGCCCTGCCTCCTTCACGCAGCTTTCCACACTTAAGCTGCTTAACTTTGCACTAATAACCTCTTAATTGCTGGGTTTCCAAAAGGCCTTCCAGAAATCCGGGGTGCAGACCCACCCACTTACAGCCCACATACTATAGATTGCAGTTTGGGGGAGTAAGGACAGGGCACCCCCACCTAACGACTCCTGCCCGCCGGAAAGCTGTTGCTTTTATTTGTAACTTTATGTAAAAGGGTACTCAAGACACCACAATAAAATGACATTAACTGTAAAATTACATTATTAATTCTTTAATCTCACTTGAGGCTTCAAGCTGTTGCTACGTCCAATTATCCGTATAACCACCTGTCAGAATCCCGGTGCTATTTAGCATTACCTCCAGGACAGCGGTGGGCCCGGTGGTCTGTCAGGTCTGCCAGAGACTCGAAGTCCTGCTGACAGTGATCGCAGGTGTAAATTGACTCATCCTCCATGTCTTCATCGTCCTCATTTCTCTCCTCTTGACTTGTCACGCTGTTCCTGTCTTCCAGCGCACGGCTGGTTTTTCGATCACACTCTGGCTCTCCTTCTAGGCCTCCTGCCAACAGGAAGAATATAGTCCATGTCAGCTGACAGGGTCTTGGGAAAGGATTTTAAAAGCATCACCCCGCATTTATGAAGATACATTTAATTACTCTACCTCCCAGGGTCCATTATTCTTGACACATCTCTGTATATGAATATATGGGCTTTGTGTAGCATGTGGCGCCATAATTCTCAGCTCGATTATTTAATTCTTGGTGCAAATCTTCTAGAGGGATTTCCCCTCATCTTCCCTCTGTGCATGGATGCTGGGGGTCGTGACCCGTCAGGGAGGTGAAAATGCCTTCACGCTTTGTCTCCTAAAAACTCCATTCTCTTACATACGTCTCTCGAGTTTCCATCAGCTATTCCTAACGCACCTCAACTTTTAATGTCCCCCAAAGCCTTACAGCTTAGAGCCGGGAGATCTCTTAGCCAGGTTCATCTTCCACACAACTCGCCTCTCAGTGTGGCTCGGTTCTTTGCAAAGATGTCCTGATTCTGGAATCAAGGAAGCACATGTGTTTACAGGACCCCAGAGATCCAAATCATTGCCTACAATGCACGTGAGCCCTCACTTATGCCCTGATATCAGCCTAGACTGTGAGAACCAGTTGCGGAATCATTGGACCAACGTCTTTAGAATAAAATACCTATTCTGCGCTTAGCACTGTGCCGACACGTGGCTAAACTGTGCAAAAAAGTGGTTAAGGATCACAATGATGAGGCCTGGCGTCTGCATAGCGTTCTGTGTTTTTCCAAATACACACCATAGTCTCCTTTCCCAGCCCTACACATCCTAGAGTTAAATGGGGGGAGGAGGGGCTCCAGCAATCATGTGGTCCAGCCCCCTGCGTGCTTTGTTAGTCCCATTTCACAGATAAAGCACCTGGCATTCAGCCAAGGGGGTGCAACATCTCCTGCACCCTGCAGATGTTTATTTCGACATCCTGACTCCCGCCCTGCACGCTCCCCGGCACAGCTGGGGGAAATGGAGCCCAGACTCAATCTGAGATGAATAGGACCCAACAAGAACGTGTAAATCAAAGTGCAAAAAGCAGCATAGTAAATCCAACACAGAGAATAATTCAGTAATCCCAATAAGCGTCAGTGGATTAAACTTGCCCATGAAAATACAGAGACTCGGACTGGAAAATCAGAGTGCATGCTGTCTCTTCTCACAGCCCATCCTGGAAAACAGACCTACCCATGCAGAAACTGGTGCTGATTTGAACTGAAGAGAGAGGAGTTCCCATTGTGGCTCAGCATTAATGAACTTGG